>NC_057865.1:191086627-191393325 GCF_019393635.1 Dromiciops gliroides
TTAATCTTACTGGGATATAAACTTAGTGTTGGTATTCCTGGGTCAAAGGGTATTCACAAATAACAGTGATCCAAGACAATCCCAAAAGACTAATGTTGAAGCATACCATCCACCTCCAAAGAAAGAACTAATGATATTGATTGAACACAAACTGAAGCATGCTGTTTTTCACTTTCCTTCATTTTTTTTCTTTTATGCAAGTTTTCTTATACAAAATGACTAATAAGGTAATGTTTTGCACAATTGCACATGTATAACCTATATCCAATTGCTTACTGTTTCAGGAAGTGGGGAGGGAGGGAAGAAGGGATAGAATTTGGAACTCACAACTTTAAAAAATAAAAATGTTTATTTTTTTAAAATAATAATAAATACTTATTGATTAAATTTTTTAAAGGGTTATACACAGTTTTATAGCTCTTTGGGCATAGTTCTAAGTTGTTGTCCTGAATGGTTGAAATGATTCAAAAGCTCCTGTTTTAGTTGTTCTTAACCTCATTGTAGTTATTGTATAAATTGTCTTTCTGGTTCTGCTTATTTAATTTTACATCATCAGTTCATAAAGATATGTCTATTACATTCTTGTACCAAAATTTGTTTAGCCATTTCCCAGTTGGTGAACGTTTACTTAGTTTCCAGTTCTTTTCTACTACAAAAAGTGCTGCTCTAAATACTCTGGAAAATATGGTTCCTTTCTTTCTGTCTTTGACTTTTTCATGAGTATATGCTAAACAGTGGACCCTTTGGGTCTTTTAAAAGTTATGGACAGGGGGGGCAGCTAGGCGGCGCAGTGGATAAAGCACCGGCCCTGGATTCAGGAGTACCTGAGTTCAAATCCAGCCTCAGACACTTGACACTTACTAGCTGTGTGACCCTGGGCAAGTCACTTAACCCTAATTGCCTCACTAATAAAAATAAAAATTAAGAAATAAAAGTTATGGACATTTCAGTTACTTTCTTAGCATAATTCCAGATTGTTTTCTAGAATACTTGAATCAATTTGCAGTTCTACAAACAATATATTAATGCATCTATTATTCCACAGTCCCTTCTGTGAATATTGATTATTCTTATCTCTTGTCATTGCTGCCAATTTTCTATTTATGAAGTGAACACTCACGAGTTCTTTTTGCATTTCTTTCATGGTTTGGATCTATTCTTTTGGGGGGGGGGGGTTTAGTGAGGCAATTGGGGTTAAGTGACTTGCCCAGGGTCACACAGCTAGTAAGTGTTAAGTGTCTGAGGCCAGATTTGAACTCAGGTACTCCTGACTCCAGGGCCGGTGCTCTATCCACTGCGCCACCTAGCTGCCCCTCTATTCTTTTTAAAGAAGAATAGAAAAATAAAAATTGGCTCTTTCCAATAGAAATCTTTCTTGGATTGGGTATTTCTTGAAATTTAAATTATGATAGTACTTCTCTTGGCAGCTGGCAACCCACAATTTTCATAAAGAATATTTAAACACAACTTAATGTTTTCAAACAGATTTAAGGTGGCTTTTAGTGAAAGGATTAGATTTTTGGATCTAAGCCCTTGGGCTGCTTTGTGTTATCAACCTGGTTTGATTTCCTGGAGAATTTGACAGAAATTTATGTCTTTTGAAAATATGGACAAGAGGTTATTGGAAGTATCTCTGTATGTTAGACAACCATCATATTTTAAAATAGAAGTATCCCTATTCTTTGGGGGCAACAGTATTGGAGATTTGTTGGAATTGGGAATGAACCTTGAGGAAAGCTCTAATGAAAGAGCACCTTGATGCTTTACTCTTAAGTTTTGCTGACTATAAATGGGTTCTTATAGGCATGCCATCACTCTCACCCAAGAGGCTATACAGCGCTTCCAGGAGGAAGCACCCTTTAATCATATGAACCAAGAAGAATCAGAAGAGATTAGAATCCTGAATCTACTAAGAAGCCTCTTCAAAGGTAATTCTCCTTTCCCCCTTCCCAATAGAGTCCACATAGTATTAGAATGGACAGTAGTAGTCTAAGAACCTATGTGAAGTCTTCAATCCTTAAGCCTTGAAAGATTTAAGGATTCACTCTTCCACCACGAAACATGGTTTTGTTTTTGTTTTGAGGGGGGAGGAGGGATGTGTCCAATTATAGTCCAAATTAATAACCATTCATTTCACTATCAATAAGAAATATCCACAATTCTAGGCCCTGCAAATTCTACTCAGGACAAGAATCTACAGGTTTCTCCAGACAGAACAGCCTCTGTGGAAGTTGTACCCGAGGACAAACATGGGGTGGTAGAGAACAACAGTGACAAGGAAGAATTAGTGAAGCAAGAGATGCTAGTACAGTATCTGCAGGATGCCTACAACTTTTCCTTGCAAGTCACTGAAGCCATTGGTATCATCAGCAAGATGATGTATGAAAACACCACTTCTGGTATGATGGGGCGCCCCTCTGGGAAGAGGAGCTAACATTTCTGGGTTTAAAGGGTGAAGCAGCAGCCATCCTCAGTATGTCCTAGATTGTTTATTTAAGAGTAAAGATTGTGTTTCTTTAAGTTGATTGACTCATAATATCACTACATGAAGTGGCAGCAGATTCGTTCTGTTTGCAATAGGGTATGAAAGATGGAACTGGATTGTTGTGGGGAAATATGTATCCATTGACCCACATTTGACCAGCTGCCATTTAATGATATGTTGAGCAGGAATAACCATTTTTTATCTGTCTCTTCAGTGGTACAAGAGGTGATTGAGTTCTTCGTCATGGTGTACCAGTTTGGAGTACCACAAGCACTTTTGGGGGTACGTCGAATGCTACCCCTTGTGTGGTCCAAGGAACCTGGTGTCAGGGAAGCTGTGCTCAATGCCTACCGCCAGCTCTACCTCCACCCCAAAGGAGATTCTGCCAGGTACCAATAGCCCTTTCCATCTCTGACCGTCTTAACTGATTTTTATGAGGTCAGATTTTTTGTGGGAATTTTCTAGTCAGTCAGGCATGGGGAACCCTTCTAGGAGCAGCACTTTGGACAAGAGAAATAATAAGACTAGGGGAACAGACTTCCCAGAAATGCCCTCTGACAATAATGCCAGCCTAGCACTGTTCAAAGCCAGAACCCTACTAATCAGGCTATAACCCAAGTTGTGCAGTCTCTTTAGGAGTTCCTGGATTCTTGAGATAAAGTTAAAAGTGGAGGAATTGTAAATGAACTATTAATTTTTTAATTAAATTAAATTGCTTACTGCTGATCCCACAGAGCCAAGGCCCAGACTTTAATTCAAAACCTCTCTCTGCTCCTGGTGGATGCCTCAGTTGGGACTATTCAGTGTCTGGAAGAAATTGTAAGTGTCTTCATATTCTGTCTTATCATCAAGTATTTAGTGAATTACTACTTCGTGCCCAACATTGGGTTATGCAGGGTGAGGAATGCAAAAGAAATACATTTTCTTTCTTTAAACCTGCTACAAAAAGAATAAAATCTATCTGTTTACAATCTATCTGTGAAGACAATATACATGAAACATTTAAATAGCGTTAAAAGATACTATGTTATGTGCCAAAAGGAGTAATATAGGCAGTAAGGTCTGTGAGGAGGAATTTAAAGAAGAGATATTAATATGGTTTGAAGTAGTTGTGAAAAACCTAATGCAAGAGATAGGATTTGATCTGTGTCTTGAAGAATGAGTTTGATTTAGATTGAAAGGAGGGAACTGCTGACAGGCTCCAGCCCAGAGCAGAGGTCCAGAGGTAAGAAATGGTATATTTGGGCCGTTTATAAAGTTCCACCACACTGCTCCACTCCCAAATTGATAAGCAAAATATTAAGAAGCCTCTTAACTAAATAATCAAAGCAGAGTTTATTTATGAGATACTATTTAAAATTAAGAATACAGGGAAATAAAATGTACAACCTGACTGTGTTCCTGGGTGCTTTCAGCTGCTGCCCCTGGAATTTTTTCAATACAATAAGGGCCTTAGCCACCTCTCTCCTCAGGGTATGTTACACTTTCCCTGCTCAGCTCCTTTCTTCTAACTCCTCTTAATCTTCACTTTCTCCAACCTGTACCCTGTGCTGACCACTTCTGTGCTCTCTGCGGCCTCCTGGTCAGTCTGTCTGTCTGTCTGTTCCGTCAGTCTGCCCTTTGCCGCTCTTCTAATCTTGTCAGCCAGCCTCCAGTCCTCTTCTCCCCCCTTCTAATCTAACTCCCAGGTCTATGTGTACCTTTTTTATCTCCACTCAAATCTTGGGGCTTTTTGCACCCACACACCAAGCTAATCCGCCAGCCAGGGCTGCGGCTGGTGGGGGGGTGTGCCCTCCAGCCTCACATGCCTCAGCACAGGCTATCCCAGATCTTTCGGATAGCTCTGCTCAGGTGGGAGGGAGCTGGGGGCTTTCTCCCCCCAGCTGTCTGACCTGGCTTCTTGTACAGCCCTTGGGGCTTTTTGGCTCAGCTGAAGCAGAGGGGGAGGGGCACCAGCACCTCCCACACAGAAGAGACCCTGAGGGCCTAAGGCTTTGTGATCTCAGCCTAAAGGTAGGGTCCCCAAATCAAAATAAATTTCCACATCACCAAAGTGAAGGAAGCTGAGGGAGTGCTCCAGCTAGCTGCACTACCCTTGCCCTACTGGGAATCCCTGTAAACTGGGAGGGAGGGAGGCTTGGGGAAGGTGGCAGCAGCTGACTTAGAGATCCACCAAGAAAGGTTGTAAGGTCACCTAGCATGGCTATATGTACCCCATTGTAAACCTTCAAGTACCACAGAATGTGAGCTGTCATAGTTATTACTATAGGCAGTAGGAATCCTATGAACATTTTTGAACAGGGAGATAACTAGAATCATAGAATGCTAGAGTTCATGAAAGAGACATTTGCTGTCTAATTTCCTCACTTTGCAAGGAAGAACCAACCAAGTAGGTGCTTTTTTATCCCTGGTTTACTACAACAACAATAACAATAATCATAAATATGTACATGAAAATGCCTATAGATTATTCTTTATTTCTTTGTTTTATATATAGATATGGACACACGTATACATATATTGTACATACATACATGTGTATACGTGTGTGCATGTGTACATGCTTAAACGTTAGTATTACCTAAAGGATATACTATTTTTCTATGTGCAATCTGAGGTATAGCTCCAAATTGTTTTCCAGAGCGGTTGACTCAATTACAGCTCCACCAGTGATGCATTAGTGTACCTGCTTTCCTGTGGTCTGGTAGAAATTAGGTATAGACTAATGTTTTATATTACATAGCACAGGAAACTCCAAATGGATCCATGACTTAAATATAAAGGGTCCTATCATAAAATAATTATCAGAGAAGTGAAGGAGAGAAATCTTCCACTGCTATGACTAGGGACAAATTCTTAAAAAGATAATAGTCATAAAAGGGAAAGTGTCTACTTAAGGAAAATTAAGCTGACAGGTATGCAGGGTGGATTGAGAGAGGTCAGAAATTGGGGGCAGAGAGACAAGTTTAGAGACCAATGCAATAATATCAACATAAGATGGGATAGGCTTGAACCAGTATGCTGACTGTGGGGATGGAAAGAATGATAGACATTTCAATCAGAAGGAAGACTTGGTAACTAATGTGGAAAAGAAAGAGTCAACAATGACTCCAAGGTTTTGGGCCCCCATGAACCATTAGGAGAAGAGGGATCAGAATTGTTGGCTTGGCCTCCAGAGCAGAGCTAAGAACAATGATTGGAAGTTACAAAGGGGCAAACTTAGACTTGCTAGGAGGAAAACCTTTCTTGTTGTTGAAGCTATCTATTCAGATGTGGAACTGGCTGTAAAAGTAGCAGGTTCACCCTCATTGAACATCTTGAGGCTAATGCTAGATAAGCAGCTATTTGGAATGTTGGAGAAGAGTCTTGTTCAGATATGGGCTGGGCTAAAACTACTCTGAGCTTCCTTCTAGCTCTTAGATTGTGTGATTCTTTGAATTAAGGAAATCTAAAAGAGAGGTGATGGGGAATTCAGTTAGGGACATGCTGTCCCTTCATATTCAGCAAGGTACCTGATGATAAAAGACAGAAATAGTCCTGTTGAAGGAACTATGAGGACATTCTGGAGTTGTTTGAGAAAACGCACTAAACCATTAATAACCAGTGATCTCAGTATTGGGCACAGGCCCCAGGGAGGTTGAAGAGAGAAAGAAGGGCCCCATCAATATCAAAGTATTCACAGTGCTTGTGGCAGCAAAAACATTTGGAAACAAAGAAGATACATTAACTGAGAGAATGACTAAACAGATTGGACAGGAATGTGAGTGGGAGCTAGCACACAGGAGCGCACAAACACACATACAGAAGCTGTGTGTCCTTCATCAAGTCACTTAAACTCTCAGTTCCCCAGGCAGCTTTAATACTTTGAGTTGCACAATAGTTGTTGAAGTACATTGATATAGGAAGTTTCCTTACCAGGACTTTTAGGAAGAGACACCCCACATTTAAAAGGGAGGGGAACTGTTTCATATGAAATTATGAACATAGTGAATTCAGAAATATGTTAAGACTTTTATGAACTGATAGAGTAAAGTAAGCAGAGAAAGGAGAACAATATACATGCCATAATAAATAACTAAAGTACTTAAAGTTAAGCTCAAATTAATTAAAATTAGCTATTTCAGTCCAGGAGAACGGGTGAGAAAACACACCTTCCTCCCTTCTGGAGAGATAAGAGGGGACTCCTGGGCATAGAGTCTTACATGTGCTGTCAGGTTTAATTGAACTTTTGCTTTATTACAAAGGAGAATTCAGTGGGTCAGTAAATTGAAAACGACATGTAAAAATGAAAGGTACTATAAAACGTTTTTAAATTCTTTTAAAAAACTTTTTTCCAAAAAGTCATCTAAGGGGCAGCTAGGTGGCGCAGTGGCTAGAGCACCAGCCCTGGAGTCAGGAATACCTGGGTTCAAATCCGGCCTCAGACACTTAACACTTACTAGCTGTGTGACCCTGGGCAAGTCACTTAACCCCAATTGCCTCACCAAAAAAAACCCTAAAAGTCATCTGAAAAGAAATGTCCTGGGGCAGTTAGGTGGCACAGTGGCTAGAGCACTGGCCCTGGATTCAGGAGGACCTGAGTTCAAATTCGGCCTCAGACACTTGACACTTACTAGCTGCGTGACCCTGGGCAAATCACTTAACCCCCATTGCAGTGGGAAAAAAAAAAAAAGAAATGTCCATGTTGCAAGTTGGAACCACAGGGATGGTTTGGAAAAAGTCAGGGTTCCAAGCCCTAGATTTGGGAGTTATCTGATCATGGTATTAATTAGAAGTATGAATAATCGATATGTTCCTAGGGAAAGCAGAACACCTGCCCTTAGTGCCACCTTGCCTTTCAAAACTTCGTTCTCTCCCTAAGTATCAGAGAAATAAAGGGGTGGGGGGTGGGGGGCTTTTTCCATTGTTTTTTTTCAATCCCCTGATGAGCTCTCTTTATATTTTCTTTTCTTCAGTTATGTGAATTTGTGCAGAAAGGAGAACTGAAGCCGGCAGTAACCCAGCTGCTGTGGGAGCGTGTTACTGAGAAGGTTTCCTGCTCTGCCCTGGAGCGCTGCTCCTCCGTCATGTTGCTTGGAATGATGGCCAAGTGAGTTTTAGGGGACACCCACGCAGACCTAGAATGAGATTGGAGAGAAGAGGCTGAGTCTGAGGGAAGGGTTCCTTGTGCTCTTCCTTTGCCAGTCAAAGCAAACTGAGCAGTGTGTGTGATGCTGCCCTAACTGTGAGCAGTCTTGGCCCCAGGTCAGAGCTTGGCCCAATGGCGGCTCCTTCTGCCCATTGGAAGCCCCAGTGTACTGTGGGTTTACTTCCTGGGAGATATTTAGGATTTGTGCTATTAAATAATTTCTGTAACCCCACATTTCCTCCCTCCAGAGGAAAGCCAGAGATTGTGGGCAGCAATCTGGACACACTAGTAAGTGTGGCCCTAGAGGAAAAGGAAGAACAGGATTATCGACTGGCCCAGCAGGTATGCCAGGCCATCGCCAACATCTCTGACAGCCAGAAGGTGAGTTTGGGATGGGTGTCTACTGTCTGTGTTGGGGGTAGGAAAGCTGGTTTTGCCTGCCCCAGAAATCACCCTCTTGTTTCCCATAGCGTGGCCTGGGCAAAAGCCACCCCCCATTCCGGCTGCCCCAAGACCACCGATTGTTTGAGAGGCTCCGGGAGATGGTGGTTAAAGGTAAGTTGACAAGACAGGGATATGAAAACCTGGGAAATGGCTTTTAAGAAATAGGTAATGGGATGGGGCAGCTAGGTGGTGCTGTAGATAAAGCACCAGCCCTGGATTCAGAAGGACCTGAGTTCAAATGTCGCCTCAGACACTTGATACTTACTGTGTGACCCTGGGCAAGTCACTTAACCCTCATTGCCCTGCAAACAAACAAACAAAAAAGAAATAGGTAATGGGGCAGGCAGGTGGTGCAGTAGATAAAGCGCCAGCCCTGGATTCAGGAGGACCTGAGTTCAAATCCAGCCTCAGGCACTTGACACTTACTAGCTGTGTGACACTGGGCAAGTCACTTAACCCTCATTGCCCTGAAAAAAAAAATAATAAATAGGTAACTCCTTGGGTTTCTCTTAGGTTTTGTCCAACCAGACCCACTCTGGATCCCATTCAAGGAGGTGGCAGTGACTCTTATCTACCAGCTAGCAGAAGGACCTGAGGTGATCTGTGCTCAACTATTACAAGGTTGTGGGAAGCAGACTCTGGAGAGGATACAGGACCCAAGTACAACTGAGGAGGGCACTAGTAAGTGAGGAAAGTGGGAACAAGGCTAGTGTCCAGAGAGAGGGGATGCTTCATGCCCAGGGCTTGGAGGGTGGGGTGGGAGAGGGAACCAATCTCCATATCGAACCAGTGATGTTCAGGGAGGGTGACATGTGCAGAAGCTCTTCATGCCCTGCTTCCCACCCTCCCTAGCATTCCAGATGCCAAGGAGCAAAGAACAGATACTTAGGTGGGAATATGATGTGGTAGAAGCAAATACTGCCTGTGACTATCTTGTTCGGGATGCCTGGGGCTCACAATATGAGCATAATGCCTATCATTGTATAAGTCTGGCTTCAGGGGGGCATGTACCTTTTTATAGATGCCTTAGGTATTTTATTGATATATTTTTATGTGCATACATGCTCATAAACCAAGTGAGAACCCTGCCTTTTCTCAGCGAGAGCAGCACCAGAACAAGTGAGAGAGAAAGAAAACATTAGAAATCTGGGAAGAAGGGCCCTGAGATGCAGGTGTTTCTTTCTCCTGTAGAAGCAGCACCTACACTTCCCACCTTCCTGCTGATGAACCTGCTGTCCTTGGCTGGTGATGTGGCCCTACAACAGCTGGTGCATTTAGAGCAAGCAGTGAGCGGTGAGCTCCGCCGGCGCCGAGTCCTCCGGGAAGAGCAGGAGGAAGCCAAAACCAAAGGGCAGAAGGAAAAGGTCAGACGGGGTATCTGAGCACTTGTCCCCCATCCCAGCCCTCCCCCAAGTGGCTATGTGACTTCAGAGCAGTCATTTTCCCATTCGAGCCCTCAGTATTCCTAGCTGTGAACTGGGGAGGAAAAACATCTTTGCCTTTTTCCTACCACAAAGAAGAGTGGTGTACATAAACGCAAGTCTGTATTCTTCTGCCTAAGAGGGATTCTGCTATAAACAGCTGTTCAGTAAAGTCAGAGGTAGTAAGTAGCACTTCATACAGACAGAGTAAACGAATGTTGTTAATTGTTAATTTATTGTGTTTTACCTTTTTAAATGCTGAAAGTATAAGATTGTATTCTGTCATCATCATCATCGTTATTATGATTATCATGACTGACCTGTGATTTCCAATCTGTTTTCTCTCGATCCACCTCCCTGCCCCCCCACACCCCCCAAAAAGCTGATGCATATGGAGCACTTTGCAAAGTGCTTGAGAAATGCCGCATTTCATACAAAATCTAGCATTTTATTTGGTATATTTTTGACAGTTGTTTTTGTTAATAGTTAATAAATCTCAACACATAAACTTATTTATTCATCATAACAGGCTTACAATAATTAAACTGTTTTCTTAATAAATCCAAAGCTGTATGATTTTCATCAGTGTGGGTACTTACTCTCTCCACTGCCCCAGACCAAGGCTCTACACTTTAATTAACTGCTATGACCAAACAAATTATAATCACCTGATGACGAACCCCCTCCTAACTTGTTTCTCAGCTCTGCTATGTATGTGTGTTTGTACAGCTTATTAGAAGAAACAACCCTGTTTAGGCTACTGAGATGTATCAAGTTAGACTCAAATTATTTGAAACATGAGTAACATCTTTGCTTCTTGGGCCCAGGTTACCTGATTTTTGAACTTTGTGTTTTAGAAATAATCCCAGAGTAGGAAATAGGACTAGGATTTTGCTCTCAACTTTGCCTTTAGTATGTCATGTTAGTTCTCCAAATGCAAATTGAAAAGCAAAGTGAATAGAGATTGGAATAAGGGTTGTTAATTGCTGCTCTAATAATTTCATGCTTTCCTAATCTCTTCACTAGAATACCAGCAATGAAAGTACCATGGAGGAAGAGTTAGGCCTGGTGGGTGCTTCTGCTGATGACACAGAGGCAGAGCTGATCCGCAGTATCTGTGAGATGGAGCTGCTAGATGGTAAATGAGAGTGAAGGGTGATATTCCTCTATCCCAGGCTCATTTGCTTTTTTAAAAAAAGAAACCATAACTTTTATTGTAAATTTAATAATATCTTCAATAAGTACAAATAAACATAATGTGGGGTGGAAGCCCAAATAAAACCATAGAATTCTAATTATTTACATTTTGATTTTTTAAATTATAATGCTGTCCTCAGATATAAGTGCACGAATTTGTTACACAGTTGATGTCTCTATTTCCTTCACCAGCAGTTCACAAACCCTCCACCTAGCTGTTTCGAGGCAACTAGGTGGCATAGTGGATAGAACATTGGCTCTGGAGTCAGGAGGACCTGAGTTCAAATCTCACCTCAGACATTTATAAACTGTGTGACCCTAGGCAAGTCATTTAACCCTGATTGCCTCAAACATCCAGGACCATCTCCAGTTATTCTGATAATATATCTTTCCACTGGACCCAGATGGCTCTCTGGAGGAGAGAGTGAAGTTGGTGGCCTTGCACAGCCCTCCCTTACTTAAGTCATGATATCACCTCCTGATGTCGTGGTCCTCTTCGAAAACAACAGACAACCAACAACAACAGACCCTCCACAGGGCAGTAGAAAATCTACATAAGTTGCTATTGCTAAAACAATCATCACTGTATGGCCAACCTCTCCAAACTTAGCTAGATTGGACATTGGTCATGGACAAATATTCAATCTGGCCTGGAGCTCATAGGCAAAATCTTTCTAACTTGGGTAAGACTTGGCCAGTGCTAGCCTTCATACATCTAAGATCAATTCTACTCCACAGTAAGACATCAGAAAAACAGGAGTTTATTGGAGAAATATGACACAAACTTAAAATAACAACAATAATGGTTTATTCGCTTTGCAGCAGATCTTGCCCATCTATATACAAAGATTTTGTTGCCATTCTTCTAATTCTGTCATCTTTACTTTGTTTCATTTCCTATCTGCCTGTATTTCTTGGTATTATTCCTTTTTTGATAGCATAGTAGTATCCTACTCTATTGATAACCCCTACATAAAGGAGCAAGGGGAAAAGCATTTATTAAGCCAGGGCACTGTGCTAATAATAAGTGCTTTACAAATATCTCATTTGATCCTCACAACAACCCTGGGAAGTATTATTATACACATACACAATAGTAATAATAAATTATTTTATATAATTAACATAATATAATCCTCATTTTACAATTTAGTAAACCCAGGCAGAGATTAAGTGGCTTGCCCTTGCTCACACCACTTAAATTTATGTGTCTGAGGTTGGATTTGAACTTGGGTCTTCCTGACTTTAAGCCCAGATTTCTATCTACTACCTTATGTATGGTATGGCAGTAGGTTGAGATTATTTCTGCTTTTTTTGCTATTACAGGTAAAATAACTGTGGATGTTTTTGTGCAGATTTTTTTTCTTTTATGAGAATTCTTTTGCTTTGGTCCCCATACTGGAATTGCTGGGTCAAAGGTTATTATGTATTGCATACTGCCTAAGTTCCTGTCTCCAGCCTGAAATTTGATCCCTTTTTCTCCCCACAGGCAAACAGTTACTCTCCGCTTTTGTGCCCCTTTTGCTCAAGGTCTGTAATAATCCTGTCCTCTACAGTGACCCAATCCTCTCTACAGCTGCTTCGCTAGCCCTTGGCAAGTTCTGCATGATCAGGTAGGCCTGGGTTTATGGCACAACCTTTTAAAGGAGAATTTAGGGGGTATGAGTTCTTTGAGTATCCTTCCTTTCTCTGCCCCCAGTGCCACTTTCTGTGATTCCCAGCTCCGCCTCCTCTTCACTATGCTGGAAAAGTCTTCACTTCCTGTCGTTCGATCCAACCTCATGGTGGCCATTGGGGATTTGGCTATCCGATTCCCCAACCTGGTAGAGCCCTGGACTCCTAACCTTTATGCCAGGTAGGCCACACCACATGAGACTCACCCATTACTGTAAGGGGGGGCTAAAATTCTAGCTGTACTGTCTAAAATATCTGAGTGGTTGCCAATAAATTATAAGCTTTAGCAAGAGTATTTAAATGTTTAAGTATTTATTAAACAGCATTAGGATCAGAGAGAAAGGTAAAAATCTAACTATTTCTAAGAGAATCCACCATGGCAAGGTCAGGAACCAAAAGAGACAGAACCCCTCCACCAGCGGCTTCCTACTTCATGTCCCCCTCCCAGAAATGGGAGGCTCCTCAAGTTGATTGGCTGGTAGCCTTGATAGACAGTACCCACGAGCAAACGTCACTTCCTGATGCTAAGGACCTTGACCACATACATGGCTTGCCCTCAGAGGCCTTCACTTCATGGCAGAGCTTTTCTACAGTAAGTCTCCAGCAGGTGGTGTCATTCCAGTTGTTACATTACCAAGGGCTAAGAACCTGAAATTCAGGCAGGAGTCACTTGAGTGGGCATTACTTTGAGTATGCATTGGAAGCTGTTGTGCCAGATGCCACTTTGAGGCTGACCTAGATGCCCAAGAACAAAACTCAAACCATTGGTGTTTTCCCTGAGTCTGTGGCCCTCTGAAGCCCCCTTTTTAATCACCATTATGAGGGGTGATGAAGGTTCATGCTTTGGGGATCTCTTGGCTCTAAAATAGGAGGAACTAGTTGTTTCAATACAGGGCCTTGGTCCCTACTGGGAAAACTTCCTTTTCCCTGAATGGAACGGGTACTGAAGTGTTCCCACTGACCTTGAATGTCTGCCCTAGACTCCGGGACCCAGCTCCCCAAGTTCGGAAAACAGCAGGGCTGGTGATGACACACCTAATCCTGAAGGACATGGTGAGAGTGAAGGGCCAGGTGAGCGAGATGGCCGTGTTGCTTATTGACCCGGAGCCTGAAGTCGCTGCTCTAGCGAAGAACTTTTTCAATGAGCTTGCTGGCAAGGTGAGAAGGCAGGCAGGCCGGCCCAGAGGAGGCCGGAGGAGAGTGTGCTGGACTAGGGATGCTCGTGTCACGCAGGGACTTGCAGTTGCCTCTGTCTCTTCCCTGCAGGGCAACGTAGTCTACAATCTCCTTCCTGACATTATAAGTCGCCTGTCGGATCCTGAGAATGGAGTGGAGGAGGAGCCTTTCCACACCATTATGAGGTGTGTGCCCTGGGCCCTGAAGCAGCCCCTTGAGCTTTCCCTGTGACATGGTGGGATTCCTGCTAGGAATGTGCAGCCTAGAGAAGAGTGAAGGGGAGGGGAAATCTGTCCTCAAGTACTGGAAGGATCATGTGAAAGATGACTTGTTCTTAGCCCAGGGGGCAGATCACTGGCTTGATTTTAAAAGAAAATAACATCCAAACAACCAGTAAGGGTTTTTCAAGACCTTTGTGCAAATGCTAGAGTAGCACTTGCCAGAAATGTTGTAGAAAACATCTTTCCCCCCTCTGACCTACAAAAACCTATTTCTTTTTCTACTTAGGCCATGTACTTCCTTCATATGCCAGTTTGTTTTTCATTTTTAAATCATTCCCTTGGTCTCTGTATCCCATTCAGATACAGGCTGATCAAAACGATCTTTGAGATTCCATTGAAATTTCTAGATAGAGGTCAGAAGGGTAGTTAGAGATCTGTAGGGCTGTGCAAAAGATCCCTCTTCCCCAGGCAAGAGAATAGCAGAATATAATGTAAAGATAGGAAAGGATAGGCCTTGGTGGTCAGGTTTATCTGTGAGCCACAATTCTCCTCCTCACAGGCAACTTCTGTCCTACATCACCAAGGACAAGCAGACGGAGAGTCTCGTGGAGAAGCTGTGCCAGAGGTTCAGAACAGCCCGGTATGCTGGTCAGCAGCTGTAGAACTCTTCATGCTAAGGGAACCTCGGAGCTAAAGACACCCTCCCCTGTTCCTTCCTGAAGCTAGAGTCTCCCTAAGCTATGGGGGATGGGGACCATAAGGGGCATGGTGGTACAGTGGAAAGAAGGCTGGGTTTGGGATGAGCCAAATCATGGCTCTGTGACTCTTCATCCGTGTGATCTTGGACAGGTTATCAAATGCCTCTATAAAAGGAGGCGCTTGGACTCAGTGACCACTTATGTTCCATTCCTGCTCTGGATTTAAGACCCTAGGATGGCAGAGGCACAGGGAGGACACACAGATTCTCATCCCCTCTCAGGCTTTTACATCAGCTCATTAAGTTCCGTGCATTCAGTCTATATCTAACCTCCTGATGACTGCCAACTAGGCACTCTTTTTTGTTTGTTTGTTTTGTTTTGTTTTGTTTTTTGAGAGGCAATGGGGGTTAAGTGACTTGCCCAGGGTCACACAGCTAGTAAGTGTTAAGTGTCTGAGGCCGGCTTTGAACTCGGGTCCTTCTGAATCCAGGGCCAGTACTCTATCCACTGCGCCACCTAGCTGCCCCCCAACCAGGCACTCTTAAAGTGTCCATCTGACCACATTGCTCATGTACTCAAGAAGCCTCAATGTGTCACAGTTGCCTTTAGATTAAAATACAAACTCCCTTTTTGGAATTTAAAGACCTTCTTAGTCTTACTGGAGCTTTTATTTCCAAGCTGGTTATACATTTCTCCCCCTATATTCTAGGCAAGCTAGCCTGTTCCTCAGAGATAACAGTCCATAGTGCACAGGTTGTCTCCTGTGCTTGTAATGTGCCTCTTAGAAACCCTAGCTCCCTTCAAGGTTTGGCTCAAGCACCACTTCCTTCAAAAGAAGTCTTTCCTGATTTTCCCAGTCCTTAGTACCCCCCCCACACACACACACCCATTGTGTTTGGGGGAGGGGGTATATGCTGTGTATACTTTTCTTTGAGCATCTCTCTTGTGGTTACTTATCCATGAACATATTGAACATATTATTTATGCCCGGTACAATGTAAGCTCTCTGAGAGCAGGCACTATCTTACTTGTGCATTAGTATCTACTCAATCTGGCACAATCTAAGCACTTAGTAAATGCTCTTTGATTAGATCCCTGCATCTCTCTACTCTCATAAATTCTTATCTCTCCTCAGGACTGAGAGGCAGCACAGGGACCTGGCCTACTGTCTGTCATTGCTACCCATGACAGAGCGAGGCCTCCGCAAGATGCAAGACAACTTTGAGTGCTTTGGGGATAAATTGTCCGATGAGACCATCTTCAGTGCCTTCCTGGCGGCTGTAGGCAAGCTTCGTCGCTGGGCTAAGCCCGAGTGCAAGGTGAGAAGGGCCTACAGCCCTGCTCTTCTGGGTGATGCGGTATTGACATCTCTACTGTCCTCTGAGCAAATGAGGTCTTAGGACTTAGATTATTCCCAGACTTTTATTTGTACTACATGGCAATAACTATGTTTCAGACCCCACCCCACCCCCTCCCCTTTCTTGATTTCTTCCCCTTTTACTTCAGGCTCTGGTGGATGAATTTGAACAAAAACTTCGGGCCTGTCACACACGAGGACTAGATGGAGCCCAGGAGCCTGAGACTGATGAAGGTGCTGATCAGCTATCCCAGCCAACAACTAAAAGACACGTTAGTGGTATGTATGCGAGACAGCCCATGTTAAAATGTGTGAAAGAATCAATGGCATAAATGAGCAGCTGCTGGTTAGAACATGGGTTAGAAATGTAGGACAAACTGTAGTTTGTACAATATGTAGTTCAACAAAAATTGCCAGGAAAACTGGAAAAGCAGTGTGGCATAAACTAGCAGAGACCAAGAGCTCACAGCTTATACCAAGATAAGCTCTGAATAGGGACATGATTTACATACAAGAGGAGCAGGACACTGTAGCTAAAATTAGCAGAGAAGTAGATAAGTGGGAGGATAAGTCTTTGTGTCAAATTTATCTGATAGAGGTCATAGGAAACTGAGTCAAATTTTTTTTTTAAGAATAAGAGCCAATGGGGCAGCTAGGTGGCACAGTGGATAAAGCACCGGCCCTGGATTCAGAAGGACCTGAGTTCAAATCCAGCCTCAAACACTTAACACTTACTAGCTGTATGACCCTGGGCAAGTCACTTAACCCCAATTGCCTCACCAAAACAAAACCCAAAAAAAGAATAAGAGCCAATGGATATGAATAGGCAGTTTTCAGAGGAAGAAATCCAAACTTTCAATAACCATATTGTGAAAAACCACATTTAAAAGTGGGACTCAGGGTTGGAGAAGTATCAAAGGTCTTTATTTACATTCTCAAGAGAATGGGCCTGTTCCTTAATGGAATGGCAGCAAACATGGGTCCCTGAGCCCTTTTTATCCTTTAACACAGCTGGCCCCTCCCTTCTTCCCCAGTTACAATCTGTGTGCCAAGACCGCCCCATGACCAGCCTTGGGCCTCCCTCATTACGGGATTTGGTTTGCTGGGGAGGGGGAGGGGAGGCAGCCCCTTTTTAGACTGGGAGGAGCCCACCCCTGTTTGTGGAAATTAGCATTTTCAACTTGGGGGGGGGGGCATGTTTCCTACACATATAAAAAATGTTTGAAATCACTGTTTCAGTTCTTTATGGTAACAAAGAACTAGAATCCAGGTGCCCATTAACAGAAGACCGGCTGAACAAATTTTGGTACATGAATAGGATGCAGTCCCACTGCCCAGTATGACATGATGAAGGGGAAGGTTGCAGAGAAAACATGTAGGGGAAGACTTGCATGAAAATGATGAAAGGGATTCATGAACTGACATAGAATAAAGTGAGAACCAAGAGAATGATTTCTATAATAACGAGACTCTTGTAAAAATGAACAACTTTGAAAGATTTCAGAACTCTCACCAATCCAAAGGACTAATGATGTCCCTGACAGAGAAGTCATGGACTCAGGGTAGAGACTGAAACATGTTTTTGGACAAGGCCGGTAGGAGAAGGATTTTTATTTGCTTGGCTAATGCATGTGTGTTATAAGGGTTTTGTTTTTCTTTAATGTGGCATAGGGGTGGGAGAAAGAGAAAGTAGACTTTCATTAATTTAATTTTTAAAAAAGAAATGTAGAGAAGACAGGGAGGTCTCTCCACTAAGAGAACCTTTTGGCTAAGTCCTGACACTCATCCATGTCTTATTCCTTTGACCTTAGACGCTGCTGTTAGCCAAGGTCCAGCTTCCACTACCTCAGATAATGACTTTGTTACACCTCAGCCTCGGGGCACTGTTAAACAAAGGCCAAGCACCAGAAAGGGAGTGTCTAAGAAGACAACAATCATCTTTTCCAGTGATGAATCCAGTGAGGAAGGTAAATGTTCCTAGTCCCCTATATAATACCCAGGGCACAGCTAATGAGGCCTACCATGGATGACCCCAAACTAGAGGATGTCATTGCCCCACCATTCTGGAACCGGTGGCAGGTAACACCAAGGGTCACAGAATCACAGACTGTTCAAAGGTCATATAGACCTGCCTCCTCAGGCCAGCACCCCAGAGTGCTGGCACCACTCACTGTGAGATCTCCAATAAGGTCATGTAGGCCCGCCTCTGAGGCCCAGAGATAAAAAGGGAATAGTCAGAAGTCACAGTTAAACTGGGAACCCAGGCCACCTAAAGCACAGTCAGTGCTCTTTCTGTCTGTAGCCTGTTTTGGGTGACCTGTTCTTTACATTCATGCATCAACTTTCTCTTACCCTCTAAACCCTCTCTTCTGCAGAGTGCTCAGCAGAGATGACAGAAGATGATGAGACACCTAAGAAGACAACCCCTATCCGCCGAGCCACTACCCGCAGCCAAAAGGCCTTAAGGCGCCTTCCTCCCATCCCTGTCGTGTAGTGAGATGGGGGCCCTGTGGGGATAATTGAGCTGAGTTTGACTTCTTGCTATGTAATATGTTTCCCCGTGCCCTTATTTTTTTATGAATAAAAAAAATTTTGAACTTCCCAGGAATTTTCCTTTAACCACCTTCCTTAGTCTAAGTTGGGATCCTGTCTTGATTCTGGAAGCCACAGGTGGAGGGTAATCAATTAAAAATCAGAGAAGTGATTCAGGCACCCTGGGATGCCGGCATGACTCACTGTGAGATCTCAGATAAACCCCGTGTGTCCTCAGGATCACAACTTTCCTCCTTTTACCTTCCCACCACTAACAAAAGAGGAGCAAAGCTGCTGCTAAGAGTGTCTCTGCTTCCCTCCTTCGTGGGACCCCAGAACCAAGCTGTATCTAATGTAGAAAGAGCTAACAATGCCCAGCAGCTGACCTTCTTTTGTTTCTAGAGCAGTTCTCCCTTCCCTGGGTTTGAGTTTAGTTCCTGAACACAACACATGGCTCCATTTCATTCCATTTGCATGTCAATAAGCATTAAGTGTCCCTTCTATATCCAGTACCTTGCTAGGCACTGAGCACACGAAATCCAAAGTGAATTAATCCTTATTCTCCAGGAGTGTATATCCTTTCAGGGGACATAATATATAATATGCACTTATTTAAGATGTACATACTGAAGTCCATACAGAATACATAGAAGGTAGGGTGGGAAGGCACTAGCAATTGAGACTATGTCAGAAAAGCTTCCTGTGAAAGGAAATTTCATAAACTTATGTTCAGTTGTATCCAACTCTTTATGACCCTGTTTGGAGTTTTCTTGGCAAAGATACTGGAGTGGTTGGCCATTTCCTTCTCCAGCTCATTTTACAGATGAGGAAACTGAGTCAAACAGGGTTAAGGGACTTGCCCAGGGTCACATAGCTAGTAAAAGTGTCTATGGCTAGATTTTAATTTAGTTGACCCAGTGCTCTATCTACTGTACCACCTAGCTGCATCAACTTTACTTTTATGGAAAAGCAGGATTCTCTGAGGCTGAAGTAAGGAGGAAATACATTCTAGCCATGACAAAGAAAATGAGGTACCTTGTGTAAGGAGCAGAGAGGCCAGTTTGGCTGGATTGTAGAGGGGGAGAGAGGAGAGGAATGTACAATAAGTCTGGAAAGATAGGTGGGGACCTTAAAAGCTAACTCAAAGAAATTGTATTTTATTCTGGAATTTACTGAGTAGGGAAGAACACGGTCAGAAATGCAATTTCAAGAAAATCACTGGCAGCAGTGTGGTGAATAGAGTTGGGTAAAGAGGGACTTGACAGTCAGGGATGCCAATTAAGAAGCCACTGCAAAAGTCTAGAAGTGGTAGTTGATGAGAGCCTGAATGGTGGTTGTGGTTGTGTGAGTAAAGAGGAGATAGATGGGTGAGATGGGGAGATACATGGGGTGTGAGAGTGAATTGGGGGTATCAATGAGGTTACAAATCTGGTAGACTGGGGGGCAGCTAGGTGGCACAGTGGATAGAGCACCAGTCCTGGATTCAGGAGGACCTGGGTTCAAATCTGGCCTCAGACACTTGACCCTTACTAGCTGTGTGACCCTGGGCAAGTCACTTAACCCTCATTGCCCAGCACAAAAAAAAAAAAAATCTGGTAGACTGGAAGAATGGAAGAAATTTGGAAGGTTTTGGTAGGTTTGAGAAGAAAGATGAGTTTTTTGCTTTGGACATGTTGAATTTAAGGTGTCTGTGGAACAATCAGTTTGAAAATGACCTATTGGATATTGGCAATTGGTGTGGGACCAAAGTTTGGAAATGATTCAAACTGGATGTATAGATCTGAATCATTTGCATAAATGTGTTGATTTAAACCTATGGGAGCTGGTGATGTCACTGAGAATGTGTGGGAAGAAGAGGGCCCAAAACAAAGCCTTGAGGACTTGAGGGACAGGAAATGGAGTTTGGCATGATGGATGATGAACTAGCAGCTGAGAGGGAGGAGGGAGGGTTCAGACAAGTAGAGAACCAGAAGAGTGGTCTTGATAACCAAAAAATAGTATGCAGAAGAGAGTCAACAATGGAAAATGCTATTGGGAAGGTCAAGAAGGATTAAGACTGAGAAAAGACTGGGGGCAGCTAGGTGGCACAGTGGATAAAGCACTGGTCCTGGATTCAGGAGGATCTGAGTTCAAATCCGGCCTCAGACACTTGACACTCACTAGCTGTGTGACCCTGGGCAAGTCACTTAACCCCCATTGCCCCACAAAAAAACAAAACAAAAACAAAAACAAGACTGGGAAAAGACTGTCAGATCTGGCTGGTTGAGATGCAGAGAGAACAACCTCAGTGATGAAACAAGAAAGCAGATTTCCAAGGGCTGACAGGAGAGAGAAAAGTGAAATGATGTGTATAGATATTTTCTAGGATTTGGGCTGGGAAAGGAAAGAAAGTTATGGGTTAACAGCTTGAGGGGAGGGCAAAGCTTGAGTGAAGGATTTTTAAGGATGGTGGTAGGGGAGATATAGGCATGTCTGAAGATGGTAGAGAAGGACCCAGTAAACAGGGAAAAGGTAGCCTGCCCCTACACCAGGCTTGTTCTTTGTGAAAAGAAAGACATTCAATGAATGTTTGTACCTGCGTCATGACTAAAGCAAATAGTTCTCCCCCAGTTCTGAGCTGCCCTCTGATTGGGGTGGGAGTGAAGGACGGGGGACACTTACTTAAGGAGGGAGACTAAGGCAGAGGGTCCTCAGGGTTACCATTTGTGAGGAGAGGTCAGCCTGTGCACTGTGGGGGAAGCAGGCACCTCTAAATATATGGGATTTTTTTGCCTGCATTGATATGCTGCATGGATGCATGAATATGCTCACGTATTCCTCTTCCCTAGAGCCTGTTTCTGCCACTTTCCCACAAGACCAAAAGCAACAGACACTTTCCTCTTTGCACAGGGGCACCCCACCCCCTTCCCTCTCTGCCTAATGCCTCATTAAATCCCTGAACTGACTGCCAAGCATGAATACAAACTGGCCTACAAGCTACTGAAGATGGGAGCAGCCTTTGGAAAGAGACAGGACATACCGGTGATGGGCAGAATCAGTGAGGAGCACCACCACTCCTTAACCTTTAAAGTAAAGGTTATCACTCAGCTAAATTTAGCCACTGGCTTTTTTGAGAGAGGGGGCAGGGGGCGGAGCTCCGATTACCCTGAGCCAGCAAAGAGCCCCCAGCATGTCCCCCACCTATGAACCTGCTGTTCTTGTATCTCTGCTTGTTAATCTTTTCGCTGCAGCAGGAGGGTTCCATTCTCAGGGCACTTTTGGCCACATTCCCAAAATGACTTCATGTTTAAAATCAGAATTTTTATATGTATGTGTGTATGTATGTATATGTGTGTATGTAGGGAATCATCTAGTCACTAGATTTTTTGTTTGTTTTTGTTTGTTTGGTTGGTTTTTTGCGGGGCAATGAGGGTTAAGTGATTTGCCCAGGGTCACACAGCTAGTAAGTGTCAAGTGTCTGAGGCCAGATTTGAACTCAGGTCCTCCTGACTCCAGGGCCGGTGCTCTATCCACTGCACCACGTAGCTGCCCCCTAGTCACTAGATTTTAATGTGATCCCCCCTCCCCTTTAGATGGGGAAATTGGGGTCTAGAGAAGTAAATGAAATAACCAACCTCTTCACTCTTCCCTAATGGACCCACTTTCTGTATGCCTGACACTCCCTTCAACTCAGAAACCAATCCCAGACCACAATTGGTACCTCCAGGCCAAGAAGACCTCCAGACTGAAAACATCCTCGACATTCCTTGCACAGAGAGCTCAGGAGGGCTTCACAGCCTGATCCCATCATGAAAGAGGCGCTGTGTTCTCAGTCTGGATTGGGCACCTCCCAGGTTACCAAAAGCTTAAATCTCCTTCCTGTACCCTTCCTCCCCATCCTAGCGGTAACCAGGGTGATACGCTCCCTCTCCAGAGCAGTGGGGGAGGAGGGGAGCAGTGAGATGTGCTCTCTCCTCTTCCCCCTACCGGATTGTAGGCTCCCAGTAGCAAAGTAACAAAACCGATATAGATAATTCCGGCTGGGGTAGTTTTAATCTCCCTAAATTATCTAGTCTCCCACCAAGCTACTTTCTCAGATCCAGGAGACTTCAGTGGCCTTCAACAACCTTGAGCCTCACTCTTTTCCCACGTTTTAGTCCTGGAGGTTAGAGCCCTTTGTGATAGAAATGCCGCCTGCTAGTGGGGGGGGGGGAGGGGAAATGGGGGTTGGGAAGCCCCACCCTTGCCTTTTCCTCAGCTGTTCCTTCGTCACTACCGTAAAGACTGGAGGAGAGGTACCTTTTCAGGTCTTCAGAGGGAGAAAAGCAGTAACGGTAGCCTCTTTCCCCATAAAGAGAAAAGTGGAAAGTGGGAATGGAAGGCAGAAGGGTTAACTTTAGCCACATAGTGTGGCCACAACGTGGGACAGACCTTTTGTTTCCTATGTTGATCGTAAATCTTAGAACTGAAAGAAACCTTCAAGATCATTTGGTACAAATCCTTCATTTTACAGAGGAGAAGACACTTTCCAAGGTCACAGAGGGAGTAAATAAATAACAGTAAAGACCAGAACCCATGTCCTTGACTCCAGTTCCAATGTCCTTCCCACTACGGCTTGTGGATTCCTCTTCTCTTTCTCCCTGCTCCCCAAGTCCTGATGTCTTTTCACATGTCTTAATCTCATCCAGTCAGCCAGCACTTCCCACCGATTTCTTTAATTATTTTTCCTAAGTAGCCCCTAAAATTGTAAAAAGAAATTCCCTCACAGTAACAATTCCAAGTAGGGCAGGTAGTGAAACTGTGATTGGCCCCATTTTTGTTGTTGTTGTTGTTGAGTCCTTTTTCAGTCCAATTCTTTGTGACCCCATTTGAGGTTTTCCTGACAGAGGTATAGGAGTTTGCCATTTCCTTCTCCAGCTCAATTTACAGATGAGGAAATAGGCAAACAGGGTTAAGTGACTTGCCCAGGATCACACAGCTAGTAAGTTTCTGAGGCCAGATTTGAACTCAGGAAGATGAGTATTCCTAAAATGAGGAAACTGAGGTTCTCTTGGGAGTCAAAGATAAAAGTGAAACTGTCCCTGTCTTCAAAGAACTTACTTTCTAAATGAGGAGACAAAGTGCACAAATATAATAAGCAAATACAAAGCAGATACAAGGTAACCTTGGTAGGAAAGGCAATAGTAGTTGGGTAACCGAGGAAAGGCCTCATGCAGAAGAATGTGGTGCTTTACTGGAGTCTAGAAGGAAACTTGGAATTCCAAGTGCTGTGGAGGTAAAAAGGAAAAGCACTCCAGGCATGGGAGACGGCCCTTGCAACTGGAGACAGGAACTGGAGTGTGCTCTGTGTGTGCGTGGCCAATTTGTCACCTTTTTGGCCTAGGAGATCTAGTAACAATGACCACTTCGTGGATGCGCAACCTAAATGTCAAGTCATTTCCATATAAGCAGGCTCTTCACTACGTGCAGAATTCCACAACCTCTGCCCCCACCCCCATCCTCTTACTTGCAATCACTGCCCTCCCCTCCTTCCCATTATGGCTAGCCCAATCACGTCCTTTCTCACCGTTCCCTATAGCGCCTTTCTCCCCTAATCGCCAACTCCCCCTCCCCCCAACTCAGCAGCTGCTACCCAGGTCTCCTTCCTTCCCTCTCCCCCCTCCCCCCCGAGTGGCTCAGAATGCAGGCAGAGATGGGGGCGGGGGGGGGGGACAGGGAGAAGCGGGGGAAGTGAAGAGGGGGGTGGGGCGATGGAAGGGTAGCGGAGAGCCCGCAGAGGAGGTGGGGGGAGGAATAGTGCCTCCGCAGCTGCTCGGAGTTTTAGGGCTGCACGTAGCCTCTGCTCCCCGGCCTCGGGACTGGTTGCGCAGTATAAGGGGCGGGGCTAGCTTCTGGGCCCTCTATAAAAGCCGGCTCGCTCCTCCCTTTGCGCTCTTAGCTCCTCTCCCAAGCTCGGTTCCAGGTAAAATCTCCGGAGGAAACAAGGACGGTGGGGGGTGGGGCTGAGGCTGGGGGTCAGGGCCAGAGTAAAGGGAGCTGCAAAGCGTGCATCTTGTGCACCTTCGCTCCCTTCCCTCCTTCAGGAGAAATAAAAGTGCAGATTAGAGGCGAGGGGGGGAGGGGGGCTCGGCATTAGGTAAAATTCATAGACCCAGAGGGCAGAAGGAAAAGGAGGGAGGGACGGACGAGAACTAGTACAGGGACGTGAGGCGTCGGAGGGCAAGGATGGAGGCTGGGCGCCGAGAGCCCTCCCCTCTCTCTGCGCATCCCTGGGATGAATGGATGGGAGGGGGGAGGGGGGAGGGGGGAGGGGGGAGGGGGGAGGAGGGATGGTGGTGCTTGAGCTAATCCCTGAGGAGGAGGAGGAAGAGCGGCCCCATGAGGGTGGGGGCAGCCCCGCTGCTGGGTTTCCGGGTGGATCCCACCCCCACGCGAGCCCGGCGTGACAGAACTAGGTGGGTTGAGAGATGGGGGGAGGGGCTAAAGAGCCTCGGGGTTGGATTGGGACTGGGTGTGTGGGGAGGGGGGGCTCTCAGAGGGAGATGGACCCCTAATTGAGCCCCATCTTCTGCCCCCAGGATCTGCTGCTTCAGTCGCATCCCTGAAACAAGATGGTGAAGGTCGGAGTCAACGGGTGAGTGGAATCCAGGGGAAGGAGAGGACGGGGACAAAGCAGCCACACGAGCCCCAAGGGGCTCGCTGCAGTCTAACCTAACTGCAGGCACAAGCCTATTTATTGGAAATCCTACCAAGACGATTCTTTTTTTTGTAAGCTCTTCCCTGAGATCCACCCGGGGGCAGGTGCTAGCCTCCAAGGAGACTCCAAGGTCAGAGCTCAGCAAGGGCTTCTGCCTAAACTCAATGGTTCCTTGTGTCTTTGTGCTAGCACCCCCACACACCCCATCTCCTCTGCTCCCGCCCCCTCATGCAGCTGTCCCAGCTGTTGCTATAGTGTACAAAATCTTCCGGAGGATTCTCTTCCCTGGATCTCTTCTGCCCTTTCCCGCCCTCCAGGGCCACGTGGGGGTGGAGGGGGTGAGTGATGGAAGAAGGGCTCCTGCCCTCCCCCTTCATTGGCACTTTTCTTTCCCCCAGACTAATTCACTTCACATCAGGGAGAGGGCGCCTTTTCCTATGGGTCACCCGAGCAGCCATGTTGTAATAGGGAAGGAAATGAGTGAGCAACCGTTAGGGTTCCTCAGATCCTCATCTCTTCCACTCCCCTTCCTTGACTCATCTTTTTAGTGCCTACCCCAAAGTGTGGAGAAACATTTCCTGCTAGGAAATAGGGCACATAATAAGAGGCACCAGGACACTTGCATTTGTCTATTACCTGACCTGTTAGCTATTTCATTAACTGCCTCAGTTCTCAACCCTGCCAGTTTCCCAGTTTGGGCTTCCAGAAACTAGACACCCATTCTACCCTACCCTGGTCTCCCTCAAATTATAGAATTTTAGATCAAGTCCAATTTCATTTTAAATTTAAAAAAAATCCTCCCCAGCCTAGTTCCTTATCCTCAAAAATCCTATCTCCCCATTGCCTCCTAATTTCCATGTGATTTAGAGTTTTGGGGGAACCCCTTCTTCCCAAAGTAATTTGTGGGTGTGGTGGCTTTAACCTGTGCTGAGTCATGGATGTCTGGAAATGAAAATTTCCACTGTAAGACTATCTTTTTTTTTTTTAAGTGAGGCAATTGGGGTTAAGTGACTTGCCCAGGGTCACACAGCTAGTAAGTGTTAAGTGTCTGAGGCCAGATTTGAACTCAGGTACTCCTGAATCCAGGGCCGGTGCTCTATCCACTGCTCCACCTAGCTGCCCTGTAGGACTATCTTAACATGAAAGCATATCCATTTCATTTTCTTGCCTTTGCAAGTGTGTATCTACTGGTTTTCCCCATCTCCAGAGCTAATTCTGCCCAAAAGGCCAACCCTATAAAGGTCATCTTGAGGATTAGGTGTCTGATCCCTAGGAACCCTGTCCTTCTCCGTTTTGGCTCCCAGAAACCAGATCTCCCTTACCCCACCCTGAGGCTAAATATAACTACCTGACCTTTCTGCAGCCAGAGAAAAGCCAGAGCTTTGCTTTCTCCTATAGAACACTATAAAATCCCTAGTATTGGGGAAAGGAAGAAAAGACCTCCCCAATGATCATTAAGTGGCAAAATCTAATCAAATTACAATTCTGGAATTGGGGGTGGGGATGAGAGAGAAGCTGGGACTTCAGATATTACAACTGTCATTATTGTTTTGTAGGGAGGCGTTGTAGTTGTATTAGCCTTTCCTGGGTTAATTTCTAACCTTTAATCCTGCCCTTTGAGTTCTGTGATTCTGACTAAAGTCCTATAACTCTGGGGCTGGATGTCAAGAAACAGGCTGGGGCGGCGTGATCCTGGCAGATACTATGTGGCAGCTATGTTCAGTGTCTCAGCAGTGGGTCACATGTACCATTTGCCTGTGGCACTTTTTCCTTGAGACTAGACTAAGATCATGGATTGTAAAGGGATAGGAGGAAGAAGTAAAGTTTATACCCAACACCCCTTGGTATAGCAGAAACCCTTTACAATGTGGTATTAGACTATGCCCAGGCCTGTTTGACAGGAATGTGCAAGGCGGTTTGCTGGCATATTAAAGGTTGAGGAACCTCTGAAGGAGAAGGCAGGAACTGGACCTGATTTCATTCATAGTGTACCAAGATGGAGACTTTCCCAGGGTTTTTATCCAGTTCGTATCAGTGAGCCTTGAACCCAAGTCTTCCTGGCTCTGTGGCTAGCTGGCCACATTATTACCTATTAGGAAAACCTTTTTCCTGGCTAGATTTGCCTAGAATCTTTAGCTTCTCTTCCCCCTTCCTCTCATTCCATCTGGTTTCTCCTTCCTTTGTCAGATTTGGCCGTATTGGACGCCTGGTAACCAGGGCTGCATTCAACTCCAGTGGAGTAGATGTTGTGGCCATCAATGACCCCTTCATCGACCTCAACTACATGGTAAGTGATGTCTTAGTGGCTGGGGTCAATAGGGCCTGAGTGGCATGGGAAGGGGGTGGAAGCAGTTTTCTGCAGCATCTGATGAGGTTCCCCACACCCTTGTCATCTCTCTAGGTTTATATGTTTCAATATGATTCCACCCATGGCAAGTTCAAGGGCACCGTCAAGGCTGAGAATGGAAAGCTGGTGATCAATGGAAAAGCCATTACCATCTTCCAGGAGTGAGTGTAGTGGACAGGGTGGGAACATTGGGGTTTGGGAAGATACAAAGGGCAAAATAGTCATACCTAGCTTCTTAATCCTCTTTTAGGCGGGACCCCACCAATATTAAGTGGGGAGATGCTGGAGCTGATTATGTTGTAGAGTCCACTGGTGTCTTTACAACCATGGAAAAGGCTGGGGTAAGTAACAGAAAAAACACTATTCACCTTCCAGGGCTGGGAGATTGGAGTGGTTGTGGCTGTCATCTACCTAGAAAATGGGTGTGACAGCTTGGCTACTAGGAAGGGTCGGGCCAGGTTCTGTAACTTCCTCTTTCTTTCCTCTGCCTCAGGCTCACTTGAAGGGTGGAGCCAAGCGGGTCATTATTTCTGCCCCTTCTGCTGATGCCCCAATGTTCGTGATGGGAGTGAACCATGAAAAATATGACAATTCCCTTAAGATTGTCAGGTGAGTAGGTAGGACAGATGATAAGTTTTACAGTAGTAAATGGGGAAAGAATTGAAGCAGGCGGTGCTTCAGAAGGGAGGAGGAAGGGAATGTCCAGGCTGGAACATCTTCCCCTGACTTCTCTTCTTTCCTTTTCCAGTAATGCCTCCTGTACTACCAACTGCTTGGCCCCCTTGGCCAAGGTCATTCATGACAACTTTGGCATCGTGGAAGGACTCATGGTATGGATACAATGTCGGGTAGTCAAAATTAGGCCCCTTCAATTCTCCAACAATATGCCATATGTCCTGATAGCACCCAAAGGCCGGTGTTGGGCCAGGGTGATGAGGAGGTGGTTGTAGAGGAGTACGTTGTGTTATCGTAGGCCTGACCCTTTCTTCTTGCAGACTACAGTCCATGCCATTACTGCTACCCAGAAGACAGTGGATGGCCCCTCTGGCAAGCTGTGGCGTGATGGGCGTGGTGCTGCCCAGAACATCATCCCTGCTTCCACTGGTGCTGCTAAGGCTGTAGGCAAGGTCATCCCTGAACTGAATGGGTAAGATAACCCTCATTTATTTTTCTCTGCCCTGAAGAGGCCATGGGGTGGAGGGAGACACAGAAAAGATGTTTTAATTATGACACTAACAATATCCTAATGACTGCAGGAAACTCACAGGCATGGCCTTCCGTGTTCCTACTCCCAATGTGTCTGTTGTGGATCTGACCTGCCGCCTGGAGAAAGCTGTAAGTGTAGCATTAAATAAAGGGAATTTGGGGATTCTCTGCCTGATGGACTACATAACAGAATGGAAGTCACAAAGGAATTGGAATCCCTCCCTTTTCTTTTCTAGGCCAAATATGATGATATCAAGAAAGTGGTGAAGCAAGCATCAGAGGGACCCTTGAAGGGCATCTTGGGCTACACAGAGGACCAGGTTGTATCCAGTGACTTTAACAGCAACACCCACTCTTCTACCTTTGATGCTGGCGCTGGCATTGCCCTCAATGACCATTTTGTGAAGCTCATTTCCTGGTATGTGGCCATGGTGAAGATGAATTGTGTGGGGGTTGTACATAGGAAAGAGGTTTGAGGAGCTTGCCAGACTAGGTATATGTCTAAACAACAAATTCTCACCTGTCCTTTTGTCTGTTTTCCAGGTATGACAATGAGTATGGTTACAGCAACCGTGTAGTAGACCTCATGGTCTACATGGCCTCCAAGGAGTAAACTGGAAAGCCATGGATCTTCATCCCCAGCCAAAAGGAGAGTTCCACCACTGGGGAGCCCACATCCCTAACCTATGTTCCCGTACTAGGGATCCCATGCCCCATTCACATTGTTGTCCCAAAGCACCCCTGTAGTAGGGGGGAGAAGCCTAGAGTCCTCTATTGTGTACGTACCATCAATAAAGTCACCATATTCAGTGCATTTATTGTCTATCTTATTTTTTCTGGAAGAAACATGACTGCTGGTCTGTGATTTAGATGAAAGAAAGCTAGCTGCCTTCTACCCTTTCCCTTAAATTCATACCTAGCAGATCTTTAAAGGGCAAAGAGTAGCCACTAGTCTGTTTTCCAAAGTAGCAGGAGAGTAAATAATATCCTCTTAATTAAGCACCAGCCTCGAGTTAGGAGCTGGGTCTATACCTGTGTGTTTCTTAGCCTTACAATAGAATTTGGGTGACTATAAAGTTGCTTTATTGCTTCCATGTTGTGTAGGTTAAGACCAGTTTTTGGACTTTGAATTGGGAGGTAGTTATGCCCCAGAAAAACCCAATGTTGCCAGTAACAAAAGGAAAAACTTCCTAACTGCTAAAGCTGATGGAATATTTTTAAGAGGTATCCCCTCTAAGGCTGAGAATGATGGTGGTGTATGTGGTACTCGAGGACAGGTCTTTTAGGCTGGAAAGGCTTCACACAGGGGCCACTGTCCCAAGTCATTTTGTAGCCAACTTCCTAGTAATGAGCCTTTCAGACTTAGCCCAAAGAAGCTGTGTCCTGAAGCATGAAGAGGATCTATGTTCATGAGTCACCTGAATCAATGACCACAACCACACATTTAAATTGGCCAGTGAAGAGAAAGCAGTAAAGCAAAGAGAGAGCATAAACAACCTCTAACTCAACTACTCCAATATCACCCCAAACCTCCATGAAAGCAGATTTCATAAGACCAAAATTTAGGATTGCAAGGTGAGTTCATTCAATCCCCTTCACTTGAAAGGCTGAGAGACTTGTTCAGTGCTACCCACGTCCTGTGACTAAAAATGTAGTATGTATGATAATCTCATTCTCTCTAAAATGTTGGGTATAACCTCTCCCAGTCTGAAAGAAATGACCCTCAAAGGTGGGGTATCAAGGCCCTTTTAATACATGGTACCTCTATGGGAGAAGAAAACACACCCACACATTAATTATGCACGCTGCAACCAGCAACAGAACCTGTAGTAGACATGGGGAATGGCAGAGTCCCCAATCTTTAGCCCTGCTTCCCTCCATACTAAGCATATTTCACTGGCCCTGAGACTTTTGGCTTGGTCCAGTTTACACCAGTACATGGGCCAGTTAGCACCAGTATGGGGTCAAGGTACGGTCATCTGACTCTAGGCAGCAGCAGTGGGGAATCTGTTTCACAGAATGATGGAAGCTGTAAGGAACCACACTAGCTGAGTCTTGTTAATACTTCTCAATATGAGGCAGCAGTGGGCACCTATTACTGAAGATTCAGAAATACCCCACTCTTTGTGGAGAGTCTGATGTGAGACCAGAACCCACCACAGAAAGCTGGGGGCAATGAAGAAGTGAGGGAGCAGTGCTCCCCAGCACCCTAGGACTGGGTTGGTTTGGTGCAATGGTACAAGTGTTCTTATTCCCTAACATCCCAGCCCTCCCGCAGGAGGAGGGGCTAAGGAATCACCTCCTTTACCCCAAACTGAAGGTATAGGTGACATCTGCTTTCCCCCATTGCCAGTGCATGTCATTTCCCTGGTAGGGGGAGGTATCAAGGAGGACCTAGGATGGAGGCGAATTCCCTATCTCATGGAGCTATCAGATGAGAGATCGCGATCAGAGTCATCCGTCTCACTCGGTGGCGGTTCATTAGGTTGGACTGTAGAGAACGCAGGAGACTTTCTGAAAGAAAAGAGTTATCACTTTGTGACAAGGAAAATTGCATGAAATGGTCTGCCTCATTCTTCCTTTGTTTTTCTTTTTTTCAGGGCAATGAGGGTTAAGTGACTTGCCCAGCATCACACAGGGTAGTAAGTGTCAAGTGTCTGAGGTCGGATTTGAACTCAGGTCCTCCTGAATCCAGGGCTGGTGCTTTATCCACTGCACCACCTAGCTGTCCCCTGCCCTACCTTTCTAGGAGGAAGCAGACCTCATGTAGACAAGAAGCACAAACTTATTCAGACTGAAGCCTCGTTTCTCCATAGAAATAGCGTTGTGGGTTCTGGCCAGGGGAGGGGGTACTGCCTAGTAAACATTTAGCCCTAGGATTTCATTGGACCAGGGAACTGTATATGAGAAAATGCCCAAGATCAATGCAGATCCAGCAATTGTTCTGAAATTTAGTCTTAAAGAATTGCCTGAGGCACTGAGAGAGAGGTTAACTGCTCTCTGAGTCACAGCCAGGATTACTGAGGCAGGGCCAGAACCTAGGTTTTCTATTCCCTAAAATCACTTTATGTCAAGAGTGGTCAGGATACACAAAAAAGGGTGGTGTAGTTAATTTACCTCCACCATCCCCCCCAAGCCCTTTTTCCTATCCCAAAACAGTCCCATTATAAGTGACACTGAAGGGTAAAAAAACCCTCCACGGGAACTGGAAATAAAGACTGAGCAACAGGCTCAGTCAGCAACTGGCTTGAGCCAGGTATAAGAGTATGTCCTGTCCCTCCTCCCCACCTGCACTTATCCTCCCATCCTCTGCAACCTTTACAACTACACCTGGCGATTTAGGACAAGTGGCTAGGCCAGGGATAGGACCACAAGTGAGGCCAGATCAAGGGGGTCCTGAGATTAGCACTGGACAGCTTGTTATATTTCATTCCACTGTCTAAGCAGATGTGTGTACAGTCTGCCCCAATAAACAGAAGCAGGCAGACCTCTACAGAAATAGTCAACTGGGCTTCAAAGCCATGTGGCCTTGTCTTGGACTCAGGTCCTTCTCTGAGTCCTCCAAAGTCCTCCTTACCGATCTCCAGACTGGGTGATGAGCCGGCGGCAGGTTTCCATCTGCACATCCAGACCCCGCTTCATACTGCACATCTCCATGTATTCATGCAGGTGTCGATTCATGTCATTCTTGGCTGTAGCCAGTTCTAGCTGTAAAGGGAATAGGGCAGTAAGAGTCAGTTTTTACGTGCCAAAGGGATGCTGTGGCACCTGTTCCTATCCTGGGGGGAATTTATATTTGAAGAGGCCAGGATGGACAAATATGGGCTTTCAGGGGCAGCTGTCTGGGGACTGGGGGGGGAGGGGTGAACTAAGCAGCCACGTGCTCAAGGACTTAAATAAACCAGGGAGAGTCTAAAAAATATTGACTATACTATTCCTTTTTTTCTCTGGTTTTCATAGGAACCTAGACTCGTGGAGGAATGCTAAGTATCTGCTGTAGGCTTATGTTCTATTAATGTGATAATGAGAGTCAAGAAAGAGATGGGGGTATTTGGAAGGACAGATGAGGGCAGGAGTGATTTGGGTTGAAAGGTATGAACAAAATTACTTTGATGACTTCTATAAATTATCTGCAAAGCTAAAGGTGCAGAGAGATGAAATCTTTGTCAGCATGGCTTAGGAGGAACATTTTTTTTTTTTAGTGAGGCAATTGGGGTTAAGTGACTTGCCCAGGGTCATGCATCTAGTAAGTGTTGAGTGTCTGAGGCCGGATTTGAACTCAGGTACTCCTGACTCCAGGGTTGGTGCTCTATCCACCTATCCACTGCACCATCTAGCTGCCCCTGGAGGAACATTCTTACTGCTGCTTCTCTCTCTCTCTCTCTCTCTCTCTCTCTCTCGTTAAATTTCCCAGAAGAAAAAGCTTTTTGAGGTGCCTTTAAAAGTTGGTTAGACATTGAGTGTTGACCTACTGTGATGGACTATATTCTTCTCACCAATGCAATGGTACAGAAGAGTTCCAGGGAACTCATGATAGAAGAGGATCTCCAAATCCAGGGGGAAACAAAAAGAACTGTGGAGTAGAGATGCTGAATGAACCATACTATTTCTTTTGTTTTGGGTGCTGATGTTTTTTTTTTTCTATTTTGAGGTTTTGCATCACTGCTCTGATTTTTTCTCTTGTAACAGAATTAATGCAGACATAGGATTAATGTTATTATGTGTATATATATGTGTGTGTATATATATCTATCTATATGGATATGGATATGATATATAGATATATAGATATAACCTATATCAGATTACCTGCTGTCTAGGGGAGGGGGGAGGGAGGGGAGGGAGGGAGAAAAATCTGAAATTGTAAAGCTTGTATAAATAAAAGTTGAGAACTATCTTTAAATGTAACGGAAAAAATAAAATACCTTATATGTAAAAAAAAAAAGTTGGTTAGACACCAAAAAAAAAAAAAAAAAAGATAAGAGGGGCAGCTAGGTGGTACAGTGGATAGAGCACCAGCCCTGGATTCAGGAGGACCTGAGTTCAAATCTGACCTCAGACACTTAATACTTATTAGCTGTGTGACCTTGGGCAAGTCACTTAATCCCAACTGCCTTACCAAAAAAAAAAAAAAAAGTTGGTTAGAAAGACAGATCTAGCATGATGCCCCATCTCCCAGGCCTAAAACAAAGAACTAAGGCTAAAGCAGAAAGGGGAACAAAGAGGCCAGGATATAATTCTCTTGACTGAGTTGAAAGGATGGGGGCTGAGAGCAGGAGCAAACTAGATTATTCATGGTTGGTTTCCAGGTCTCCAAACTGGGAATGAAGGGAATGGGAAACTGGGACAGAGAACAAAGGGGTCAAGACAGAAAACAAGGCAGCCTAGACAGCTTAGACAAATTATAAATTCTGAGTGCCCACCTGGCAGGTATGGCCGGGAGGCTTTCAGGTTTAGTCAGATGAGGCAGGTAACTCACTTAAGCTCTCAGAGTTCCAAGCAATTCTCTAAGACTATAACTTGTAAAACAGGTGCCTGTCTGCAATGGTGGAAGCAATTTCATAGGTCAATGAAATCATAGGTCCAGACCAAAAAGTTAACTCCACTAATGGCATGGAGTTTATCTAAACTTTGGCTTTCTCCAGTAACCCCACAGAATGACAGAGAAGACATTTTTTTTTTAAGTGAGGCAATTGGGGTAAGTGACTTGCCCAGGGTCACACAGCTAGTAAGTGTTAAGTGTCTGTGGCTGGATTTGAACTCAGGTACTCCTGACTCCAGGGCCGGTGCTCTATCCACTGTGCCACCTAGCCACCCCGAGAAGACATTTTTTATTATAAATGGTGAATTAAGTTTTCCTCTTGAAAGTCTATATTCTGGGGACAGCTAAGTGGCATAGTGAATAAAGCACGAGCCAAGGATTCAGGAGGACCTGAGTTCAAATCTGGCCTCAGACACTTGACAGTTACTAGCTGTGTGACCCTGGGCAAGTCACTGCCCCACCCAAAAAACAAGTCTATATTCTTAAGTAGGAATGGGAATCAATCGTTGAGCATTTATTATGTGCCTAAGAGCTTAAAGACAAAAATGAAATAGACCTTGTCATTAAAGAGAGGTGAACATTTTATTAAGAGGTGAACAAGCCAAACCCTGATCTGCCAACACTCAGCAGCTCACCTTAATCACTGAGATTCTCATCTTCATTTACTAAGGAGCATTGGCTTGAGTGAAAAGTGACTGGAATTTAGGCTTCCTCACCTTTCTGTATCACAGAATATTACGATTGGAAGGCACTTGAGAGGTCTGGCTCCTACCTGAACACAGATGGCCTCAATGACATTCCTAAAACCTTTACTTCAAGACCTTCCAATGAGCAGCCCAACACCGTGAGCAGCAGCTCACTGTGCTTTGAAGCAGCTCTCAACATGGCGCTATTTCTTCCTCACAGTGAACGAGCCACCTCCTTGCCACCTGCATTCAAGAGTTCCCGATTCTGACCTATGGCGCTACTCAGTAGTAAATCTAACCCTTCCATATCACAAGGCTTCGAACCAGTCACTCAATTAACCCATTTTTATTAAGAATCTATGGGTCGAGGGGGCAGCTAGGTGGCACAGTGGATAGAGCACCGGTCCTGGATTCAGGAGGACCTGAGCTCAAATCCGACCTCAGACACTTAACACTTACTAGCTGTGTGACCCTGGGCAAGTCACTTAACCCCAATTGCCCTGGAAAAAAAAAAAAAAGAATCTATGGGTCAAGAAAGTGCTAGGTACCATGGCTGCAAGAAGCTAATTCTACCAGGAGAGACGAGATCTACAGATGAATGTATACAGATGAGCGGCAGGTGCAGCTCAGGGGAGGAGGGAGATCAGGAAAGGGGTCATACATATGTAGAAGGTGGTATTTGAGCTGAGCCTCAAAAGAAACTAGGGATTCTAAGAGTCTGAGATGAGGCTCAGGAAGTACAATCCAGGCGTGTTGTGCTTGAGGAACAGCAAGACAGGCAATTTGGCTGGACTGGATATAACAGTTTGAAAAGGCAGCCTAAAACCAGGTTGTAAAGGACTTTTTGGGGGGGAGGGGAGTACGAAAGGCAATGAGAGTTAAGTGACTTGCCCAGGGTCATACAGCTAGTATATGTCAAGTGTCTGAGGTTAAATTTGAACTCAGGTTCTCCTGAATCTAGGGCCACTGCTTTATCTACTGCGCCACCTAGCTGCCCTGCTGTGAAGGACTTTAAATGTCAAACATAGGAGTCTGTATTTTAACGCAGAGAGAGCTGGAAGCTGCTAGAGTTGGACATGATCACATCATCTCTCTGGTAGCTTAAAAAAGTGAGAGACTTGAGGAATGGAAAACAATTACGAGGCTCAAGCAAGTCCAGGCAAGAAGGGAGGAGGGCCCACACCCAGGTGTTGGCTATGTGAGGCGAAAGAAAGAGACAGACTCAAGAACCGTTGTGAAGGTAGAATGCTTGGTACAAGGTATGTGATTTGGCATCAGACTAAACATATGGAAAGGAGAGAGAAGAGTTGACTATGAAGCTGTTAAGCTGTGTGATAAAAAAAAATACTGTTTCCCTAATAGAAGCAGAAAAATTCCTAAGAAAAGGGGATATGGGAGAGAAAGAGAGAGAATGAGGCCGTGCAGCTTTGGGGGTGCCTACAGGACAGGACATCCAATAAGAAAGATTCAAATATTGAAGATCACAGCCATGTCCCCAAAGTCTTCTCTTCTCTAAACTAAATATACTCAGGACCTTCAACTGACTCCAACGCAACACAGCCGCCCATCTCCAGCCTCAACAGTTCTTTTGATTTTATTGTCAAAATGCAGAAAAGGGAAAATGCAGGAATAAATAGGAGTTGTGAGACACTGGCCACATCCTTAGGACATAAGACATCCATATCCACATAAGAGCAACCAGAAGGGATTTTGCCCAGCACTTCCCTATATTCTTGGGAGACACAAAAACCATTGTCCCAGCCCATATATAGGTCTGACCTATGCAGACTCCCCAAGGCTGTGGGCAGAGACGAGCGAGCCTCCACCCTGACAGAGGCACTAAAGGTATTAAAAGGAAGCAGCAGGGAACACAGTTTCCATCTTTGCAACCCTGGGAGAGCTTTTTGGGGCTCAATCTTCATCACAGAACAAGAAGCCAGGAAACAAACTGTGGGTTCTGTGGCAGTTAGGAGGAAAGGGAATAGGTGGGGAGGAGGCTGCTCCCTCGCGTCAGAGCAAGAGGCATGTCCTCCCTCAACCAAAGCATCCCCAATACAAACTCTGGTGGATTCTATAAAACTGCAAGGGCCCAAACAGTCTGAGTGCAGTCTGGCTGAAGACTGACACCATGGCCTCGGTTACCAGGCCATGTGTAGGCCTAGACTGTAGTTGAGCTCTACTTCATTCTCCGGACTGGACCGATGTCAAGCCTGAATGGTGTTCCTACCCTGGTGCCTGATGTCTGGTGTGGCGGCCACCTCAGCTGCCCAGTACACCTAAGTGTGAGCTCCAGCCATGTCTTCTGTGCTTCCCCTCCACCACTTGTCTTATTCCAGTTGTGGAACCATAATCAAATCAATTCTGTCCTTGCTCCCGGAAAGGGCGTACACAGCCCAATGGCAGCGGCTCTACTCACCCTCCTGTTAACTTTCCAAACCAACAGATCCTTTCCTGCCCATCATGCCCCCATATTAGTGTCTCCTATTCAAGCTTTTGGGCAGGTACCATCTTTGCCTTTTATGTGTATCCCCAGCTGCTGAGTTAGCAAACTCCTTAGCACAGAGTAAGTGCTTAATAAACACCCCTTCATTCCTTCATTAGCTAAGTGCACAGAAGAAACTCTCCGGAAGAATGGTGACAGATGTCAAGTTTCTAGTCCATGGGAAGTCATGGCAAGGGTGTATTCCCTCGGCAGAGGGAAAGGGTTACCCATACCATCGCTTGGGCCGGGGAACAAGGACGTCTGGAGCCAGCCACTAACAATTCCTAGGTGACATACTCCTTAGACTATCAGCTCACCCAGGTGCATGCCACATCCTCACCTCTATCTGGTCGATGGTCTCCTGGTATTCCTTCTCCCGGGTTTTGAACAGAGATTCTGTGTCCTTAATCACTTTCTCCAGGCTGTCTTCCTGTTGCTGGGAACCACAGGGAAACAAAGGAGCAGTAGCAGCAACAGAGAGATAGAGACCAATGGGAGGGTGACCATTCAATATGAACAAGGCAAAGGGGAAAAAGAGAAAAACATTTAAAAAAAAAAAGCTAGCAGAAAAAACAAAGAGCAGCAGAAGAGCAGATAAAGAATGCCCACAAAGGACACTGAGCAAAGGCAGGGCAGGAGAAGACAGGGGAGCTTTACCTCTCCCTGGGCCTCTGCGGCAGCCAGGGCATAGCCTGAGAAATCCTCCCAGAGCAGCAACGTCTCCTCAGTCTCCTCCCAAGCCAGGCTGTCACAGTCATCCTCAAAATCATACTCCCGCCTGGAGACAGGGAAGTTGAATGTCAGTAAACATGGATGGCCGGGTGGGCTCTTCCAGGAGAACACTGTTGGGGAAGCTCCAGCCTCTCTAGGAAGAGTGGGGGACCTTGCTGCACAGGGTGCTGAGGGCTGGGGCCTATGAGACTCACAGCTGGTTGAGCATACGCTGCATCTCCTCATTGATGCTGAGGGCTGTGCTCTCATCCTCATCCCCATCAGGTTGGTGGGGCCCATCACTCTCAGACATGGAGGTGTCCTCCTCGATGACAGGCTTTCGATCCCGCTTCCGCCCCCCCATGGATGGGACCTTAATGGGAGACAAGTGCAGAGACTACAGAGACGAGGCCGGGTGCGTGAGGAGAAAGGGCAGGGGCAGGAAAGGATGGGGGAAGGAAGGAAAGACAAACCAGCAGGAAAGGTTGGGGCAGAGACAAAGACAGAGAGTTATAAAGACAGGCACGGAAACATGGAAAGTTACAAAAAGACAGAAACAAAGGAAAGGATGGGATCAAGGATCAAGATAGGCAGGGAAAGAAGAGGCAGAGGAAGGGAAAAGAGAGACAAGGGATGTGGGCTGATTATGACCATGTAAAGATGTGAAGTAGCTAAAAAGTGATTTAAAAAAATCCTAAACACAATGACAGAACTAATAATTACAATGATGAGGATGAATTTTCTACACAGGAGTCCTTTAATTACACCCAGATCCAGAACCAGGGAGAGAAGGGACAAAAAGAGACACAAAGAAAGGAAAAGAGGAAGAGAGAAAGTAAAGGAGAATGGACGAGGGGGAAGGGAGGGGAGGGAGTAGAGAAAGAGAAAAAAATTGCATTGAAAAGCCAAGTGGGTCAAAATTGATAGCCAAACCTCTTGGCTAGTTTAGAAACGGGGCAGAAGCATTAATGAGCTTGCAGGAGATTGAAACTAACCAGCTTCTTCTGTGGGGGAAGCAAGAGAGGAGGCATATGAAAGGCAAGAAAAGAGAAGCAGACAGAGGGTAAAGAGAGAGAGAGGGAAAGGGAGAGATGGTGTTAGTGAGAGCTTCACAAACCTCCTTTCCGAGGCTGCTCCTTGCCCCACCCCCCAGATTTAGAAGCACCTTATGTTCCCCAGTTCTTTGGGTATGGACCCTCAGGGAAGAGGCAAGGGCCTAAGCTCCAGGCGACAATGACAATGTCTCCGTCTGTCCCAACCCTCCTATGACCGACTCAGGACGTGGGGGAGATGTGGAGCTCGGGAAAAGCCTGGGGCCCAGGGCCTCCTTGTCCCTGAAGGAGTCTAGAAGGACAATAAGGTCCTCTTACCTGGAACATCTTGATCATGTCCTCACAGTTGCGCTGCTGGGCCACATCACACAGTTTGGCGGTAATGTCTATGCGGCGGCAGATGTCCATATCCACTTTCATGGCTTTCTCCTGAATCTTTGTGTCCAGTTCAGTCAGGTTCTGTGCCAGAGAGAGAACAGAGAGAAGAGTGAGGAGTGCCACCCTAACCATCCTTGGGACAACCAACACAAGCAACAGCCATGATGTGCAGGGCCCTCTGCACATAAGCACAGAGCCCTCCCCTTCAATTATACCCTTCTTATCCTAGAGGGAGAAGACGGACAGAACCAGGACACATATGGCAGAGACAGGATCTTGCTAAGACATTCCCATATTATGGAAACCGTTTGACTGGGGTCAGGAAAAGAGAAGGGATATAAGAAGTCACAGAGGGGACAGTGGATAAAGCACCGGTCCTGGATTCAGGAGGACCTGAGTACAAATCCAGCCTCAGACATTTGACACTTACTAGCTGTGTGACCCTGGGCAAGTAAGTCACTTAACCCTCACTGCTCTGCCAAAAATTAAAAAAAGAAGAAGAAGAAGTCACAGAGAAGGAAAGGACTAATTTCCCAAGCAGGCAGGAGATGGGAGTGGCTGGACTTACATTGCTCATGAGTCCCTTGAAGACCACCAGCTCAGCTTTGAGTTGCTCCACCTTCATTGCCAGTTCTTCCTGGCAGGCATCTGCTTCTTGGGCCTCCTGTGGTCAGAAAATATGCCCTGGCATTAGCAACACAGCCAGAGGATGGTAAGAGAGGGACACAGTCAAGCAAAGATGTTGGGGAAGCTCGCCCCCAGGGTCAGGTTGGGAAGATAGGCAGAGGTGTGGTGGCCCTCACCTCCTGAAGCTCATTCACCCGCTCTTGCAGCTGGACCCGAACTGTATACTCCTCTTCCCACCTGAAAGAATGGAAAGGACATCGGTACAAAATCCTCCTGCTTTCAATATGCTTCTTTTCTCCCCCTCCTCCAGACCCAGTACTTCCTGAGCCAACAAGAGCTTCTAAAATCCAATAGAGTAGGTAGGGCCGGCTAGGTCTGACCACCTAAATGAGGAGGGGTTCTGGGCTGGAAATCCAATTGAATCTGAGCTCCTGGTAAGGAACTGTTTCATTTTTGTCTTTGCATTCCTCGGGCCTTGCACACAGTAGGTACTTAATACATGTTGAGTTGAATGGAGCTGTTCTGAACAGCTGCAGCCACAGACTAGGCGAGGCTCCTGTAGCTCCTGGCAATTGACAAACTCACCAACTGCCTTCCTGTCACATTCTGGCCACGGGCCAGACACTAGCCCCGCTTGCTCTCACCCGGGTGAGGCTGACCTATCTCCCACCTCCTGCCCACACCAGGCACCAGGTCCACCCAGCGCAGTCTCCCACCTTCAGTTGCACAGATCCGGTCTCCCGCCTCCTGCCTGCACCAGAACAGAGCTCCTCTAGCCTGCTCCCCTGCCTCCTGCGGGGCCATTTAACCCTGTAAAAGCATCTGCAGGACACATACCGCATCAGCAGAGTTGGTCAAAAGCAAATGCAGATGGTCCTCGGAAGGCAAACCCCTAAGCTGCAGGTTCTTCCCACCCTCATCTAGCTCTGAGTGAGTTGGGGGAAGGGGGGGGCTAGCAGGGCTGACCCGAGGGCCACAAAGCAGTGGATAAAGGGGTCTGGGGCACCTCGGGTGAGTGAAGGCCAAAGGGAAAGAAGAGCATATCTATCATTCCCAAGGAAAGAGCTCAAAATTAGAAATGCAGCCCGTCAGGCTAAGGCTACTGATTGAGATGGGAGGAGAATCGCAGAAGCATCTTTAAGAGATGCATGGGGCTCCAGCTCACATCTGTAGGTCTGCAAAATGCTTGGGTGTGGACCCTCAGGAAAGAGGCAAGGGCCTCTCACCTGATCCTCCCCTAAGACAGTGAAGTAAAGGTAGAATTATCCTTTTGTAACAGATGAGAAAACGGAAGCTCAGAGAGGCTGTCCTGTCTAGGGTCCTACAGACAGTGTCAGGAGAGGGAGGAATTTGAAGCAGTCATCTTCTGACTCCATGACACCACCTAGAATCAATGCAATAACAAGCAAGGCTTCAAACTGCTCCTAGCCCTAGAACCAGCTATATCACATCTCTTAGAGCTAGTTTTTCAAACACCTCAAGTCCATGATATGTAAGCACTTAATAGATGCCTGTTGACTACTGGAGAATTATCCATAGGATCACAGGATGGGTATTAGGGCTCAGGGAACAATTTTATTAAATTGTCTCAAATGTTACACCTCCAGTTGGGCTGAGATGGTAGATTTCTCTTAAACACAATCCCCTCCCCAAGCTCCCTACCCTCCATCTATATATTAGCCCATCACTTCACAGTATATTCTGGAAGAAAGAAGGAATCCCTCCCAAAACAGAAAGAGTAAGATACAGAGACGGACTTTAAGTTGGTGGTTATTCCCAAGGAGAGAAAGCTCAAGGATTAAATCTCTGTCTCCTCTCTATTCCTTCTCTTTTCTCATTTTAGTCATTCTTCTCTTTACTGTCCTCCCTCATCTGGCCCATTCTCTCCTTACTCTGCTGGATTCCTCTCTCCATCTGCATTGCAGTGTTCCTAATAATAACTCTTCCACATCAGCTCGACTGCGCCCCATAGCCACCCCAACACACTCACCCAAGCTAGACCAGGGAGGAGGCAGTCCAGTGGCCAACCGCTGCTGTCATCACTGCTGGCTCACTACACAGCACCAGCTCACTGCCCTCCTTTCCAAGCAAGCCCTCTTCAGGTGCCTTCTATGCCTCAAATTCTTGCTCACTTAGGTTTCCCATACTATGCCACTCAGGCTACTTGTCATGGCTGGTAAAGTGCTGTTGCTGAGTTTCTTTTATCAAGGGACAGAAGTAGATTTGCCTTGGAATGGGGGAAGGCAAAGATTAACAAGAGATTTTGAGCAAGATGAATCCAGGAGAATAGAATGCATTGGTTTGGTATGAATTCTAAAAATCAGGAAGAACCTAATTAGAGAATTAGGAGAAATCCTTAAAATGGCAAAGCACACACATACCCTGGAATCTGACTAAGCGCTATTTGCTCAATTGAAGAATTCATTAAGGCGGGTACACATTGGGTGTGTCCCATGATCATAGTTACTGAAACAGAATCAGATTCTTGGAGCTGGAACGGGCCTTGGACATTCAGTCCAAGCTTCCAACCCCTGCAGGAATCCCCTCTACAACAATCTAGACAGAGATGAACATTTTCTGTAATAAGGAGGACATTATTAGAAAGTTCTGCTTCATGTGTGCCCATATTTGTGTCCCTATAATTTCTACCCATTGGTCTTAGGTCTGGAGCATCCCCACAGAATAAGTCTAATCCCTTTACTCTTAGAGAAGTAAAGAGGCCTACTGAGTGCTAGACTTAGCATCAGAAGACCAGGATCCAAATCCCACCTTGGACTCCTGACTAGTTGTAGCACTGGGCAAGCCATTCAATGTCTCTGGGCCTCTATTTCTTTATCTGTAAAATGGGGATAATACTAGTAGCTGGTTCACAGAACTGACTGATATATATCTAAGGAGAGAATATCCTTCAAGTACACTGCAAACCTTAAACTGCTATTATTACTGCTACCTTATAACATTGCTCCCCACCCTAAGCAAACAGTGGTAGAAGCGGCTTTTGGAGATGTCTGAGGCTAATCATCAAAAAAGCAGCTTACATTTGTAGAGTAACTTTAAGGTTTGCAAAGTCCTTTACAATTCTGTGAAGAAGGCACTATTGGTATTATTGATACCTTATTAATAGATAAGGAAACTGATACTCAGAGGGGGTTAAGTGACTTATTCGTGGTGACACAGCATCAGGAGTTCAGTCAGCTGTTCCTCAAGAGGCAGCTTTAAGTGCCTGCACCACCCTGGTTACAAAAGAATGTCATTGTACCCTGGTCTCATTTACAATGTGGGTTCCTTTGGAGAGCTTTAGAATTAGGCTCTGGGTTAGTTTCTATTTCCCTCTAAACACCTGTCTTCTAAGAAGATATGTGTAAAGCACGGTTAGAAGAGGGCTTTACTGATCCCTGAGCTGAAAAGAGAACAGGGATTATTTTCTCCATTTTATAATGGAAAAAAAAATACATAGGCTTTAAGAAAGGAAGAGCCCCTTCTCAGGTCACACAAGTCTAAAGCTGAAAAAAGAGCCTAGGCAGCCTCAATTAGTAATTCAACATGTATTCATCCTCTGCCTCCCAGACTTCAGCCTCAATGGCTGGATTAGAGTGACATCCTAAGGGTTTTTAAAAAGAGGACAAGAAAAGGACAGAGGATTTAGGAGGAAAGAATGTACGTCAAATACCCAACAATGCTGGCTACAAAAACCTCCCTGCCACATCAGGGTACTGCAGTGTTATGAGCAAAGCTATCCCCAAGGGATAATAACCCTGCTGCCTTAGACAGCTGGATCAAGGGCAAATCATTCTAGACTAAAAAAACAAAAAAAACCCACACACATTTTCAGAGAACACCAATTGTCCCTGTGGTTCTGGTTGGGCCCATCCAAAAACTTGCTCCCCTTCCATAACTTACTGCAATTATATAAACCTCTACAAGCACAAGGTCAAAATAGCCTTAAACAATATTTTACTAAGATCTCAAAGTGACTAAATTCCTAAGGACATTTATTCAGCATAGGTTTTCCCCTATGTTGGCCTCCCCTATAGGAAGCCAGAAGGTCAGAACTAGATCTGTAAGGGGGCAGGGAGGAGCAGAAGAGGTTTCAATGAAAAAACTGATCTCTTCCAGGCCAACTGAAAATCCTATTTATTACTTAGCTCTTCTTCAGGTTAAACACATCCTAAATCAAAATTCATTAACACATTCAGCCATATTCATACCTATCACTTCACCAATTATCACCAATCCCTGTCATACAGAAATGCTCTAATTTCCAGAGCATTTTGTAAACTTTAAAGCACAACAACAATAACAACATAGTGGCAGTTCTAGACCTGCTGCGCTAAAAATCAGTGCTAAAAACACCGTGGAAATCTGCAGTAACAAAGTTTCCCCAACCCGATATCTCTTTACTCCCTGTGCTATTTAATGCTGAAACTACCATCGCTTCTCAGATACACACTGCCTTAAGGAATCCACCCAAGTATATGTTTCTACTCCCCTGATGGGTTCCTAGAGCCCCAGACGCTTGGTTTTTGTTTCATTCCTTTGAGAGAATTAGGCTATGGGGCTCTAGTAGGCATCTTCCCAACTTGCATGACCCTCTACTGACACTCCCACCCCTGATCTCACTTCTCTATGCTCACAGGGTGTGTCCACATGGAGTCTTACCAACTTTTTCTAACTAGGCCCTTTCTCTCCCTTCGATGCCCCCTTCTCATGCCTGTCTCTCTATCCCTCCACTTTCCCAATAACAATTACCAATCCCCTGTTCTTTCAGGAGAAATATTCCCTATAATCCCTATCATCCCTATTCAACCCACTTGGTTGATCCTTGCCCAAAGTTTCCCCTGGCCTTGTAGACCTACCACATGGAACCCAGGGACAGATGTCCCAGTATCCTCAGATCCCACTTTGGGAAATATTGGGGTTGTAAGATTATCCTCATACACCCCCCTCCCTCAACTTTCCCAAGTGATTACATTTATAGTCTCAGATAAAACAGATCTCTTATGCCATTTACTTTTGTTCCCTGAACACAAAATACCTGTCCCCACGTTGCTCTTGAGAATAGCCAGGGCTGGGTCCTATGACCAGTAAAGGGGTGAAAAAGAAAGCCCTACACAAACATGTCCCTGGCTCATCATCCTAGTCACACCCTATTAACATCTCAGCATAACCCTCCAAATGCTGCAACATAGAGGGGAGAGGAAGTAAAGACACAACAGAAAAAAAAAAATCGAACTTCTCATACATAACTTCCCTCTTTACATTACTTTCTTCCCTGTACAGCCTCCTTAAAATCGGAGCTGATCCCCGAGTCTTCTGGATTCTGGAAAAATCTCTTGGGGGTGGGGGTGGGGAGGGTTGGCAGCCTTTTTCTACAGTCTCCCCGGTCCACATCTCTCTTGACACCCCCCCACACACCCTAGACTTTTACACTGTTTTGGCTGGAACCCCTCCCTCTCTGGTGGTCCTCTCTCCGGACTCCTCAATGGCAATGCCGCGGAGCCCCGTGCCCCGGGTGCATCCGATGGCCTGCCCCCCCCCCCCAAGCCTCACCTCCGCTTGTACTCGTCCCGCTCCCGCTTCACCTTGGCCAGCACGTTGTAGAGGGCCCGGATCTCTGGGGTGATGGTGTCGATCTGCACCCCCACACCGTCGGGGTGCACCCACGACAGGCCAGGCCCCTGCACTAGGGTGGGCTCCAGTCCCGGCCCGAGCCTGCGGGCGTGCGAGAAGGACCAGATGGTACCGGGCATGAAGCGGGCAGACGAGGAGTAGGGGGTGGACGTGGCCGAGGAGTGGGACGAGGCGGAAGCCTGGGCGAGCGCGCCGGCGGGCGACGACGAGAGGCCCGCCGCGGTGGCCGCCAGCGGGCCCGCGGGTGAGCGGGCCGGGGAGCCGAGGCCTCTCGAGGCGGGCCAGGAGCCGAGGGGCAGCCCCGGGGGCCGGATGGGGCTGATGAAGCCGGTCTGCACGGCCTGGTCGCGGCGCGCCGGGCCCCGCCGGCCCTGCTGCCCGTCCTCCAGAGCTTGCTGCAGCTGTTTCTCCAGCAGCCGGTTGCGCCGCTCCAGCTCGTGCACCTTGGCCAGGAAGCAGCGGAAGCGCAGGTTGAGCGTCTTCAGCACATTTATGTTGGAGCCCAGGTCGTTGCGGAGGGCCATGGCGGCGGGCGGCGGCGAGGGCGCCGGGCCCGGGCCGGCCAGCGCCAGCGGCTCCCACGGGGGGATGCCCGGGGGAGCGGCCGCCGCCGCAGGGCCCGCAGACAGCTCCCCACCCCCGCCCAGGTAGTCTCCGCCCCCCAGCGAGGGTCCCCCGAGGGGCCCGGGCAGGCCCTGCTGTTCCTGCTGCAGGAGGAAAAGATTGGGGCCGAATAACGGGTTCATGGCCGCACCGCTTCTCGGCTTCGAGATGGAGACCGGCGTGGGGCGGGGACCCGGCCCGGACAGGGAGCCAATGAAAAGAGAGGACGGGGGCGGGACCACGGAGAGAGCCAATGCGAGGGAGCACGGGGCGGCCCGAGAGAGCGTCCGGCCGACCGACGGAGGCCGGCCAGAGTGCAGACTGCCTGAGGCTAGTGGGAAGTGAGCTTTCTTTCAAGGCTGGCTGGGGCTCCCTCGCACCGCCGCTACCTGGCGCCCATCCACGTTAACCCTGCGCTGCCGCCCCCCCCCCCCCAACAGCTACTCCTGCCCCTGGGCAAGCCCAGGCCCAGGAGCAAAGCTAGAGAGCCTCAGACGCAAGAGCAGACCTGGGCTCCGGGGCTGCGCCCTGTCCCCAAGGGGGCTCTCCTTTACACCCCCCTCCCGTCCCCCACTCGAGGAGGTCAAGTTTCCAATCAACCCCCAGCCACTCCCACCACCCCACTCCGAAGCAAAGGGAGCAGGCAGGAGAGCTTATGCCCCGGTCTGCCACACAAACCAACAAACAACGAGCAAGCCAGAGGTGGGCATGGGTATATTTATGTGTATACATTGGGAAGGGGAAGGTTAATTGGGTTGTCTGAGTCAGACAAGGCTTGTGTTCCACGGCTGAGGCCAAGCTCCAGAAAGAAGCTCACAGTCATAAGAAGCTCAAGAGAGTAACACCAGTCTGGCAGTTCAAGACCCCACAGTCAGCACTGTGTCAGGACTGAGGTTTCTGCTTCTTCCTAGGTGGGGGCTGACAGGAACTAGGAGTCCTTGCTGCAGGAGCCCGAGGGCCCTTGTGGATGTGCTTCCCATTCTGGAAAACAGTCTTCTTAGAGGGCTGCTCCTGCTGCTGATGCTTCACGTTTCCCTTTCCAGCTCCTAGTTTCTTCACCTTTGCCTTTCCAGCTTGCTTGGCCTTCTTGATAAGCTTAGGGCTGACTTTAGACTGGAGGGCCACCTGGGCTTTAGCTGACCCAGCGGTCAGTTTGGAGTCTGTGGGATTGTCTGCTGCATCACCTGGAATTGGAGTGAAAGGGTTAGATGAGACTGGCTTGATAAAGTAGAAAAAACCAACATAGGCCAGTTTGAAGCAAAGTGCAAAGGAGCCAACACTGCACATAACTGAAGCATAACATTCTATGTATATTTTCTCTTAAACCACTGTAAACAGTACTATCTGTACCCTTGTGCTTTCCTTTTGTACTGCAATGACTTTTGCAAAGGGTACTAAAATGATAAATAAACTCCAAAAGTTTATTGGACCTCTTGGGACATTTCTCAGCATCCCAATCAATGACCTGGCTTTTGAAGACACTATCTTTCCTCCTGATATCTGGGCCTCCTCCCCAAAATGCTCAAGAGAATAATGATCTTGAACAAATCAGAGAGGCAACATGGTCTAATGGGGTAGGAAGTTCACTTAAGAGCCAAGAATACCCAGGTTCAAGTACCACCTCTGCAAGTCATTTAACCTATCAGTGCTCTAGGCAACTCTCTTGGTCCATGAGAGGCAGAGATGGAAAAGGGAGTTTCCTCAACCCAGAGTTCCCTACATCAATCCAGTCTTTCTCTCTTAAGAACTAAGATGTTCTCAAAACTAGATGGGCCTGCCTCCTGCTAACAGCTCTCAGCCACAAGTGCCAGGTTGTCATCCAGTAAAAAAAGACATGGCCAGGGGCAGCTAGGTGGCGCAGTAGATAGAGCACCAGCCTTGGATTCAGGAGGACCTGAGTTCAAATCCAGCCTCAGACACTTGACACTAGCTGTGTTGACCCTGGGCTGGTCACTTAACCCCAACTGCCTCACCAAAAAAAAAAAAAAAAAAAAGCAAAACAAAAAGACATGGCCAAGCAATCCAAAAAGAAAAGGAAACGACAACTCCCACTCTTGTGATTCAATTAGCCAAGTAAACAAGACAAGTATACCCATCTGGTTTGAGGGGGGGGAGAAGGAAGTAAAATTCCATTCTGTTTCAGATTCCTACCTCAAAAAAATATCTGGGAGAGTCTGCTATAAGTCTGACTCTTGGTCAGAAGATCTACTTTCAAATCCTTTCTAGCTGTACGAATGTGGGCAAAACATTTAACCACACTTGAGTTTTAGTTATCCTGATTAAAATGGTGATACCTTTATTGAGGAAAGCACCTCCTAAGTTTAAAGCACTGTTATAGAACTGAATTATTAGGAATAAAGAAAGCACACCATGAAGAATTCTTTCATCCAAATAAGATGAGGAGTAGAAGGCATACACAGGGAGGTTTCCAAGCAAAGGCACAGGGAAATGGGTCATAATTTTGTGAGTAGAGAGAACTTGAACATATAAAAAATAACATATTTCTTACTTTTCTTAGACTGAGGTATAGCATTGGAAAACTTCTTGAACTTAGCAATGAAGAAGCCATCCATGTTGTGTGTATGGGGGTAGAAACGTCGGGTAGATCGAAGTGTGGGATGGAAGTGCCGTTCTCGGAAGTGGGTAAAGCCCTCTTGGCCAAAGTCTAGACCCGTGGGCACCAGCCGCACATTCCTCTTCTTCAGGGCATAGTCTACCACCCATTCATTTTCTTCTACCTGAGGGGGGTGGATGACATCAGGAGTAAGGGGAAAAAACAGGAGTGAGTCTTAGCTGAAGGGGTCCCAAGGAATAAGCACCACCCCCCAGCCACTTCTGCCATACTCCAATGTAAGAAGTCTTACCATAATGGAGCAAGTGCAGTAGACAATGTAGCCTCCAGTCTTGGAAGCAGCATTAACAGAATCAATAGCACTCAGGAGTAGTTCCTTTTGGATATGGGCACATCTCTGGATGTCTTTCTCATCCTTTCCAGGAAATGGGAGGAAGAAAAGGTTGTGTTTAAAAAGACTGTCTTCCCTAAATAGGTTAACATGCCAAAGATGACGTTTCCCATGCCAGATACCAATACCATCCCCAGCCGTCCAAAATGTCTATCCTGTTCCCTTTCCCTCTTCCTCCTTACCTTGTTAGTCTTCACAGATGGGTCCTTAGAGATGACACCAGTGCCACTACACGGGGCATCAAGCAGTACCCGATCAAAGCCTCCTACCACCTGAGGAGGAAGATGAAGAGGTAGTCAAAGGAACTTCTCCCCATTCAGAATAGCTCCCCATCCTGAGCTCTTAGAGACAACCAAAGTTAAACATATAGACACCTGGAAAGGTGTTAGCAGGCAGGGGTATGAATAGATTATTGGGAGATACAAGAGAGATACAATGGTGTCCCTAGTTCTAACCTTAGGGAAATGACGTCCATCATCGTTGCTGATGATTGTGTTGGTGACCCCCAACCGGTGCAGATTCCCTACAACACTCTTGAGGCGATCAGCATTAGCATCGTTGGCAACGATCACTCCTGTATTCTTCATTAGTTGGGCTGTAGTAGGCGAAAGGCCTCAGGTTGTACTCATATCCCTACACCAACTACCTGCCCACCTTGTTACTAGCTCCACTTGTTAATCCAACTTAAATCCCAGCATTTTACTGTTTAACTCCACAACACATAATCACCCACTATCTCAATCCAATATCCTAGATGATTGTATTCCTACTTCCCACCCCATGGTAAAATAAATATTAAGGTTGTGCATTTGATTTTCACTTTTACTCAAGTACTTTCTTGCCTACAAACAGGTCCTGGGCACCCATGAGGTCACTTAACACCCTCCCATGTCCCAAAGCAGAGTAATGAATGAAAGTCTGCTTCCTGTACTTTCATCCCTGTTCTACCATTTCCCTACCTATGTAGCTAGTCTTGCCACCAGGGGCACAACACATATCCAAAATACGCTCGTGTTCCTGTGGTGCCAGGGCAATGACAGGCAGCATGCTGGAAGCACCCTGAAGGATATAGTGCCCTGCCAGATACTCAGGAGTAGCCCCTGAAAAATAAAAGAGGCAAAGAAGGGTAAGATCAGTGGGATTCCAGGGCCATAAAGCATCTACGTAAATGACACTGGGTCGCATGTATGAAAAGACAGGTGCTGACAACTATGTGAGAAGATGAGAATTGTATACAAAAAAATCACGATGTACGTTGGAAGAAAACCAGGGACACTGTGGGACAAAAGAAGTCCCTTCTACCTTTCCAGGAATGGGAAAAAGTTGTACAAACATAGAGAAAAGGAAAAGGCAGAAAAGGCTAAGGGAAACAGAAGCCACTCACCAATGGGCACAGAAGAGTCATATATCACCAGTCCAGTCTTTGACCATTTACCCAAAGGATCCAGATTCACCCCACGGTTGATCAAGGCCTGAAAGAGGAAAGATCATGTCAAGTTTGCAGGGCAGAGGAAAGGCTGGCAAAGTAGCCTGGGATGTGGAAATGCAGACACTAGCACACTTCATATTCACAACAGAAAACCCACTCCAACTAGTATCTCCTTCATTTTGTCTCTCTGGTCTTAACCTGCATCTCTTCTCATCTGTATGTTCAATATTTCAGTGGAAATGATTCTCTCCCAGAGACTGCTTTGCATACAAGAAGCACTTAAAATTTTCTATCGAACTGCATTAATTAAAGCAACCTTAGTCCCTATTCCTTTCCTTCCTAAATAAATCATCCTTCCCCCAAAATGCTCAAGATACTTAGGCCATACTAGTCTCTTCACTAAAAGCACCACTAATAACCTGTTACAAGTTTCAGTGCTGTCCACTCATGTATCACAGACCACACTAAGAGCAGAGACCCCCTCTAACTGAAATGTTTTGAATGGCACCTTCATTCTGACTGTGTTGCCTCATACAGGATTCCATGTCCCGTAGATCTCTCTACAGTAGGGTTACCAAACCACAGCCCACATGAGGGCCCACTACCTGTTTTTGTATAGACCTTGTAAATAAGGTTATATAAAATTAAAAAATATAAGTGGTGCAAAATAAATAAATTTAAATATATATATATATATATATATATATATATATATATATTTGTATGGTGCAAAAATAGGCCCAACCTCTGCTCTACAGTGACCAGGGCAGAGCTTATGATGAGCACTGCAGAATAGTCATTTTCTCCCCAGGTTTAACTCAAAGAATTTGAGACTTATAGGGATTTCATGGGTCATCTAATCCAACCCATACACAAAAGGAATCCTCACTACCAAAGAGCCAACAAGTGGCAATCCAGCCTCTGAAGGCCTCCAAGGAGGGGAAGAACCCACTCCATATTTGAAGAGCTCTATTAGAAGTATTTCCTGACATCAAACCTAAACTGGATTCTTTACAACTTCCAGCCACTGCTTAAGGTTTTGACTTCTGAGCCAAGCAAAGAAAATTTATATTCCTTCTCTACACAGTCGCCATCAAATATTTGAAGACAGTTATTACATCTACCTATGAATCTTATTTTAGGGCTAAGCTTCTTAAAAACAAGTGTTCTCCCTTGCTCCCCTCCCCCAAATCAATAACTATGCCCATGCAAAATAGGTGACTTATCCCTGGGTTTATTTGAAAATGAACCCTCGGGGCAGCTAGGTGGCGAAGTAGATAGAGCACCAGTCTTGGAGTCAGGAATACCTGGGTTCAAATCCGGCCTCAGACACTTAACACTTACTAGCTGTGTGACCCTGGGCAAGTCACTTAACCCCAATTGCCTCACCAAAAAAAAAAAAAAAAAAAAAACCACATTGTTGAAAATGAACCCTCCCCAGTCAACCCTACCCTTCACCTGAGCCAAATCCCGGCGACGGGTTTTCAGGGTGTTGGTCCGGAGGGTAATGGGTCTGGGGACCTCATTAGCTTCTAGGAACTCCACTAGCTTCAAGGAAAGAAAGACGATTAGGCTGGCTAGGGACTGGATATAACAGAGTAACACAAATAGCAACCAGGGACTAAATTACTTGAAATAGTGTAATAAGCATGTGGGTAAGAAAAGGACCACAGCAGGATGACTGGTGTCACTAGTACCTCAGAAAGAGGGAAAATGTCCATTATCTTGCCAATCAGGAAGTCTCCATAGGAGTAATATGTAGCCAAATCTTTCTGAAGCCGGCTCAGGTACTCAGTCCGAGACCGACCTTCCTCTCGCTGAGACCTAAAATCCCGCAGCACCCCTACAATGTCCTGGATTCGCTGGTGTACAGATTGCAGATCTGGAGCCTGGGCATGTGACCATGTTAAGGAATATCATCCAATGTAACCTGACCCATCCCTATCTATTTCAAACACCCATCACCATATCTACGGCCTCCCTTGCCCCATCCAATTGTACTGTAGACGCCCCACCTCCCAGCCTCTGTCCTAGTAGGATATTCTCTTGCTCTATCTCCTTGCCAGAAGGCAATACAAATTTCTCATCGTTGTCCAAGTTGATCTGAAGGTCCCCATTTTCTTCATCATCACTTTTGGATTTTGGCTGGGAAGACTGTTCTGCTTCCTCTTCCTCCTCCTCAGTGTCTTCTGAACTCCAGTCACTCCTGTTGCCAAAAAATCAGAAGTGGGTCCTTGGAGATCAAGGAATGTCATGGTTTTGTCCTTCCTAATTATTTCCACCCTGGCCTCTGACCACACCCAAGACAAGAATCTCCAAGACCAAGACTTACAGAATTTCTGCTTCCTGAGCCCTCTGCTTCTGAGCTGCCTTCTCAATGGGCAAGAGCTGTGGGCAGAGAGAGAAGACAAGGACTTAAATAATGTCAATTTTACCTTCTTTAACATCACTTTGCTCTGACCCTTTGGAAAAGCTGCTGTGAGGCTCAATCGAGATATGTGTAAAGTACTTTGCAAACTTTAAAGTGGAATGTAAATGTTATCAATATTATTAATTTTTATTTTTTTTTGCGGGGCAATGGGGGTTAAGTGACTTGCCCAGGGTCACACAGCTAGTAAGTGTCAAGTGTCTGAGGCCGAATTTGAACTCAGGTACTCCTGACTCCAGGGCCGGTGCTCTATCCACTGCACCACCTAGCCGCCCCCAATATTATTATTAAACACCTGTACAAATCAGAAGGAAGAGGCAGAGGATGGTGGGACCAACCAAACCAAAGAGGGAACTGATTGGACTTAGAGCCCTCGCCTTTAGGGAGGGAAAGGAATGTTCTTTAAAGGGAGCGAGCGAGCGAGCGAGCGTGTGTGTGTGTGTGTGTGTGTGTGTGTGTGTGTGTTGTGGGGAGGGCGGGACGGGGGCAGTTAGGTGGCGCAGTGGATAGAGCACTGGCCCTGGATTCAGGAGTACCTGAGTTCAAATCTGGCCTCGGACACTTGACACTTACTAGCTGTGTGACCCTGGGCAAGTCACTTAATCCCAATTGCCTCACCAAAACCAACCAACCAAATAAATAATAAAAATAATGAGAGATGGGGAAAATGCAATGAAAAGGAACTCGTACTGAAAAGAATCTGGAGCATAGTAAAGCTATAATTATCAAAACTATCTGGTATTGGATTAAAAAAAAATTTTTTTTAATTTTTTTTTTTTTGGTGAGGCAATTGGGGTTAAGTGACTTGCCCAGGGTCACACAGCTAGTAAGTGTCAAGTTTCTGAGGTCGCACTTGAACTCAGGTTCTCCTGAATCCAGGGCCCGTGCTCTACCCACTGTACCACCTAGCTGTCCCAGTATTAGATTTTTTTAATCAATGAAAAAAAAAAAAGAGAATCTAAAAACAAAACCAAATGCCTATAAGAGATTAGTACTTTGATAAACTCAAGATAAACAGCAATACAGTGAGAAAAATTCATTTTGTTCCACATCTTAGATCATTTTTACTATAATAAATTCCAACCAGCTTAATAATATTTACTTTTAAAGTATCAGAATTAAGATGTAAAAAAGGGATTATGAAATTTAATAGCTGTCAAAGAAATGGAAGAAATTATTGGAGACAAAATTGCTAAGATTTGATCATGTAAAAACAAAAGATGTAGGGGCAGCTAGGTGGCGAAGTGGATAGAGTACCGGCCCCAGAGTCAGGAGTACCTGAGTTCAAGTCCGGCCTCAGATACTTAACACTTACTAGCTGTGTGACCCTGGGCAAGTCACTTAACCCCAATTGCCCCCCCCCCCAAAAGGTATATAAATCCACACAATCTATTTAAAAAAAAAAAGACGTAACAACAAAAAGCAATGTATTCAATAAAAAAGAAATACAAGGGAGAGGGGAAATCTTCAAAGTAAACAGGTCGTACAAATAGCTTTCAACCTGTTAAGGGCTAAAATTCTAGCTAAACTGTCTAAAATATTTAATGAGTGGTCGCCAATCAATTACAAGCTTTAGCAAGAGTTAGACTTTTAAGCATTTATTAAGGAGAATAAGAATTTGGTAAAGAGAGAGAGAAAGGCCTAGATTCCTATCTATTAAAGGGAGAGCACATTTCTAGCTCCCTTCTCCGCCAGCGTCCTCAGGAAAAGAGCGATACTGAGCGCCAGTCTCTTCCTTCCTCCTCCCACTAGCCCGCGTCACTTCCTGACTCCTGGTCTTGCCCTCAAAGACCTTCCCTTCATGGGCAGAACTCTTCTACAGTAAGTATCCAGCAGGTGGCGTCATTCCAATCGTTACAAACCTAAATCTTAATCTATGATTTTGCAAAGAACCATGGAAGAATCTGAAAAATTTTCCCCCAAAAAACTAAACACAAATTGTTAAGGATACTTTGAAAAACTGTTCAAAACCTCTACTGATTAGAGCAATGCAAATTAAAACAACCTTAAACCACCAAAGTGGCAAATTAGTAACAAAAAAAAATCAATATTGGCAAAGCTATAGAGAATCTGGTGTGCACTGTTCTAATTGTAAAAAAGCACAATCTTTTGGGAGAGCAACCTGCCAAAAATAATAACTACAAAACCTACCATATTTTGGTTGAAAGGAGAAAGACCTTGTACCAAAATATTCATAACTACTTTACTTTCAAGAGTAAAAAACTAAAAACAACTTCTATACCTAACAATTAAGTAAAGGTCAAATAAACTATAGTATAGCAATCTAATGGAATATTATTGTCACAAAGAAACAGGGAGACTACAAAGAAGCATAAAGCTAAACAAAGGGATGCAGAAAGCAAAACTTGAACATACAGCCAACTACAGAGTATGAAAAATAACCAAACCTTTCCACACAAGTAGGAAAAAGCAAAGCACAAAGCTAATCCACTGTTTCTTTCTATTCTTTGGTTAAATTTTGTATTGAAAAATTTAGTCTATTTTTTGTGTATTTATATGTTATTAAATATGTTAACACATTTATCTTGGGGCAGCTAGGTGGTGCAGTGGATAGAGCACTGGCCCTGGAGTCAGGAGTACCTGAGTTCAAATCTGACCTCAGACACTTAACACTTACTAGCTGTGTGACCCTGGGCAAGTCACTTAACCCCAACTGCCTCACTAAAAACAAAACAAAACAAACAAAAAAAAAAACCCCACACATTTATCTCACTTTAAAGTCTGCAAAACATATTTCTCAAAACAACCCACTGAGATAGACTACAAATGTTCATTTCCCCCATTTTATAGATGAGATGAGATGGGCTGGGACACTAAGTAAATTGCCTATATCACAAAGCTACTAAGTATCTTAAGCAGGGCCAGAACCTAAATCAATGGTCATTTTGAGTTTACTATGTTGGAAGCACTGTGCTGAACAATGGGAAAAAAATCAAATAGCTTCCATTCACATACAAAATGAATACAAAGTCATTTTGGAGAAGATCTTAGTAACTGGGAGAACCAGAAGAGGTTTCAGGACAGGTAGTATTTGAGATGAATTATGGAGACCAGAGAGTCCAAACATTAGAGATGACGTGTGTATACATTTCATTTCCCAATTATAATTCCCTCCACTGAGCAGTCTGGTAACTGTTAAGGGCTAAAATTCTAGCTAAACTGTCTAAAATATCTATGAGTGGTCGCCAATAAATTATAAGCTTTAGCAAGAGTTAGACTTTTAAGCATTTATTAAGGAGAATAAGAATTTGGTAAAGAGAGAGAAAGGCCTAGATTCCTATCTATTAAAGGGAGAGCACATTTCTAGCTCCACTCTCCACCAGAGTCCAAAGGAAAGAGAGTGAGACAGAGCGCCAGTCTCTTCCTTCCTCCTCCCACTAGCCCGTGTCACTTCATGAAGCCAAAGAAAAGACTCCTGGTCTTGCCCTCAAAGACCTTCGCTTCATGGGTGGAACTCTTCTACAGTAAGTCTCCAGCAGGTGGCGTCATTCCAATCGTTACATAACTTGTTTGTGATAATACTATGGCCCTAAGACACAGATGAATCATGTGGACAGTGAGTTCAGTATGTCTTTAATGCAAAGTTGGGGAGGGTGGGAGTGGGAGTGTTTAATTTAATCCTAGAGACAAAAGAGAGCTAATAGGAGTCTGTCAAGGAAGGGGGTATGACACCAAACTTGTACTTCAGAAAAATCACTTTGGTAGGTGTGTAGAAGAATAGAGAGGCTTGAGGTAAGGAGACCAGAAAAGGAAGTTACTGCAAATAGTCCTGTCAAGAGATGATGAGGGCCTGAACTAGAACAATGGATGTCTGAGTGAATGGAGAGAAGATTCCAAAGACCTCATGGAAACAGAAGTAATAGATTTGGCAACTTGCCTGCATGTGTGTAATGAATGAAAGTGAGGAAGTGAAAATGTCACCAAGGTATCAAATCTAGGTGGATTAAAGGAGGGTAGTAGCCTCAAAAATAGGGAAGTCTGAAAGAGTAGTGGACTTGTGGGGAAAGATGAGTTGTTTTGGACCTGTTGAATTTGGACTTGGATACATACACACACACACACACACACACACACACATCTGGGAGTCATCTTAGAGATAGTCCATAATAGAGTTTTGAGGTCTAGTCAAAATGAATGGGCATGGGGCAGCTAGGTGGCGCAGTGGATAGAGCACCGGCCCTGGAGTCAGGAGTACCTGAGTTCAAATCCGGCCTCAGACACTTAACACTTACTAGCTATGTGACCTTGGGCAAGTCACTTAACGCCAACTGCCCCGCAAAAAAAAAAAAAAATGAATGGGCATGACACATGATGAAAGAGGTCCCAAGTCTCCTACCTACAATTCTGGCAATCTTTCTACTTCTCTGTTTCTCATAAAATAAAATCAGACATTTCAAGAATTTGATATTTGCAAAGAGGCTTTTCTTACAATAACCCCACAAAGCAAACATTCTGGGCAAGGAACAGATTAGTTTAAGTGTAGTAAAGTCCCAATGAACACTTCCTCCATGAACAGAGTTTAGAAGACTTGCTCATGGTGACAAAACCAGTGTATGTCAGAAGCAGGACTTACAAACCTACATCTTCCTGACTCTAAGGACCACCGCTCAATCCATTAGGCCATGTTACCCTTCACTATTACAGTAGGGATTATGAGGTAGATCCTACAAGGTTATTATCACCCTCATTTTACAGTGGAAGAAACATACTCTTAAGAGACTGTACAGCTTGCTCATGGCTGCACAGTTGTCAGAGGTGGGAGTCAAATCTAGGTCTTGCTCTAAGCAAGCCCAGTGGTTCTTCCTACCAAGGTTGTAAGATGACCTTTTTTGTAAATTAAGTTAAAGAAAATGTAAGCAAACAAAATCACATCTTGAAATGTTCACCACAGGGGCAGCTAGGTGGTGCAGTGGATAGAGCACTGGCCCTGGATTCAGGAGGACCTGAGTTCAAATCCAGCCTCAAACATTCGACACTTACTAGCTGTGTGACCCTGGGCAAGTCACTTAACCTTTACTGCCCCCCTCCCCCCAGTTCACCTCATCATCTTCATCAGTTTCTTCTTCTGAGGCCACACCATAATCATCTACCATATCATCTTCACTCTCCACAGAAGCCCAGTTATCCCCTTCACTCCCTGCATCACTGTCCTCAGAGTCTCCCTCATCACTATTATGAGGAGGGGCTGGGCGCTTTTTGCCCTTAGCAGGTCCAAGCAATGCTTCATTTCCAATTCTGAGCTCCGAAGTCTGGGGTCCTTTCTTCCCAGAGGGCTGGACAGCACCTATAGAGAACCATAATTGTTAAACAGCATCTTAGCCAGCTAAAGATTCCAAAGGTCCCTACCCCCATTTGAATGAGCCAACAACTCCACTCCCTCCACTAACCTAGAAACTTCTTCTATCTTCAAAATGTTCCACCACCCTGCAACTGTTTCTCTTAATTCTCTTGAATTACTCTATTAGCATACATACATCATTGTGCTTGAAGAACTCTTCTCAAACTGGAATCCTTAGCTCCTACTTTTATACTAACCTTTTGTTAAAGGCTTTGGACTAGGAGATAGTTTCTTGGTTTCAGGAGCCCCTACAGATTCTGATCTCCTCTTGGCTACCCTAAAAAGGCAGGAAGAATAAAAGAATGAAAACATGCCTCTTATTTGACTTGCTTTCCTCATAGCTCAAAATTGATGGAGATTTATATCAACATCAGCATCCCCACACACTGGGGAGCTCTGTCCCAGAGCTCTAAGATGGATTTACCTTACCAACTTATCTTATCCAAAGCATCCTCCTCCCCAACTCGGACTTGACCTGGCTACCCAAACTCACCTCTTCCTGGCTCGGCTAGAGAGCCTCTTCCCACTTTCATCGCCAACTATAAAAAGACAGGAACATAACAAGAAGTCACAAGGGGGAGATGCACTGGGGAAAAGAGAGCAGAACAAGATGGGAAGGGGATTGGGAGGGGAGGACCACAGAAACTCTACACAACAAAATCTCTGGCTAACCACATGCCTCAACCATGCCAGTGAAGGTCTGGAACATATCAGAACCCCAGACTAAATCGTAACAGGAAAATAGAAGATAACAAAGTAGACCTTCAAAGCGAGTTAATCAAGACTCTTTTCTAGACTTTTCACCTATTGGCACTGGAGAAAAGAGCTCAATACAAAAAGAACTCAAAGTCACTTTGGGAAGGGGCGTCTCGGCCATTGGGAGAACCAGGAAAGGCTTCAGGAAAGGTGATGTTTGAGATGAGTTAAGGTAGCGTAATCTACTCTATCCTCAGTGGGATGGGGTTATAAAAGCTAGCCCCACAAGGGCTACAAGGTGCAGGCCTGTGCCCTCAGGGCGCGACAGGTATAGGAGAGTCAAAGCAGAAGGGTTCTCACCCGAGGGCAGGAATTTGGCGAGCTCGGTCTCAGCACCCTTCTGTTTACGCGCTTTCCGACCAGGCCCGCGCTTCTCCTTCTTGGTGGGGTCCAACTTGCGCCCCATGACGCTGGGGCAAAGACAAAGGGTTCATGCATCAGAAACGGAGTAAGGTAGGCGAAGCAGGAATGGGGCTCGGTGAGGGAAGACCCCCCACTCTTGTCAAGGGTCTTCCGCCCCCTATGATCGCAGCTCTCTATCAACCCGAGGGAGGCCGAAGTAACCCAGACACCTCCTTTCCCCGGCCCAATCACAGAGCTCCGGTCTCGCATAGGATGAAAGTCCTTGGTCTCCTAAAGAGACCCAGTCTCCAAGCGGCCCCGAACCCGTCCTTACCTGCCAAGGATCGGGTCCACGTGCACTGGCAGAGCCCGCGGTTCGCACGCCCCACTACCCGGAAGCGGCTTTGCGCCAACGTGTTGACGCAAGACGCTCTGATGCCCGGCTTCCGGAACTGAGGAGCTTCCCCCCGCCCCTTCCGCTTGCTACTTCCGGCCGCGGCTTTCTTAAGCAATCCTCCAGCCAGCTGTCGCTAAGGTTTGTCGATGAGGCTTCTAGGCCTATCCTCGGGATGTGAGAAGCCGAGCCTCTCCGCCCCAAACCTGTCAGCCGGTCGATAAGCGTTCATTGTGCCAGATAGGGTACCCAGCGCTGGGGACACAAACGTGAAAGACACCCACTACCCACTGCCCTCGAGGAGATCGCTCTCGCTAACAACCACGTACAGACGGGCCGCGATAGAGAAGAGAGCGTATCAGAGACATTACAGTGGTGAAAAAGAGGCAGGTCCTGGTAGCGGGAGGGGTGAGCGTGAACCTAGATTGGGAGCCTGGGAGGCTGTGGCGCTAGGGTTACCTTTGACAGTAATACATTTGGACATTAGGAATTTGATGAACCTACGAGACGTCCGGTCCAAAATGCCTGATAGGCCTGTTGAAGAAGCAAAACTGGAGGCCAGCAGAGAGGTTAGAGCTGGATAGGTAGATGTGAGAATCATCAGCATAGAGATGGTAATTAAATCGGAGAGAGCCAATAATTGAATCCAGGACAGTGAATCTCCCCAAACCTCACTAGTTAGCTGCCAGATGTTCCTAGTTCACCCCTCCCTCGTCTTTGCTTCAGTCTGACTTCCACAAGGTTCCTTTCCATTTGCACAGTCATTGGTAGTCATTGGTAGGCTACCTTCCCCATTGCCTGGCTCATAGTAGGCAACGATAAATGCTAGTTGAACTTCGCAGATCATGGAGCTCATTTTCTAACGAGGGATACAACATGCAAACAACTCTGTATAAACTCAGCTACAGGATAATAAACTGGAGACAATCTGAAAGGGATGGCACTGGATGAAGGACTTGAAGGGAGACTTTAGCTGAAATATGAAAGCAGCTTGGAGACATGAGGGGGAAAATTCCATCCATGGGGAATAGCAGTGACAACGCACAGAGCTGGGAGTATCTCGTCTAGGGAATAGCAAGGAAGAGTTTCACTAGACTGTAGTCTACAATTTGTGGATTAAGGGCTTAATGCTTATTTTCTGGCTCCCAGAACCAGTTTTGTTCTCCCCAAGTTTAAGTCTAGAGAGAAAAGGAAGAGCTTCATCAAGTATACTTTTTTTTTTTTTTTTTTTTAGTGAGGCAATTGGGGTTAAGTGACTTGCCTATGGTCACACAGTTAGTTGAGTGTCAAGTGTCTGAGGCTGGATTTGAACTCAGGTACTCCTGACTCCAAGGCCAGTGCTCTATCCACTGCGCCACCTAGCTGCCCCATCAAGTATACTTTTAAATCATTATTCCAGGGGCAGCTAGGTGGCGCAGTGGATAGAGCACTGGCCCTGGAATCAGGAATACCCGAGTTCAGATCTGGCCTGACACTTGACACTTACTAGCTGTGTGACCCTGGGTAAGTCACTTAACCCCAATCGCCTCACTAAAAAACAAACAAAACCAAAAATCATTATTCCATTTATTACAGGGCCCTTTGTCCCAAAGCAGGTTATTTCAATACTGCAGGTCTAATAGGAACTAGAAAAGAATCAACTTAGTGAGGGGATAAAAAGAAGCTAGTTGTAATGTTAGGCAACTCACTATTGTGTTTCCTAATCTGTAAAAGTAAGATTGCTTCCACTATTTCATAGAATTGTCAGGGGAAATTTAAAGTATTATAAATGTGTATGGTATTCAAGTATCAATCACTATGGCCACAAATTGCCACAAAGGAATGTTCTCAGATATGCACCCATAAGAACAAACACATAAAACGAGAACTAAAATACAAGGAAACTTTTATTTTCAATTTTTATGAAGTTTTTTTTTAAATGCTTTTGGTTCTTTTTCTTTTTTTTTCTTTTTCCTTTTTTCTTTTTTTTTCTTTTTTTCTGCATTTTATTTCATTCTGGCCGCTCAGTGGCTGGAGCCGCTCGGTTCCTGGTATTAAAAAGATGCCAACGGAGGTAGCTGTGTCTCGCCCAGGGGCCCGGCCCATCCGAAACCCCAACAAAAAGGAAGAAAACAAAAAATAAAATAAAAACATAAAAGAAATTTCAGATCATTTTCTCCGAGCTTGGTGAGAACCCACAAGAGTTTGTGTGTAACAGATGTTACAGTGGGGAAGAGGCCATGAACCCGGAATGAGGCTGGCCTGCCCTCTCCCTGCAGATGGCGCCGGCGCTACTGCTGCATGTCTCTGGCAGGAAGGGCGATGCAGCCCCTCACTTCCTCCCCTCCCCAAGTGACAGGGGGAGTTTTTCCTTTATAAAATGAGGGGATGGAAGGAAGAGGGACTCAAGCCCCCAAAGGAGAAGCTTGGGGGCATGGGGTTGGGAAGGGTCACTGCTCAGTGGTAAGGTGGTATCATCAACCTGGATCTTCACTGCTGCTGGGCTACCTGTAAAGGATGTGAGGAGAGTGGAGAATTCAATACTTAGATCACTACCACTTCCAAGGTGAGCAAGTAATGAGACCTAGGTCAGTCACTAGGTAAAATTTAAGAAGCTACAAATTCCATGTCACACCTAGTTTGTAAAGATGGCTCTTAAAGAACCTAACAGGGCAATTAGGTGGCGTAGTGGATAGAGCACCAGTCTTGGAGTCAGGAGGACTTGAGTTCAAATCCAGCCTCAGACACTTAACACTTACTAGCTGTGTGACCCTGGGCAAGTCACTTAACCCCAATTGCCTCTCCCGAAAAGAGGAAAAAAAAAACAAACCCTAACAAAGCCTACCTGCTGTGGGGTGGGTTCAGGGCCCCGGTTTGCCAGTCGGCTGAGAATGTTACGCTCTGACATCTGTAGCCTCACTGCCACAGGGGGAATACGGGCGATGGTGGCTGGCAGCCTTGTGACATCAGCCTTCATGTCACTCAACAATTCCTCCAGTTGTTTCAGAACTACAAGGAGAAAGACAGAAAGGTAGGACTGTGAGTGGAGGTGGTTGAGATCCAAGCCCTACTATCAAGGGAAGCAGCTTCCCCTACCTCCCCTTTGAGCTCGGTGAATAAAGATCATGGTGTGATACTAGGGAATAAGCTGAAAATTAAAATCTCTACTTTCTCTGTATTCTTCCTTGAATCACCTTTGTTCTACATATTTAGATCACAGACTCATAGATTCAGAAGTGGAAGGAACTTTAGAGGTTTAGTCAGACCTCCTTCATTTTACAGATGAAGGAACTAAGACCTTTTAGAGATGTGTACTGACCAGAGCTGGGATCCAAACCCAAATTCCAAAATTCCATTAGGCTGTCCTAACCCTAATTTTCTCTTGCTTTTCCACTCTTCCAAACCCCTCTGAGTTGACAAAACCTTTCTCAACCTGCTTCCTCTTCCCACCTTTGAGTTTTCTTTTAGTTCCTACTACCCTTCAGAAGTACTTCTCTTTCCTTCATTCCACCCTCTCTGTAAAACTTTCTTACTTTAGAAAAATCCACCCCCACCGAAGTTCAAAAAAATAACCATCTTCACTCACCAGTATCTCAACAGGAAAATAAATCCCCTAAGGGATGTTTATATAATCCTTCCCCAGACATTCAGACAGAATTATATCTAATGTATCCATATCACCTCCATGACACTAAACACTGAGTGACTTAAAAACACCATTTTCTGATGAGTATTGGCTAGGACTGTCTGTGCAGCTACCTAAAGGGAAATGATAAAGCCTCAGCAGAGCACCACAGATATCCAAAAAATCCACCAAGAAAGGAGTTTTAGAAACTAGATATGGGAAGAGAGAATATGCAGAGTAGGCAGGCGAGCCACTGGCTACCTTTGTGCAGGACAGCATTAGCTGGTTTATTTCCTGCCATTGACTCCTTAGACAGGTGCTGGTGGCTCTCAGCCAGGCATTCCACCTCAGCAAAACGGGTATTGAGTGCCATGGAAGGATGGGAGGGGTCCTCTGACATGTTCAGGTAAGCTGCTCGACGAAGTTGCTCCTCAATCACCAGGGCTTGTTCCAAGAGCTTGGCAGATTGGAGAGAAGGGAAAAATTGCATAAAATACTCTGTTTTCTAATGCCATCCCATTCAGAGAATGAAGTATTCTTTAAAAGAGCTATATGTATTGCTTCATTGGTTCTTAAAGAACGTGTATTTACAGGGAGTGGAAGGGGGGAGGAAAAAATATATAACCATTTATCGAATTGAACTTCAAAGTACCTGTGTCTAAAGGCACTGGGGGAGATAGTTTAATAAAAACATAGCCCTTGCCCTTAAGAAGCTTATAGTCTAAGAGGAACTAAAGGCCCTATTGTCCATTTTCTGTATGCTACACAAAAACTGAAGCTGGTTAACAGAGAAGAAGTTAAATGCTTTCCCTATTATGGAAGAAGAAATCCGAAAAGCATCTTTTTCTAATTCTCACCTTTCTGTCTTCTGAGTTAGCTTCTCCGCCCCCCCCCCACCTCCCCAAATACCTTCACTGCAGGTATTGCCCAAGGTTCAGTCCCTGGGCTAGGATAAACTCAAATCTATTTCCAGTCCTGAATGTCTCCTGTGTCCCAATCTTATTTCCAAATGTCTAAATGGACATTTCCAATTAGATAAAAATGGGCCATACCAACCTCAAATTCAACATAAGTAAAACTGCACTTCCATCCTTCCTACATAACAAGTGCCCTTTCCTGACTTTCCTATTTCTGCTATCATTTTCCTAATAACCCATACGTGAGACCCACAAGCTATCTTTGAATCCTCCCTCTTTTTCTACTTCACCCCAACTACAACATCCAATTCATTTTGTTGTTGTTGTTATATCTCTCATGTCTATCGGTTTCATTTCCAATACTACCAATTTAGTCCAGGTCTTTATGTCCTTATACCCAAATTACTACAATACTGTGTTCTTTCCAATTTCTCTATCCCTGTCACCCACTCTATAAGACTGTTACTGAATATCCCTAACATACTCTATAATCATGTCACCTTCCACTATTCAAAATCATTGAAAGGGTCTTTCCACTGCTTACTGAGTGAAGTATAAACTCCTAAGCTGGAGAGTAAAGAAGACCTCTATACAAAACTGGCCCCAACCTACTCTTTCTTATCTCATCTCCCACTAGGCCCCTAACATGAAATTTGCTCCAGCCAGACTGGTCTATTCACTGTCCACAAAATAGTTTATGTTCATTTTTCTAGCTGAATTGGCTTCTACAAAGATGACTCCCAAATCTTTATTTTCACCCAAATCTCTGTTGAACTCTAATCCCAAATCACCAATTGCCTATTAGATCTAAATTTGCTATCATTTTAAATCACATCATCTCTGGGGGAAAACAACAACAAACTGATCGTTTTTCCTGAAAAAACTTCTCTCTCCTTCAGAATTTTCCTATTTCTGTGGGAGGTAAAATCAGCCTTCTGGGCAACCCAGATTCATAGCCTTAGAGTCTTTCAAGATTCTAACTTCCTTCTTTCTCAACTCCCCCACCCCACCCTCATTCAATCAGTTGTCAAGTTTTGTTAATTCTACTTTCAGCACATTTCTTCAATTCATCCACTTCTCTCTATACACATTGGACTCATCTTTTCTCGTCTGGCATATTCCAGTAGCCTCCTAATTGCTATTCTCCTTGGTTCTTCCAGGTCTGATCAACTTATTTCCCTGTTCAAAAAAGCTTTCAGTGGCTCCCACTACCACTTTTTAAGATAAAAACTCTTAAAACTGGCTTTAAAAAAAATTATTTTATTCTAATTCGATCTGTGTGAGGGTGTAAATTCTTTTTTTTTTTTTTTGTGAGGCAATTGGGGTTAAGTGACTTGCCTAGGACCACACAGCTAGTATGTGTTGTGTGTCTGAGGCCGGATTTGAACTTGGGTCCTCCTGACTCCAGGGCCGGTGCTCTATCCACTGTGCCACCCAGCTGCCCCAAAATTGACTTTTCTTTTCTTTCTTTTTTTTTAGTGAGGCAATTAGGGTTAAGTGACTTGCCCAGGGTCACACAGCTAGTGTTAAGTGTCTGAGGCCGGATTTGAACTCAGGTACTCCTGAATCCAGGGCCGGTGCTCTATCCACTGCGCCACCTAGCTGCCCCCAAAATTGACTTTTAAAGTTTTCTACAATTTGACCCTGAGGCTACCTTTTCTGCCTTATCTCACATTATCCTGCTTTACTCACTCTATGTTCCAGCTAAACTCATCTAAGCTGCTTCCCTAACTCAAGATTCTCTATGTCTAGAATCTACTACTTCATCATCACTATTGGGAGTCCTTCTTTTCCTTCAAAGCTCAGCTAAGGTGTCATATCCATCTTGGAGCCTTTTTCAATCCTCCCAGTTGTTACCCCTTTTCCTCTTCAAATTCCCCAAAAGTTTCTGAAGGGCAAGCACAGTTTTATATTAGTCTTTGTATCCCTAGCATCCAGTCACACAGTACCTTGTACACAGGTGTTATACTGAATTCAGTTGCTTCTGTACTTCTCGACTACTCCATTTCCTGTCTTTTAATGCTCTCATCTCTCCCGTGAAACTTTCCTGAACAACCCCAGCCCAGTGCTCATTTTCCATCAGAACACCCAATAAATTCATGATGCTATTTGGGATTTGATCATTAAATTCTTCATAAGTTATTTAACATTTCATATCTTCTTTCTCCTCAAATAAATTGCAAAGTCTAAGGGCAAGAACCAGTCGTTACACGTCTAGTGTAACAATGAATTACACTGAGCAAGCAAACAACAAAGTTATTTAACCAGTACTTTTATACGTTTGATCACTGCTACAAAAAACAAACGCTACATTCCTCTCCTCCCTGCTCACCTTAAACCTTCTGGCTAGGAATTTGTTTTTTATCTCCAAGAAGTTACCACGATTCATTTCACCTTTGAAGGGCTCATTAAGAATGGCATAGCGTGGGTCATTCTGGATGTCCTGCCACCGGGCATAGCCATGGCTAAGAGAAGAATGTTCAGGAAACAAAAAACAAGTAACAAAAAACAACAGAAAAAGGCAAGAACCCTAGCCACTTTGAAGACCTTCCCTATCCTTTCCCAAGGCAATCTTCCCATCAACCAGAGTCCAAAAGGGCATAAAGGATACTTAATAATGCCAGCCAGCAGCCAGTAGTCATGCCGCCGATGCCAGATTTCATAGGTCTTCTTTGTGACTGTGGCCGCGCGTTCCTCATTCTGCCAAAGGGAATGCAGCTCTGGAAGTACAAGGGGTACAAAAGGACCTTGTTGACCTGGACCTTCAGGGAGCTCCTATCTATTCAGCATCCCTTCATTTCCCATAAGGGAACTACAGAAGGAAAAATTAAACACTAGAATAAGAAACCTTGTATGCTATCACCCTAACAAAGAACATCTTTTCTTCTTTCCCTAGTTGCTAAAAAGCAAATGATCTTTGCCAAAGATCCCTCTTAAGTTCCCATGATTCTCTGTACCAGTAAAGCCGCCATCTGCAATGTTGAACATAAAACGCTGCTTGATGTTCTTCTTCTGCTTCTCATCGCCCATGTCCTTGGGAGTCTCCCCATTCTGAAGCATCACTTCTTTTTTCTCTTCTTCTTCTTTCTTCTCCTCTGAAGGATATATGTGGGAGAAAGATCAGCCCCAGGTAAGCTCTTAGCCCATGATTTCAATGCAGTCCCTCAAACCCCCTTTCATGTATAGTACACTTTAATACACATCTCTTAGCAATCTCTCGAGACAAAAAAAGATCTTGAAGCAAATGTGAAACACTCTCCATTTCTCAAACTACTGACCTTATATTAAAATTTCTGATAAGCTAGTCTTCGCCTAAATTATCTTCTCTAAATACCTACCTTTATCTTCTACCACAATTGGGGTCAGATCCACTGCTGATTTCTCCTCTACCTTTTCTGTTTCAGCAACACCTGGCAAACAGATGAAGTTAAAAGATAAGCTAAAGAAATAATACCTCTCCATACCCACACACTCTATCATGAAACAAATGGAACAAATAGTCCTGAACATGGGCCTCTACAATTAGAATTACAAAAGAGAGCTAAAGAAAATTTTCTGGACTCCTCTTACCCACCCACCCACACCTTTTTTGGGGGAGGAAGGCTAGGGTGTCCTATATTCCTTTTCTTTTTTTTTTTTGCGAGGCAATTGGGGTTAAGTGACTTGCCTAGCATCACACAGCTAGTAAATGTCAAGTGTCTGAGACTGGATTTGAACTCAGGTCCTCCTGCGCCACCTAGCTACCCCCCTATATTCCTTTAAGATGAAAATATCACCCCCCCCCAAAAGATTAAAATATTCCCCAGGGGCAGCTAGGTGGCACAGTGGATAGAGCACTGGCCCTGGAGTCAGGAGGACCTGAGTTCAAATCCAGTCTCAGACACTTGACACTTACTACCTCTGTGTGACCCTGGGGGGCAAGTCACTTAACCCTCATTGCCCTGCAAAACAACAAAACAAAAAAATATAATATTCCCTTATATAGCTCAAGACACCTCTACCTCTATAATCTGGCTAAAAGCCAAGACCTACATTGGAGGATATATGGTCTTCAGTAATTCTGATACCTTTGGTTTCTGTCTCCATGGACTCCTCTGTCTTCTCTTTGACTTCCGGCTTCTCTGCCTTCTCTTCTCCTTCCACAGGCTCAGCCAGAACCTTTTCCTCTTCTGGGTTTGATGCAGAGGGCTGTGTACCCTGGGGGGAGGGGGAGGGGGCGGCAGGGCAGGGAACAAATAGCAGGATAGAGAGCATCAAAGAAAGTGAGGATTTAAGTTCATTTTCCCTGGAGTCAACATCATTACCAATTTCCTACCTATTTCCCCCACAATTCTTACCTCTACAGATGCCTCAGGAGCTGCAGGTTTCACTTCTCTCTCTCCCTCTGTGTTCTCTTCTTCTTTGTTGTTATTCTCCTCTGCTTTCACTCCATCATCTATAAGGAAACAGAAGTGGGACTAGGGCCCTAAACCTGGCAGAAAGGTCTATTCTGACCTAGATGTAATCAACGATCCTTATTCATTAACTTTTTTTGGTGAAAGCTTTAAAATCAACACCTATGGTAGACAATGGCCTGCAGACCACTGGACTACACTGGGTATAGTTCCTTTAACACAAAAGATATTTTGTCTTAGAAAACAGGGGAAACTGTCTCTCCCTCACCCAGACTGGAAGTGCAGTTTTCCCTCACAGGCCTCAATCCCACTACTGCCCAGCATGGAAGCTCTAACCTCTTCCCATTCAACCTTTAGACACACTAGTAGCACTCCCCCTTCCCAGGTTCTCACCCTATTGGTGTGGCACTTAGTACAGAGATGTCCTCCTCAGCTTTAGCCCTAGTGAAGCTCAGAAATCCCAATCCAGAGACCCACTAGCCTCAGCCTTCCCAATAGCAGGGACTACAGAGCACATACCACTACACCTGGCTGAAAAACTAATTTTTTTAAGTACTCAAAAAAAATATAAAAATTTAAAATAGGAGAATACTTAATAGAGATTTAAAAACCCATCATATCATATGTGAGATGCTCTGAAGTTGACACTTATTAACAACATGTATAGGCAAATTGGCCTGATTTCATTTACATGATTAAGAGTGTCCTCTTGTGCCTTTAAGAGTCAGCCCCATCTCCGGGCAGCCCTCCTAATCTGAGAGGATGGTTTGCTCTTAGTCCTGCCTCTGACCTTCCTGCCACAGCAGCAAGCAGGAAAGCAGTAATAAGCATGGACTTGAATGGGAAAAAGAAAAAGGAAAGAAGTCAAGGCTTACCAGGGGGTGGCACAGGTGCAGGAGTGTTGGGTTGTGTGTCTCCTGGAGTGGAAGGTGTGGGAGTTTTAGGGGAAGGTGATCCTGGCTGTGACATCTTCTTGTTCTCTTCTACCTCAGCTAGTTCAGGCATGCTCCAGCGCCCGTTGACATGCTCAAACTCCTGAACCTGTAGCATTCAGGAAAAGGGGGTAAAACTTTGCCTCAAGCAATGAGAACCCTTCTCCATGAGACCTCCAATTTTCTCTCTGGGCATCCTTCACACCCTTCCCAAACTGATGACAGTTTGGGGAACATTTGTCCCTCTCTTGTCCCAGTATATACCAGCCTTTTGCCACTGTTAGCCTCACTGTTATACCCTCTCAATGGACTACAAGAGTTCCCCAGTTCCTGTCCTCAGCCCATGCTATCCTGTTTGATGAGAGCTTATTTCCAGGACAGTCCTACCATCTCAACTATCTTCCTGCAATGCTATAGCAAATATCTCACCCCCATTCCACCTCTTGCTCTACTTGATAATCAATATTAAATGGTAACGTTGTTCTGGGAAAGGGCATGGCAATCAGATTGAACTATGGCTTTACCCACCATACTTGTGATCCCCCAAAACCAAACTCCCTTTCCTATCCACAGTACGCTATGTGTGTTTGTTTCCCCTGTTAAGACTCATAAGCTCAGGGGCAGCTGGTGGCACAGTGGATAGAGCACCGGCCCTGGATTCAGGAGGACCTGAGTTCAAATGCAGCCTCAGACACTTAACAATTACTAGCTGTGTGACCCTGGGAAAGTCACTTAACCCCAATTGCTTCACCAAAAAAACAAAAACAAAAAACTTATAAGCTCCTGGAGAGTAAGAACTGTCTCTTTTTTATTCATGTCCCTAGTACTTAATTCAGAGCAAATGCTTAATAGATGCCTTTTCTTCTTTCTTTCTTTCATTCTTTCATTCATTCATTCATTCATTCATTCATTCATTCATGGTTAAGTGGTTAGGGTCACACCTTTTTTCGGATGAGTGACATAACACCAATACGAGTAAGGACATGCTGGCGGGACAAGCCCTCACGGGGTACACCATCAGCAAAGGTCTCAGCCCCATCTGCTCCTGGCTCACAAAGGTGACGCATAAAGAGAGACACATAAGCCCTACGTAAAAAGGTAGAAGAGACTGTTAAATAGGCAAACTGACATCCTGTAGAACAAATCACCCAACAACTCCACTTGGGGACTGACTCCTAACAAAGTTATTCACTACTCCCTAATATAGCACAAAGAATGCCACACAATAATTCATGCTCTAACTCTAGCAGAAATCTTAGCAGAATCCCCTATCCCAAGAGAACTCCACTGTGGAAGTACTCAGCAAGATATAGTCCTGCCCTAACCCACACTTCTCTCCAAACCTTCACTCACTTGAACTCTTTCTCTGACTTGCCCCTCAGGTCCCGCACAAGCCATTGGGTAGTAAAGGCATCCTGAGGAGGCATCCCATAACGCATAATGGCATTGAGGAAAGCCTTCCGCTGGCGGGCATTGAAGCCAAGTACCTGAGGAAGAAGTTGCCTGGGTGAGGAAGACAGCAGGTTCCTTCCTATGATGGACATTAGACATTGACCTTCTCTGAGACTACCTTTTCTCATAGGTGGGTGGTGCTTCCCACTGCTTACCTCAATGTTTCCACCAACACGAGCCAACAGTGGAGGCAACGGTTTGTCCTTATCGTTTCGCAGGCCCTTTCGGCTAGGCCGTCTGGGAGCTACAAGGAAAGAGGAGGGAGTATGGGGAAAGTGCATGGGTGAATAGTAATGGTCAGGGTATTAGTCATTCTTGATATCCTAGATCTTCAGCTGGGAAACAACCCTCACCTTCTGAACGCTCATCAAAGTCCTCATCGCCTTCCTCTGAGGCCACTGAGTAGTCGGACTGATTGTCTGACTGGTCATCCTGCCAATCTGGAGGGAGAGAGGGCAGATGAGCGGGGCCCACGGCCCTAGGGGAGCGGCCCAAGGGCAGGGGATGGGGCCGGCCAGACACACCTCGATCCTCCTGGGAGCCATCGTTGTAGTTGACCTGCTTACGGATTCGCTTCCCTTTGCCTAGGTTTCTGGCCAGATCTTCTTGCTGCTGCTCATAATGGTGTCGCAGCAGCTTCTCCCAGTAGTCAGGATCCACACTTTCTTCCTGTTTGATGATCTCTCGTTCTACCTCTTCTTCCTCCTGAGACAGACGGAATCAAAACTCAAGGTGGTCATCATCACCGTTCTACAAAGGTTCTCATAGTTTCTATGTCACTCAGACACTTAAAATATCTACCCCAGAATAATTACATAGTACCATATTTGGTTGGGCTTTTAAGTCTTCAAAGAAACAACTGACAAGACAGCCTTTCTCATTCTACGTGTTTACTTTGTAGATTAGTAGACACAGATATAAATATGGTAGAGTATCAATAGAGATAAGAAAATTCATCTTTAACGTTTTCAAATGGGTACCAGAATAAGACAAAGCAGGGTAAGAGAGTGGAAAAGGGAAGTCAGACATTTAATGAAGCAAAGTGGGTAGCAAGAATAGGTAGCAGGAATTCCCACTAACTTTGTACTACATAAACTCCTGAAGACAAGAATTATTTCAATTCTTTCTCTGTATATCCATTGCCTAAGCACAGAATAGGTTGTTTAATAAATCTTGTTTGGAATGCTTTAATAAATGCTCATTAAAATAAGAGTCACAAGCATATTGAGATGGAACTTTGCTATCTATTTACAAATGTTTTGTAAACCCCAAAGTCCTTACAAAATCTTATTACAACGTCTAAATTGTTTGCTCCCCTACAGGTCATTTTAAAATTCATTTTTCACACACTAATGACTAGTAGTTCAGGATCCCTTCCCTTAGACTTACCAACAACAGCAACAACCAAGTATTTTTTGCAATTTTTTATACATATGTAACATGAAATGCCTAATAGCTCCTTTTATGCTTCAGTCACACAGTAACATGATCTTCAAGTACTTCCATAAAGTATACTTCAACAAGAACACAGACCCAACCTGGGCTACAGATGGAACCCACTGATGCCCTTTAATACTGTACAAACCTGTTCATATCCTATAAATCCTCCACTGGAGAAATCAACCAACATACTAAGGTCCTTCCACCAAACCTCCTGATATACATGAACACTACTAGAGCTCAGAGGCTCTCAGTTACACTTCCTTTAACTATTGCCAAATTTTACTCGACCCCCACATTCAGTTTCCCACAGTTTAAGAAGCTAGGTACTATGCTATATGCTACTTATGCCACTTCTATACAATTCATGCAAACTACTTATGTCTACCACTGCCCTACTGGTGACCTAAAATTCTAATTCTTTGGGGCCTTTGATTTTCCATAACCATACATCACCATAATATTGTTGTAAATGTAAACCTTTATTTCAAGGAGCATAGCCGTTAAAAACAATGCACAATGTCTCAAGTGCAACCCAGCCTTCTCTCCCTTCAATATTCAATTGTTCATCTACAACATTTGCGTAAGATACATGTACTGATGGGTGAGTTCTATAGACTTTCCATCCAACTGTATATATCTAGATAATAAATTTCTTTTATCCACCTAGTTCCTTTATAGGTAGTTAGGCCAAATTTGACTTATTAATGGCTCTCATTTAGGAGATTATACAAGTTACTGGGCAGAGTGCTCTAGGAACGTTGGGAGAATCTCAACATGTCTAAGGAATAATCCCTCTTCCATTTGGATTCCATGCTGGACATCCTCCATGATTATGGAAAACGTTTAGCAAGTACCTATCTATCTATCTATATTTCTGTCCTATTTGTTGGTAATAAGAAGAAAGGCAGATAAAATTGTTATTACAGCTTTCAAAGGCTCTTATGTGATTCTAACATTCATCAGAGACAGCCTTTGGGAGGAAAAACCATCACCTTAATATTTTACTCTATCAAATCTTTTTTTTTTTAAAGTAAGGCAATTGGGGTTAAGTGACTTGCCCAGGGTCACACAGCTAGTAAGTGTCTGAGGCCAGATTTGAACTCAGGTACTCCTGAATCCAGGGCCCGTGCTCTATCCACTGCGCTATCTAGCTGCCCCCTATCAAATCTTTTTTAATCATCAAGAAATAATACAGTGGGACACTTAGATACTTCAGCACTTTTCAAATAAATAGTTAACTATATTAAGATATGGTATACTACAGAATATCATTTGGAAAGTCTGATTGCTCCTTTCTATTCTATTTTCATGAATGGCTTATCTCAATAAGGTCCATGATTCTCCCCACCTTCACCCCCCCCCCAAATTTGGTATGGGAAAGGAAAAACTTCCAATGTACAGTCACACTAAGCAAGATACTACAGAGTAGCTACAATGTAGGATGAAAAGTAGCAGTAGAGACAAGCCCAGAAAGGAGCCTGTAATTAAAACCCATGGCTTCAGATATCTTTACAGAAATGTACGAAGTATAGTTAACAAGCAAGGTAAATCAGACATCCTAAAACAAAGAGGCTTAATTTGACCTCATCTCATAAGAGACTTTGTGAGATAAGATCCATGAATGCAATGATTCTGGAAGGAAAGTGTGTTTTAACACAGAATTAATTTCAGGACTTCAGTAACCATCTAGTTCAATCCACACCTGGAAAAGAACCTTCACTACAACAAATAGTCATCAAGTTTCCACTAGATGACTTCTGTAAGCAGGAATCCACTATTTCCTAACACAGTTCTATCCATCTTAGAGTATAGGTAAAATGGTAGAATGGAATTGTATAAATAAAGATATTATCCTATAAAGAAAACCAGGGCCAGACATGGAAAAAATATTATAGATAATATTTGGGTGAAGAACAACAGAGAAGGCAAAGAGTATGAACAAATAAATTTCAAAAGAAAAAATGTAAACCACTACCAGTCATATAATAAAAGCACAATATGAGAAATTCAAATTTTAAAAAACTTTTTAGTATTTCACCTCATAACCATCCAATTGGCAAAAAATGATAAAAGATAAAATAGTCAATGGAAAATTCAGGTATACTAATAAATGACTGGTAGAAACAACAATTTATAATTATGCCAAAAGTCACTAAAATGTTAAAACTTTATGAGGGTTAAGTGACTTGCCCAGGGTCACACATCTATTAAGTGTCAAGTGTCTGAGGCCGGATTTGAACTCAGGTCTTCCTAGATCCAGGGCCAGTGCTTTATCCATCGCGCCACCTAGCTGCCCCAATGTTAAAACTTTTGACCCAATAACGGCACTAATAGGCATATACCCTAAGAAGGTTAATGTCAGGAAGAAAAGACCATTGTAAACCAAAAAAATTCAACCCCACACTATTTGTGGTAGAAAAAGATGAGAAACAAAATGGATACCCATCAAGTGGGCAATCGATGAATAAACCATGCCATATGAATCTTATTAATCCTTTTAGAGATGATTAATGAAGAATTCAGAGAAATAAGCAGGCTTGTATGAAATGGTGTAAAGCAGAAAGATCAGAAATAGAACATATATATGACTATAATGTAAATGAAAACATTAAAAGATAAGCTTAAATAGAATCATCACCACAAGTTCCAAAGGACAGATGAAAAAAATCTGCAGATTGGAGGCCAGAATATACTATGACTACTGACCATATTGAAAGATGGAGTTGCTATCAGTTGGTTTCTATTAACTGTTTTTCTTTGTTACAAGAGAAGTGTTTAAACAATAGCAGAAAATTACTGTGGTATAAAAAACTAAAAGTATTTCTTCACCTTAAGTTCCCTTCACTAAGGAAACTGCAGCTCTAGAAAAAGTATTCATGATATATAGGTAGGAGACTATGAATCTTTGACCCTGTTGCTTTTTACTACTAAGTAAGGTGGAGTTTTTCAATATTTTTTGCTGTCATCCTCAATGTCCATTGCTGCACTAACATCACTAGCCCTAAGGAAGGAAAAGGACCCATATGTACAAAAATACTTATAGCAGCTCTTTTTGTAATAGCAAACAACTGGAAATGAAAGAGTTGTCCTTCAAATGGGAGGACAGCTGAACAAATTGTATATGAATGTAATGGAATACTATTGTACCATAAGAAAACATGAAAGGGACAATTTTAGTGAAACCTGTCATCTGTATAAACTAATGCAGAGTGAAGTGAGCAGAATCAGGAGAACAATTTATACAAATAAACAAGAGCATTGTAAAAACAAAACAACTTTGAAAATCTTAAGAACTCTGAATACTTCACTGCCCAACCATTATTTCAAAGGACTGATGATGAAGTATGCTACCACCACCTCCTGACAGAGGTCTGATGGACACGGCCAACGTGGAGATTTATATCATTTGACTATGCATATGCTACAAAGCTTTTTATTTTATTTTTCCAACAGAAGGTGGAAAAGGGAAAAATAGATTTTTAATTGAATAAAATTTAGTAACAATAAAAAAAGAAACCACTAAGTATACATATTTTTTAAAGTATCAAATGGGTAATAACAGAAGTGAAACTGTCATCAGAGTATGCTACAGAACACCTGTACAGAATGAAGTATTAGGCAGAGTTCAAGTATAATCTGAGAACTACCTGACAGATCTATCAGGCAAGGACTATATTTATCTAGACATCTGCTGTAACTTTTTCTGCTAGAGGCTAAGTAGTTAATAGTATCGTGACTTGCCTTGATGATAATTTTATTCTTCAAAAACTGAGGAAACCAACAAGGGAAAATACTATTCTCACCAACAAGGAAGAACTAAGTTGCTTGAATAGAAATGATAGGAACCCAGAGAACAGATGATAAAAAACTGACCCCTGCCTCTTAGTAGATAGGGGACTAAATAAGTGGAATGCTACATAGACTCTAAGACAAGGTAGTACTTTTTGGGTCAGTTTTGTTTAATTGTTTTTCTTTGTTAAAAGGCAGGGGAGAGGGGCAGCTAGGTGGTGCAATGGATAGAGCATTGGCCTTGGATTCAGGAGAACCTGAGTTCAAATCCGGCCTGAAACACTTGACACTTACTAGCTGTGTGACCCTGGGCAAGTCACTTAACCCCAATTGCCTCACCAAAAAACAAAAAAAAGGCAGGGGAGCAACCTGGAAATAAATGTGTGTAAACCCCCCCCCCCCAAACAGACAAACAACCCAGGCATAGTAATGATGGGAACTTTGGGCAGGGCGGGGGGCGGGGGGGGGGGGGAGAGAAGAGACTATTCTATCTTAGAATGTGATAGAAGAAAGCCAGGAATAGCCTGAAATGCACCCTAGATTTTGAAAGAAGATTCCAGAAGCTTCAGAGAAAGAATCATTAGCATCCCATAGACTAAAATTCTATAAGAAAGGTCCTGTGTATACCAAAATATTCAATGTAGCAAATCTTTAGTAGTAAATGACTAGAAACAAAGTCGATACTTGTCCACTTTCCAATCATCAACCCAGGAAGGAGGGAAAGCTCTGGGAGAAAAACCCTAACTAAACACCTTTCTAGAGGCATAAAGGAACAAGTCCTATGAAAAGAAGAATGGGGAGCTAAGGAGACCCATGTGGACAAACAGGGAACTCACAACCGTCTTAGATTTCTGAAGACACATGCAAACAAAAGCAGGTAAAAGAGGATGAATACAAAAGTGTGGCACAGTTCTGTTAAAACAAAAGGTTTTTTTTAAGTAGAAGAAAAAAAGTAGGAATTACCAAAGTTGCTGGATCAAAACAATAACAGACAACCGAAAGAAGTCAGAGCTGCTCTGTTCCTATTATGCTTCTATTTCTTTCCTCCTGTCAAGGAGAATCATCATTGAAATGCAAAGGGACAGAACAAAAATGACCAATGGAGAGGGGGTACCCAAAGATAAATAAGGAGATAGTGAGACAGCATCTAGCTTGCCTTGATGAGTTCAAGTTCCAGGACACATTGCATTCCAAGGCACTGAAAAGAACTGGGAAATGTGACTGCTGAACCACTGTCAATGTTCTTTGAAAGATCACAGAGAACAGGAAAGAAGTACCACACCATTGTTCTCAAAAAGAGAATAAAGTCTGCAAACTATAGGCCTTAACTTCAATTGACTGGCACAATTCTAGAACATACTGAGAAAAAGATGCTGGGAACAGCTAAAAAAGAAAGCAGCAAGAACAAAGATTGGATTGACTTCATCAGGAACAAGTCATGCCAGACTAGTCATATTTCCCTCTGTGGGCATGTTAACCAACCTGGTAGATCAAAGCAATGTTTTATATAGATTGCCCTAGGTTTTTAGCAAAGCATGTTACAAAATTTCACATTTATTCTTGTGGGGGAACAATGGAGAGATTTAGCATAAATAGTAAATAAAGTACATTCATAACTGGCAAAATGGCCAATTCCCAAAAGTATTCATTAATGGTATGTCAGCTGGGAAGGCAATAACCAGTAGAATGATTCCCAGAATTTATGTCTGATCTTGTGGTGTTCAACATTTTAAAATCAATAAAGGTATATGCTTATCAAATCTGCAGATACAAAACATTACTAGGGCAATAGTCATGTTTCATAAGTTGTACTGATTTTTTTTTCTTCTCTAAAATATACCATTTATTTAATGGGATGACACTAGGAATGATGTAACCAACAAAAATATTAAGTTAAAAAAAGAAAAATATTGGGGGTGGCTTAATGAACAACAACTGGACATATGTCAACGTGATTTGGCAGCCAAGAAGGTTAATGTTACATACTGCATTAAGAGAACAATAGTGTGGGGGCAGCTAGGTGGCGCAGTGGATAAAGCACTGGCCTGGAGTCAGGAGGACCTGAGTTCAAACACTTACTAGCTGTGTGACCCTGGGCAAGTCACTTAACCCCAATTGCCTCACCAAAAAAAAAAAAAAAGAGAAAGAAAAGAAAAAAGATCATAGATGTAGCACTAGAAGGGACCTTAGACAAGTACAACCCTATCATCTTATAGATGAGAAAATTAAATGGTTAAGTGACTTACTTTCCCAGGGTCACACAAGCCAATAAAGTACGAGGCAGGATTTGAACTCAGGTCTTCCCAACTCCAAATCCAGCACTCTTATCTGCTATACTATGCTACTTCTCTACATGAAGTACAATTTTTAGCCTGAAGAGAAGACCTGAGAACATAACAGCTGTTTAATTCAAGTACAGACTTTTCTCCTTAGCCTTAGAACAAAGATATTGATGGAAGATGCAGGAAGGAAGATGTAAAGAAAAATGACAACTTAAGCTATCCAAAAGTATTTATGTGCTCTGTCCAAAGGCAATATCTTCCCTATTATTGAAGATCTTCAAATCGAAGGCTGGTCACTTGTTGGGTATATTGTAGAGGTGATTCTTTCTCAGATATGGAGTAGACAACTTACAAAGTCCTTCCTAACTCGGGTTCTGTATCCTTTCCTCAAGTATCTTGAGAATTAAATTGTGCCTCCTTAGTCTCTTCCAGATACTTTTCCTGCCTTTGTGCTATTTCTCCAAATTTTATTTCCTCCTGTTGCTCATCAGGAACCGTGGGGTGAGAATTCAAATGTCCTGCTCTACTGGTTGTAAAAAATAGTTTGTTACAGAAATCTTGACAAATATTTTCCGTTCTTCTCTTTTCCTTCTAGAAGTATCATCCTTAAATACACTCACAATGATGTGGTTTATGTCGCTTGCAAAATTCTGTGGAGTTTTTCTCCTCTATTCTTCACTGTTTAATAAGGCAATATTTCCATAATCTTTCATCAATCTCCTCAGTAATACTTTATAAACATTTTTATGCTATACTAGTAGTGCACTTAGGGTCAACCATCAACTTCTGTTTGGTAGACTGATCAAGTATTTTCTGTCTAAAGGCAGTTTCTAGACTTTTCTGGTATCTTTAGGAAAAAATAATCTGAATCAATGTCTATTCTTTTATCCTTACCTTATTATTATTCAGCATCAATAGCAGTTTTAAATAGGTTAGATTAGAAGTGCCTCAATTTCATATGTTCTCATTAGAATTTATTTTTATACTTCTAACAAATCACAACTTTTGACTGTGCATAGACAGCCTGACATATCGGTAACCAGTTTCTTCCTATCAGTACGTAACATGTTTTATTTTTTGGTGATATCATTTGGCCCAGCCATATCCGGCCCGTAAAGACTCTCTAGTTGAGGACAGACAATATTCATGACACAGAAACATGGGATGTTTGTAAAAACTACAAATCTTTGGTCATCTTTTTTTGGTTCTTACTCTTTAACCATGTTGTCAACATATTTTTTGTCATCCTCCCGTAATACCCATTTGATCATTTCACCACTATGTCATTGTAGAAGCAGGATGCAACCAGATTCACTGTCTTTTTCCCATGGCCAAAGAATTCATTAAAAAGTGTCTCACCTCCTGGCAATAAGCTTCTGCAAACTGAAGCCAGCCCTTGAAAAGACATGACTAACGCTTCAAGTCTATCCAATGTGGTAGAACCTCACAAATGTTTATTTCCTCTGGCTTAACATTTGAAAATCATCACACTACATGAGGCAATGAAGTAGGCTATCAGTGAATATCCTTCAGAAACAAATTAATTAAAGAAGAAAAGTAGAGAAGATACAGAATTAAGGATTGGCAAAGAATCCGTCAAAAGCCTGTTGGGACAAAGGTCAGATTTAGACAACATGAATTCAAGAATGGATAGAGAAATGTACACCTGGAAAATGGATTCTTCCCATTCTAAATACCACCACAGTCCTGATTGCTGGTCCCACATTTCCCACTGTCACTTACCCCCATTTCTTCTTCCCGCACCACATACTAGGCCACTTGAAGGAGCTCAGGTACTCATTCATGCCTTGAAGTTCGTGTCTTCTGTTTCATCCTGATTTCGATCCAGTAATCTCTCTATGGCCTTGTCATCGTAGTGGATAACACTACTGTCTTCTCCTTCCTTGTTGTCTCCTCCTATAAGAAAACAGTATCCCATATAGAGCACCAGGAGATATTAGGTAGATTACAATGAGATAAAGGTTTTAAGTTAATTTCCCTTGGGACATCTATCACTCCAGGTCCCACAAATGATCTTTAACCCTATATACTAAAATTAAAAGACCTAACCAAATCCTTACCTCCATCAGTGGCTTCATCCTTGAACAGTTCCTCAGTACCAAACGTGAGGATATCATCAAGCTCCTGCTTGGACATGGAGCCAGTTTAGAGCCTAGACCAGGCCTTACTACAAGATGCGTAAGCATCATCTTCTTCTTTGCCACCTGTGTGATGCGCTCCTCTACTGAAGCACGGGTCACAAACGGTAGATCATCACTTTCTTATTCTGACCAATACGATGGGCTCTGCTAAAAGCCTACAGGAGGGTAGAAACAGAGGCAAAAGTTGAAGTACCTATCACCCTCATTTCCCTGCTCCACTGACCCTTGCCTCTGGACTTCTATTCACATCAAAGTACCAATGGCCTATAATGCCTCCTGCTGTTGAGATATCAATCTTCCCAACCTAGCTAGAATGAGATGGAATTGAGGCACTGTTCCTAAATGCATGACCATTATGCCCATTCTCTTATTTATTTATAAAACAATAAGAATCATGAAAGTAAAACTTGTGTTTTCTCTTCACTTAGCATCTACTCATAAAAGGTAGGGACCCTTTACATAAACAAACAGTATCAATGCTCAGTGAACTCATCACTTTGAATCTGATCTTGTTCACATCTGGATGTCATTATGGGGGTTCCAGTCAGAGTCATAGATGATAACAGTATCTGCAGTACCAGATTGATTCCCAGGCCCCCAGCTCGAGTAGAAAGAAGAAAGCAAAACTGCTGAGCACCAGGTGCTAGAAAGAGAATTAAAACATGCCATTTTAGATATCCTTCTGAAATAATTAGACACACCTTTCAAGCCAGAGGTACTCTGTGTTTCCTTCCCTACCCAATAAATCCCCCTGTGGCAAGTAAAAATGGGAAAACTCAGGTATGGAAAAAAAAGGGACTAGGCCAAAGACAAGTCTGATGGTGTTTTGGATTTGCCCTCTTTCTCCCAATACATACATATATGTATCCCAACCTCTTACCGTTAAAGCGATCAATGGCCATCCTGACGCATGTTCCCAGTAATTCCCCCATCAATTCGCTCATACTTATAACCTTCATGTTCCAAAAAAGCCTCTAACAGGTCCAACATCTTGGTCATCTAAGAAGAGAATATATTTGATGTACATGTTGAGTTCTCTTCCCAATAAAAATAATTTCTTCCATCTAATTCTCTTACACTTTAGCCAATACACTAGATACCCTGTGAAAAATGAGCACACGGTGGCCACCCTCTTTGAGGTTCTTGAGCATTTTTTGCAATAAAAGTAGCTTCCCTGATGCTGAATTAGGGCACTGCCATCATACATCCCATTGGGCATCTTGGTGGCTTCCTAGAATAAAAGTTAGAAAAGGAAAGAAAAATGAAATGGAAGCCAAAAGAGCAATTCAGATGACATTAAAGAAGTAGAGGTTTCAGGACATACCATGGCAGCCACAGGGAAGAGGTAAGGTGGTTACAGCACTTTTTAAGATCCATCACCACATTAAGTAGGGAAACCTGATTGCCGCCCCCTCGAGCATGGAGAGCCTCAAAGTTTCGGGTTAGAATGTACTTATAGTATTTCCTGCAGAAAGAAACTGAAAGTCCATACTATCAAACTTCGAGACAACCATACCATAAGGTCTAGATAATCTTCCTTTCTTTTTGGGCCCGGGGAAGCCAGAGAATTTTTAAAATTCCTAGTGCTTAGAGCCTAAAAGTATTAGGTTGAACCTAAAAGACTGTAAATTAACTTGCAAATAGTCAGAATTGGACTAAAATGGGGAAAAGTGTTAATGACACTGGTACTGATATCTTCAGGCCCCACTTGTCCCCCGACCACCAGATGCTACAGAATTGGAATGCTCCCAAATAGAGCAACGTGACTATTGAACTATTATGGGGGATGAGCAGATTTTTCTTAACACTTTTAGAGGATTTAATGTTTCTCCTCTCCCTTTGAGAAACATTCCTCCAACTCACTTCTGCATGGGGCTCAGTTCCACACGCACAATCAGTTCTGTCCTTAGAGGGCATGTTCTTGAAGACATCAGCTTTAAGCCGCCGCAGCATATGAGGCCCCAACATGTCATGCAATTTTTGATCTGGTCCTCCTTGGCAATGTCAGCAAACTCCTCTAGGAAGCCCTCCAGGTTGCTTTATCAAGAAAAAAGGAAGAGGTTTATCGGAGAGTTGGGAGGAAAAAAAGGACAAGACACAAGTATGAGATAAACAGGGAGGAAAATGGGGGGCGGGGGGTGAGGTTGGAGGTAGAGTAGGTATGAGAAATGATGTGCTGTAATGAACAAATACTTACTGGAACCTTCCGGAGTGAGGAAATTAAGCAGGTGGAAGAGCTCTTCTAAGTTATTCATGGTAGAGGAGTGCCTGTTAGTAGTAACTTGTGCTGGAGGAGAGTAGCCATTGAGGACCCTGAAAAACTAGTAGGACAGAGGGGAAAGATAAGAGGGAAAGGAAAATAGATCACTTTCATGACACCCATGGGCCCCAGCATGGCTCCAGAGAATCACAGACTGCTTTACTAACTTAAAAAAGCTTGCCAATTTAACCCTTCAGAGCCTTAATAATGAAGGGATGACTAAAGGATGGTCTTCCCTACTACCCACCACTGAGAGATTCCTCACCTTCAATAAATCAACAGCATCTGAAAAAAGAGCCAAAGACTTCGCTTACCTTAGACTGGGATTGTTCTTAAGTCTATGAGCTTCATCCACGATCAAGGCAGGCCCAATCAATGGAGCCCAAGAATGGCCATGTCAATGGTGATCAGTTCATAGGAAGTCAACAACACGTGAAACTTCACAGATGCTTCTTTCTGCAAAGGAAGGGGGCCCAATCACTGATGCTCAGCTCCACTATTGTGAGCAGCATCTTCCAGATGCCAGGGCATCCCCTTTCTTTGTTTTGGTTTTGATTTTTTTATGTGAGGCAACTGGGTTAAGTGACTTGCTAGGGTCACACAGCTAGTAAGTGTTAAGTATCTGAGGCTGGATTTGACTCAGGTCCTTCTCACTCCAGGGCCGGTGCTCTATCCACTACACCACCTAGCTGCCCCGCATCCCTTTTTCTTTCATCCCAAGGGAATAGGATTGGACAGAAAGGGCTATTCCTCCCTCTTGATAGTCTCCCTCTGAGATAGCCTTCATTCTTGAAGCCTTCTGCCACCACGGATAGCATTGTCTTCAAAGAGAACTCATTTTCCACGGATAATGGCACGACTATCCTTGTCTCCAACATAGGTTACCACATACATGTCTGGAGCCCACATCTCAAATTCTCGTTCCCAGTTGATGATTGTAGAAAGTGGAGCACTCACTAGGAAAGGGCCTTTTGAATGGCCCTGGGGTAGCAGGTGGAGGAGAGAAGAGTTTAGGTCCTTTTCCTACCCATGTCTATAAACCAACTCTATACACAACTCCCCAACCCCCCACAAGAGTTTGAGAAAGAATAAAAGGGGTCAGAATAGGTCTTCAACCCTTCCCCCCCTCCTCCTCAACTGTCTTAACCCTCCTTCGAAACTTCTTTGTTCCCTCTTCCATGAAGCCTCAGAGTAATACCTCCCCCGGTCTGATCTAACTGGCACACCTTACATTTTCCTGATCGGATCTCTCCCTCATTACACCACTTTTCCAAGACTAGGAATTAGTTTCCTATCCTACTTCAGCACTAAGTAAAAGGCTCTGTAGTAAATGAATAGTTTCAAGATAGAAAAGTTAGTTAATAGGACATGCTCTCTCACCTCCTTGTACAAAGAATAGAGGAAGACAGCTGTCTGAACAGTCTTGCCTAAGCCCATTTCATCTGCCAAGATTGTGTCAGTACCCTGGGCCCAGGAGAAACGCAACCAGTTCAATCCCTCCATCTGATAGGGATGTAACGTCCCACCAGTGGCATCTAAGTACTCTGGCTGGCGCTCATACTTCACTGTTGGCTGAAAGAAAAAATAGTGGGAAGTCAGAAACTGGCAGATGATGGGTTTATATTTCCTGAAGACAGAGCTAACTTTGTAATACCTTTTCTAGGCTTACTTACATATCAACATGAAGCCTATGGAAAAGATCCTTACAGGTCACCATTTCCCCTCTGCCCTTCTCCTAACCTTTTCCTCTTGGCAGAAGGATAATTAACCCGCCAAACAAATGGAGGACTTAGTATTAAAAGATTTTCAGGAAAACAAACTGTGGCATCCCTCAGTAATTTAATAATCCCTAAAGCATAGAATTCTCCAAATTAAGTAAACCTATTTCTACCACATTCCTTCCTAAGGTTCATTTTGACAACTTTCCTATCCCCCAAAATAGGACAAACCAGAGAAGATAAGAGCCTCAGCTGAAGATCAGGAGTGCTAAGCTCTAGCCCCTTTCAACAAAGGACATATTAATATGGGCTAATCATGTTATTACTGTACACAAAAGTACTGCAGTAAACCTTTTCATTTGATCCTCATAAATACTCTGTAAGGTAGATAATCCACAGGTATTAACACTCCCATTTTACAGATGAAGAAACAAGAGCTAAGAGAAATTAAGTGATCTGCCCATGCTTACACAGCTAAATGTCAAAGGGTAGATTCAAACCCAAATATCTCCTGACTCCAAAGTGTAGCTTCTTTCCATTACATTTTACTTTTCTCCAGTATTCTTTTCATGACTTAAGCAAACCTTTCATTGTCCCCTGCCCCTTCTCCATTTCTGTGTTTTACTTTCCCAGTTGGCTAAAATGAGAGGAAACAAAGCCACTCTCATTCAGAGACATAAGGAAAGGAGGAAAAGGAGACTCACTAAAACAACTAGAGCTAGAGGAGAGAACAGGTCATTATTTATAGCACGGCCATCAAATGAAGCATGGTCTGGATAGAGACAAGATCCATCCTCCCACCTAATAAGTCACATTTTGTCTTGTCATCCCAACTCACATCAACTGTAGGGGTTTCAGGGGGCCTCTCCAACTTCCTTAGCTTAACCTTCTTGAGCTTTTTGGCCAGGTCGTCCTTCCTCACCCCGCATTAGCTCCCTAAAGAAGAGAACACATAAATGCTGTCCTTCTAATATCCTTCCTCTCCACCCTGAAGCATTCAAATACCACCTATGGTTCCAGTAGCTCTGCTTGAACAGGTCATAGTCTTGCACCTCTACATCCTCACTTTCCCAGGATGCCTGATCATAGGGCAGGTCTCTCCATTTGATCAAATAGTGGACATGACCCTTCTTATCCACACTGTGGCATCAAGAGAGAGACAGGATTGTCAAAGTAGGCAGCCCCATTCTCTTCAGATTGAGGTAGACAGACCTGAATAGCACATATTGCAAACTAGGAAATCAAACTCTGCCTCAGAGATAACAAGCTCTTTCTTCAGACTAAGAGCAACACCACCCTTCCTCCCCTCTCCTAACAGCTCAAACACGAGGATTCCTTTCATATTTATTGTACACCTATTTTGTACAGGACAGATTGTCTACTTGCTCAGTCTCAGTAACAGAAAAAAAGTGAGTCCTAATTCTCTTTCATAGAGATCTTATCCCCACCCCTGCCAATCCCAGTGACCCCTTAAGGCCAAAGGCTGTCCCTATGACAACCACGAGCTTACAGGTACCAACATGTGGTTAAGGATGCGTGAATCATCATCCACTCAGGTTTAATCCCATAGCGATAGAAGCGTTCCTCCATTTCCGCAAACTTGGGGTCCTTGTTCTTTCGCTTACGGCTTTTTTCCTCCTCCCCACCAAAGTCCCAGATGGTGGCTCGTCCATATCATTCTTGCGCTGGTAGTTGCGGAACATCACTTGGCAGTGAAGTTCCAACTGGGATCAGAGGGGGAAAAAAAGCAGCTATCAAATGGGATATTATCCTTTATTTAGGTATATTATCTTTCCCCTTATCTCCATGTACTTCATCTCACACATCCAACTACTTTCATGAGGACTTACCTGTAGTTCTGACACCCAAGAACAGTGCCAATAGGACATGCCTTGCCACTTTACAAAGAACTGCCGCTCAGGTCGCCCCTCCAAAGGTTTAGGGGAAGGAGTATTGGGGTCAGCATCAGGGGGTCGGGGCACTGGTTGTAGGGGATGGTGGCTGCCCCATTTCCAGATCAGGATCTTCTGGACTTTACCTTTCAGTGAAGGGCACTAAGACAGTAAACACAAAAGCATAGCTCTAATGAAAAGGGTTAATACACCCTAAATACCAGCACCATCAGAGGTTAAGAGGAACAGAAGGAAGGAAAATCTTTTCCATTTCTTATACTCATCTAGCACCTGTCTCACATCTAATCTCTTTTTACCACCTGAATGCCTAGTGCCCAAAAATGATACAGGACAATTAAGCTTGGTAAATATATCAAATAGACTTGGAGGCCTGGGCTTTCCTTATGGAAAGAGCATTAAGTGACCTCCATTAAACCAGTTTGAATTGATAGGGTCCCTGAGGCAGGAACAGGAACAGAGTGCTCTGGGCTAGCACAACACTATTTCAGTACCCTCTGAACAGCTGGCAAAATATTAACTATCCTGTCCCACACCATTCCAGCATGGTCCCAGAGTAGATGAATTCCAGAACCACCAGAAGCCTAGGATTTTATAAAAGAGTAGACAGAAACTGCTTCAGGGCCAAAGAAGGCATTTCCCTAGTTCACAACCAATCTTCAGTCTTCTTTACTCTCACAATGCTTGGGTATAATAACAATAAAGCTATAAGTTGTAAATTATACACCCCCCCCCCTATACCTTCAAGTCAGGCACTCACTGTGCAACGAGGACAAAGCCATTCGCCATTGGGGATCTCTGGGAGTGGGGGGTTCAGGCAGTGGATATGGTAGGAGGAGGGGCAGGTGTCACAGCATAGCAGTTCCCCACCATCCTTGCAGACACGGCAGAACTCCATGTGATGATCATCCTCCTCCTCAGGGTCACCACCAACTTCTTCTAGGATTTCTTCACCCTCAGAGTTGTCCTCCTTTGCCTCCCACTGGATACCCTCCTTTTCCTGTGCAAAAGATCACAGCTAGGTTTCCCCCCCCCCAACCCCAACCCCAGTTCTTGACCTACCTTTTCCCCAAAACTAATTCCTTTCCCATAAATTTCACCCCCATTACCTCCACGGAATACAACCTTCCCCAGGTCCAAAGGGGCCCATCTTTGATAGGTACTCACACAGTGTGGACAACTCCACTTGCCCTCTGGAGCCTTCTCCATATCAGGATCCAGGCAGACCATGTGGTAAGCACGGGGACAGGTATCACACAGGATGATCTCGCCTCCTTGCTGGCACACTTCACAGTAGTCCTGGTGGTCTGTCTCATAACCATCCACAGCAGTCACCTCCTCCTCGCCTAGGCAAGGAAGAGGGGAAAGCCCAGTAAGTAGCACAACCCGCCACCCATTATGATACCACCCCTAAATCTCAGTCCTATTTTCAGGGGATTTGAACCCTCCCCAATACCCATACAAAGACATAAGAGAAACACACCTTTCTTTTTCTTTTTGGTAGCTCTGAGTTTCTTGCGGCTGCGGCTGCTCCGACTAGTTGAACCATCTGACACGGAGTAACTGTTGATACTAGCATCGTCAAAGTCAGATTCCACATCCAGGTCATCATCTTCACTCTGACAGGATAAAAGGGAATCAGAGACACAGAAGTCCTAGCCAAGGGGAGATGTATATGGTGAAGAAAGTGCCATTTTCCCCTTTCAGGGAGAATGTCAAGATATAGAAGGGAGTTCCAGGTGTCTACTCTAACAACTCTGCCCACAACCTCTCACATTTATATCGATCATGGATCATGTGCCAGGGACTTCCTCCTTAGGGTTTAGTGACCCCCACCACTTGCGGATTCTCACCGAAGACCCTCTTGCGCTTAGAGCCAAAAGCCTCCCAGTTTGATTTTCAGGGGTAGCACCTTCTTCGGTTTAGGCTTCTTAGCATCAGGTACACGGGGGCTAGCTTTAGGCTTCCGTCGGGCATTGGGACCTAAAAGAAAAGAAAGTCAAATGCAAATGCCAACTCTCTAAGGTCTCCAAGAAGCTTGCCTTATTGACCTTATTCCCTCATTCACCTTTAATCTCTTCCTATTTCTAATTTCATCCCTTTTATCTACAAATATGTCAGGTTTAGGCACATCCTTAAAAAAACAAACAAAAAATAAAACTACACACCTCACTTAAACCCTATACTACTATATCTCTTAAAGCTACTGATCCCTTTCTTCCCTTTCACTGCCAAATTTTTATCTATGCTCACTCACTGCCTCTACTCCCTTACCACCCCCCTCACAATTCTCAAACTCTTCCAATCTGGCTTTCACCCCACTACTCTACTGAAATATTTTCTCTTCAAAGCTGCAACTACTTAACTGCTAAATCCGATAACATTTTCCATCCTTCTTGACCTCTCTACAATTTTTTTTAAAACACTGCTGACCCCACTCCCCTCCCCTCCCACCACCTGGATACTCTTTCTTCCCTTGATTTTCATAAGCCTGCTCTCTGCTGATTTCTCCTCCTATCTACTTGATCAGTCTTTCTCAGGCTCCTTTGCTAGGCCATCTTTCATCTCCTAACTCAATAGTACAGATGTCCCCCCAGGAGTCTATCCTTGGCCCTCTTCTCTCTGCACCTTCTACCTTGATCATTTCATCTGCTTCCTTGAGTTCTAGTACCATACATACAAAGATGACTCACAAATCTATACATCCACTCTAGACTTTCCTAAGTTCTCAGTCCTGCATCATCAACTGCCTGCTAGATATCTCCATGTGGAAGCTCCATCAGTACTTCAAAAACAGCAAGTCTAAAATAGTATATGATCTTCTCCCTACTTCTAAACTTCTCTATCCAAATCACCTAGAAGTTATCCTTACCTCTTCTACTTTTGCCTCCCAAATCAATTATTAAGACCTATTGATTCTGCTTCTCCACCTGATATTCTATCAACATCTCAAACTCAACTTGTCCAATTAATTACCCAGTCCTGCCAATTCACCCATTCTCTTCTGTCTACTCTAGTTCTAGCCATCAAAATCTCACATAGGCTACCTTAACAGACTGTTTTGTCTGCTTCCAACCTTCCCCTCTCCAATACTCCTCCCCACACCTGACAAATTAATATTCCTATAACACATCTGACCCCCATCCCCCACTCCCCTTCCTACTCAAAATCCTTACTGCCTCTAGGACAAAGTTCTACCTCCTCAGGCCTGGCCTTAAGGCCCCCCACAATCTAACTCCAGTCTTATCAAATTATTCCCCTTCACACTTTATGCTCTAGCCAAAGTTGACTAAATCAGCTTCCTAAACTCAATGTCCCTTGTTCCTTTTCATCTCTGCTTCTCAGAATCCTTGTTTCCCTTCAAGGATCAGTATAGCTGGCCCTTCTGTGAAGCCTTTCCTGATACCCCCAAACGTCAGTGCTCTTTCCCTCCTCACACTGCCATACAGAACATATCTTCCCCTACCTACCCCCTCCCCAGAAGAATGTAAGCTCCTTGAAAACTTTTGTTTTTGTCTTTGTAATTCATCCCGAGTCTAGCACAGTGCCTTCCACATATTGCACTTAACACAAGTTTGTTGAATTGAACATATCATTGGGCAGTAGGGTTATTAAATTAAAAAAAAAAAAAGAAATCCTCCATTCAATACTTTCTAAACAGTTTTGCCAACATAATTTCCCCCAAACTCCTCCAACCTAAACCTGAGATCCAAATGTGACTTCAGAGGTAAGAAAAGACATCCTCAGACCAGATTCATCTACACACTCCCATCTTATCTCACTAACCTTTGCCTTCCTTGGTTTTGGCCTTGCGGATAGGTACTTCCACAGGGGGTGGGGGTGGGGCAACTTCAGTTGCAGTTACCATACTCTCCACCACAGCTACTGCTGCAGCAGCTGCAGCTGCCACTGAGGCCCAGAACTGCCCTTGAACGGGTTGTTGGTACTAAACTCTCGCCATTTGGCCCCTAGAACCATCATCATCTTGGAAACTGCAATTTTGGGGTTCTTGGCAGCAATGAGAGGTCTGGGGAAAGAAGAAAATAAACACTGGTTGACAAACAGAAGAAATAGCAGGACTAGAGATTGAAAAGATAGCTACACGCCCCTTCCCTTTCTAAGGACCCCCAAGTCTTAGCTTAAATACCGGACAAACTGGCTGAAAGCCTTATAGTTGGTAAGGGTGCGGTAATCTTCTTCTGAGAACACGTGGTCAATGTCCTCCATGCCCCAGTCTTCCAATAGCTGACCTGATGACTTGGGTTCCTGCAGGAGGTAAAGGGAAAAGAGTCAGTCATAGCCCTGGCAGTCCTCAATGGCACATATTTGGGAGTAACAAGGAACCTTTGAGAAGCTGAGAACTGTTGGATCAGGAAGGAACTGGAAGTTAGTTATTTTGTAAAAGAAAGCCCTGGGGGCAGCTAGGTGGCACAAAGGATAAAGCACCAGCCCCAGATTCAGGAGGACCTGAGTTCAAATCCAGACTAAGACACTTGACACTTACTAGCTATGTGACCCTGGGCACATTGCCCCGCCAAAAAAAAAAAAAATGCCTTCTAAGGGGCAGTGAGACATTTTGGAAAGAAATAAAAATAAGAAAGAAAAAAAAGAACATGGGAGATCTGGGCACCTTTGAGTCGTCGTCATCATCATCCTCTTCTTCCTCCTCCTTCCTCTTAGACTTGCTTTTCTTCTCTTTCTTAGGTCCAAGCTTCTTCTTCTTTTTCTTGCCAGGGGTATAGTCGCTGCCCTCGCTGTCTGATCGCAAAACCATCTCATCTTCTTCCTCCACAAACTCAGGCCCCTCCCCAGAACTGTCTCCCAGCTGCCGGCATAAGAGCACACGCTAGAACAGGGGGGGGGGGGGGAGGGAAAGGGAGACAGACACACACATGCTACACACATGCTGGCCTTGGGACAGCCACTTGGCTTATCCCAGGACCTTTCCTACACAAAGTCCACTCCCTACACACAAGTCTCCCTTATCCCTAATTCTCATATTTTTTTCTCCATCCCACCCCACCTCCATTCATACTTCATCCACCCTCACTCACCTCCTTTTTTTGTCGCTTGCTCTTTGGGATTTTAGGATCCCGGGGTTTCTTGGGCTTCTTCTTCTTTTTGAGTTTAGGAGTCTCTGCCTCTGATAAATCTTCCTCTGGATCTTCTTCATTCTCTTAAGTACGTTCATTAGGGTGAAATGTAAAGAAGAAGAAAAAGATAGGGAAATGTTAGGACCCAATGCTAAGTCTTCAACCTACAATTTCCCCAAATTCTGAGGGGAATCTACCTTCTGCACTCTCCTCCAGGAGACTAAAAGAAATTGGTACTCAGAAGAGAAATAGTCCAAGGCAATGCCATATGCATATTAAGCAGAGCCACTGTAGCCTATCACAGAGCCCCAGGGCCACTCCTTAAGAGCAATCTTCTTTATCTCCACAAACAGCTTCTGAATTAAAGTGACTAACAGGGTAGGAAAAATAAGTTCTAATATTCTATCATGTTGCACTGTTATTGACAAGATATCCCTAATCTAGGGAATTACACCAGCTGAGAGATAGAAAATATGGCAGCATACCTCATTTTTTAATTCTCTTCTGAAAACATGGTAATACTTCAGCTCCAGGGGTCCCCACAACCACACCCTTAACCAGCCCCTTTAGGCCACTGCTACTCAGGGCAACCAGAGCCTAGGCTCAGCTGCCAATAGTATCTCCAAAGACAGTTTCCCCCCATACTCCTCTCCACCCCCTTCCCCAATAGTTTACTCCTTTCCTACCAAGCTTCTTCTCTATGGTCTCCCCTGGGGACAGTAGCTTACTCTCCCCTGGGCCCAAGTCAAATCAGCTGTTACTACTCCCTCCAACCCAGCCTTCTCCCATCTGGCTTCCCCCTCCCCCTTGGCTCTGGGCACACTAGCACAAAGCCTAGGGTTATATACAGGGCTGTTGGGAGGGGGGCATTGAGAGGGAGGGGAAGGACAGATGTTGCTTCCTTTGTAACAGAAGTCCATGTCAGTTCACTTACTCCCTTCTTTTCTGGGCACCCCCACCCATCATAGGGAGGTACCTTACCAACTAAGGAGAGGGAAAATGGCTCCTGACCACAGAAGCAACCCAGGGCACCCAGCTTGCCAATATAGGGCAGACAGGAAGTGGCTGGGAGGTTTGAGAGAGGAAAGAAATCGTCCTCATTGAGAACTTTCCTATCTTTTCCTCCTTCAAAAGGGCCCCAGATCCGGGTCCCTTACCCAGTTTTAGGTTGACATTCTTCTTGAGAGGCCCCAAGAGTGAAACCCAGTATACATGCACAGCAGACAATTGATAACAAAATGTTGAGTTACACTGCCAAAAACATTGTTTGAAGACCAGAACATAGCTAGGACATTGAGTGGTCCAAACACACAATCCACTTGCCATACACTTTTGACACCTAATATTTCACTGGTTGGGGTGGGAAGCCATGGCAAGAAGTTCTAAAACACAACCTACAATGCCACCTTCATTTCCCTCAAGTTTCAGAGATTCAATGCACCTGTCCCAAGAAACATAAACAATATTCTTCCTTCAATTCCATACAAGCTCCTACCTTCTAATCCCTGGAGACCCACCCCCTAAGCAGCCTCTGGCTCTGCCCTCCCAGGACTAGACACTAGAAAACAGACATCAGGTTAGACAAAGCCCCATCAGGCCCCTAGCCTACTTAGCCCAGGATCAGGCTAGGCTGAAGGCAACCCCTCCCACTCCCAAGGGAATAGGACACCGGCCTAGATCTCACCAGGAAGAATAATTTTCTGGAAGGCCTCTTCTGAACACTCCTATCGTATCCTATGATCAACAACACCCCAGTTCCTCCTTTTTAGAACCCCTATAAGGAATCCTAAGAGGAAGATATGAGGCATAAGGAGGCAAGAGATACACCCTAGTTCACCCACAAATAGACCCCCAACCTCTGAGGCAAAGAATGTGCTGACATGGCCAACATCCTACTAGTTGAGATATGGAAGAAGATTTGGGAAAGGGACAGGAACGGGGTGTGGCAAAGTGGAAAAACTGGGTCATAGAACAGCTTGGGGCAGAGTTCATCTTGGGAGCCTATACAGCTTCCAGCTAGGACAGGAACAACCCCAGCCCTGGGGGCCAGCAGAGGGGGAAAAAAGGAATAATTGCCTGTGGTTCACCTAGCCTTTGGGACAATAGCACAAGACAACTCTACCGTTTGCTAAGAAAAGGCTAGGACCACCCTATTTCCTTGGACAACAGGACAACCACATGCTACCCTACCCTATATACACCAAATGAGTTCAAAATCTGGTCCTCCACCATACCCAACTAAAGCAAAGGGCAAGGGAAAATTAGGATTAACATCCACCCAAACAACTGTGAAAGCAGAGCAGAGGCCCCACTGCACACATCCCTGCCCCTAACTTAGAAAATCCCAAATCTAGAAGCATCTCTCTAAAGAAGCCACTTTGTCAAGAGTAAAGAAAATTAAAAATAAAAAAGATAGATAGTGGGGAACCTAAGCAAGATCAGTAACCTTTGGAATGAGAGAATGGCTAGCTCAGATAACAGAAAATCAACAATAGCAACAGTAGTTAACATTTATATAGCCACTTTAAGGTTTACAAAGTACTTTCCATACATTGTCTCATTTGAACTTCACAATAACCCTGTAAAGTAGGTTCTACATCTAATATCCCCATTTAACCAAAGACAAAACCGAGGCTCAAGGAGGTTTCTTGGCTGGCCAATGGTCACACAGCTAACAAGACAGAATCTGAATCCAGGACTCACTATACTGTCTCTCTGATGCTTCAAGATCAGATAGAAGGAGAAAGTTCCCATGAATAGACAACAGGGAAAATAAGAAAACCTGAGATGGGGAAAAAAGAAAAGGATTAAGAGAAAAGGCCAGTTTATGAGCAGGGGAGAAGACAAGAGAAGCACAAGGCATCTCTCCATCTAAGCAATGAACCAAAGCTCTGCTCCTCAGGACTGTTCAGTGCCATCTCTGGAAAGCACAAAGTAAATCCAACAACTATTTTGGCCTGCTTGGTCGAAGGACCCACCCCAAACACATATAACAACACCTCTATACTTTCTTCTCCCCCTCCACCAAGATAAACATACTTTCCCAGACATGAGGTCTTCTGTTAAACATTCCTTCCCTAAACAGGATGGAAAGTCTTAAAAAAAAATGCCTTCCTATTCAAATATACTGGGGGGGGGGGCTCCTCTGCTCCCCAAACTCTCAAACCTTGTCTTCTAGATCATTAACATATTCCCTCAGCTTTCATTCCCCAACCAAAAGACTCCAGCAATTTGCCTGGCTGCAAGTGCTCCATATCCCGGCTGTGAGCGAGATTCAAACTTTGCACAGTTCAGTCAGCACAGAGAACAGAAAACCGGTAACTGATCGCTGGCTAAAAATAAACTGAAAAAGAGAACCCAGCAATCCCTGTTTATACTTTCCAAGGCAGCAATGACCCCTATCCCCAAGACCCCACCAGATTTCAGAGATGCTTGGCCACTCTCTCCCAAAACCCTAATGCCAAGCCACAAAGCACTGGCTGACCATAACCTAAGCTTAATGCCATCCTATTCATTCTAAGTTTCACTTAGGGCAATATTCTCATCGAACCATGAGCTCAGACCCTACAACGGGCACAAATGGGCACTAGATGTCATCTCCAAGACACCTCAATTCACGATGCCCAAGGCAGAAACACATGGCTGCCATCACCCTCTTCACAGGAGAGCTCTGCAGAAGAGAACCACTCCCTCTAGATACCCTCCCACCTCAGATCCTGCAAAGAGAGAGCCATTACCCAACCCTGCCCCAACAGTGACTTGGAGAAGGCCTCAAATGCCTCCTCTTTCCCAGCCTGTGGCCCCTTCAGAGCACTCACCTGGGTGGGGTGGGGGAAGGCTGTTTAGAAGCACCTCCATGTCCTCTTCCTCACTGCCTGCTGAGCAGGGGGATGGGGAGCCCAGGCCTGAAGCCATCCCCTTCCACTCCCGGCCAGGGAATTGGCCCAGCTGCTCCTGCCTCCGGCCTGGGGCCCTCAGTGCTGGCCCGAGTCACTGTGCGGAGGAGGGGGGGAGGGGGGAAGAGACACAGAGAAAGAGAGAGCAGTCAGTGACGTGCACTGTCCCTGTCCCCCTCCCCCACCCCACCCCCACCTATTCTTTCCACCCACCACCCCACCAACCCCCCCTCCCCTCTTGCCACTTGGGCCAGACAGCAAAACCCACTTCAGCTGAACTTCGTTCTTCAGCGTTTCAGGGTGGGGGGAAGGGTCCCAGATCAGACTCGCTCTCCGAAGGGGAGGCTAAGGCCAGAGGTGGGGCAGGGGCAGGAAGGAAGGAGCCCTCCCCTCCTCCAGGACCAAGCGGGCATTGTGGTGGGAGGACAGCGGAGGGCCATGGGGAAGAAGGAGCCTGAGCTGGGCGGGCTGCAAGAGGGGTGATTCTCACAGGCAGAAGGTCACTGGGGGGCGGGAAGGGGCTACTCCCGGACGCCGGGGAGGGGTCAGTCTCCACTGAGGGCAGCTAATCCCGGGAGCTCTTCAGCCTTTCCAGTGAGCCAAGGGAAGGGGGCGCGTGGGGCCTCCAGACTTGAGCACGGTCCGGAGTGGGGGACAAGGGTCTGCAGTCTAACCTAGGGGAGGGGGCCAGGCCACGTGTCCCAGGGAACAAGCTCGCAAAGGGCAGCAGGGGGGCAGGCGCCAGATACAGTAGGAAGCCGCCCCCTCCCTGCTGTCCTGAGGGGAGGAAGGGGCCCGCGGAGGTACGAGGACGCGCCTCGAAGCCCTGGGTTGGGGAGGGCTCTGCTCCCCCCGGGCCCTCAGGGGGTTGGGGGGGGGCAGCCAGCCGGTTTCGAAGGGGCTTTCTGCGGGAGAGGGGAGGGGACCCCTGGGGGAGTTTCTCGGGAAGGCAGTGTGTGTGGAGGGGTCTTTCCTCGGGGACCCCGCCCCCTCCTCACCCCGGAGCCGAGGGGTCCAGCTCTGTGTAGCTCTCGCTCCCACTCCAGCTCCTCCTCGCCGCGGCCGAAGGGGGGAAAATGGCTCCGGCTCCGGCTTCGCCTCTTAAAGGGCCCGAAACACCGGCCGGGAAATCCCACAGCCCAAGCCCCGCCCCCCCCGCGGACAGCCCATAATAACCCCAACCAACTCCAACCCTCCCCAGTCCCCTTCCCCCCACCCTCCACCCTCCTCCCTGGATCTCCCCGGCAACGCCCGCCCCCTCGTCGCCCCGGCAACCATTGGCCCCGCCCCTTCATCGCTCGCGCGCGCGTGTCACCGGAGCAACCGCCCACCTCTCGGACATCCCATAATACTCCTGGACTCCCCCACTTCCATACACATGTATGCCAGAGTTAGGGGCATCCCATAATACTCAGTTCCTTTGCAACTCAACCCTTTCTCCCCAAACATCCCATAATAACCATTCTCCTGCCAACTTCCCCACTCTAACCCCCCAGGATTGACATCCCATAATGATCCCTCTCACCCCTCCCTCTCCAAGGCCATCCCATAATAACCACCCCTCCCAGCACTTCAGCCTTACATCCCATAATACTCACCCCCCCATCCCCCACGCACATCCCATAATAACCACCCTCCATCCACCCCCAGTTTGACATCCCATAATATCCACCCTCGCCCTCTGCAACAACGGCCATTCAGGGCCCCTTCCCACACACATCCCATAATAACCAGTCTCCCCCTTTCTATATAGACATCCCATAATAACCAGCCCCCTGGTTGCCCCCCCCAGCCCCTCCAGGCTAGTATCCTCTGATAGTCTCACCACCATCATCCTCATCCTTTACACACTGTAGTCTAGCAGCCCATAATAATCACCCCTCCCCTATATGCAGATGTCCCATAATGATCAGCACCCTCACTGTCACCCCACAGATGGACATCTAATCACCTCTTCCCTCAAGACATCCCATAATAACACAACACTCCCACTCCAACCCAGATATCCCATAATAAGCACCAGGGGTAGCTGGGCAGCCAGGCATCCCATAATACTTCCAGAAACAACCTAGTGTCACATCCCATAATATCTCATTCCCCCCCCATACCCTTCCAGCCCGGCAGCCCATAATACTCACATTCATACCTCCCCCATCTCCAGACACACAGTCCATACTAATCATCGGGAGCGAGGGCGAGGCAAGGCTACCCACACTGTCCAGTCTGCCCCCACACACACACTCCCACCCCACCCTGAGCCAGAACTGTATCCTGGAGTGATAGTGCCTGATGTCCTAGACCCTGGCCTCCTGACTCTGGTGTCCCATGGAGACTACTCAGAAATAGAGAGACCAACTGGAGACCCACCCAGATATATTGAAAATTGGAGGCTCCAAATGCTTAGCTTCCACTCCATATCCTGGTGAGGCTTACCAACCCATGGTACCGTCCCAGATGGATGAGCCTTTTTCACGGAGCTTACTCTTTCTCAGGCTTTCCCATGATATTCACAGGGCTCAATGCAAAGACCATCATATAAAACTCCAGCTAGCTCTCTTTCCCACCCTCAAGCCCTGGGGACTCGTTCATCAACATGCCCAAGCAACTCCTATATGTTATGTGGACTGAGGCCCCTCCACATATGCCCAGGAGGAAGTGCTTAACTGCTCACCCACATTCCATAGCGCACTCACTAATTCGTTCATCTGATATTTATTGAGTGATGACTGTGACATTATGCTAGGCCCTGGGATGATCCCCAAAATGCTTGGCTTGCCCTCAAAAAGCTGACCAGACATCTAGTAGAGGATAAGAGAGGTACCCAAATAACCATAATACATGTGATAAATTTATACCAGATACTATGAGACAGGCAGAAAGCACCATCGGAGTTCAGAGAAAGAGGCAACTTCATTACTCACCTGGGATTTCTAATATCATATACACCAATCTCAACTATTCTCAGCAATGTCTTGATTTCCAATAACAAGCATCTGAGGGCTCTCATCCAAGGCAGGTTCCATAGAGGCCTCACCTAGACTCAATTTAAGGTAGCCTGTAAGCCATATTAAGACACATTTCATACTATAGTAATGTTCATCTCTCCTGAGTCCCAGAATCCTAAAATAGTAACATTTTCTTCAGGACACTCACCAAAACCCCATAACATGCTATCTTGTCCCATTACTTACTACATTTTTGCTACTCTGTGTGCCATCTTTTTCAATGGCTTTCCCATTATGACATCCCATAATGCTCCCCGTTGTTCCCATTCCACTAGTCCATCCTCCAACCTGCCTTCACAAGATATTCTATGTTACCCTTCATCCTTTCCTTCACATGGACCAACTACCACCGACATCCCATCAAACTTTCTCACCCTGGAGCTATTGTAACAAGTGGCACTTCTACCTATTATACAAAGTGGCCATCCTTGTCAACAGATTGTCCCCACCCTCTATTTCTACCCTGGAAACGATGCCTAGAAAATCTCTGAGGCTTTTTCCCCACCCCCCCACCTAGTTCCCTTTGCTTTTCAGAGGTCCATCACCCCAGGGGTCCTTTCCTCTGTACCTCAGCAAATCTTTTCCTTTCTGTCTGAAAAACGTCAACCCCCAGAGAAAAAGGCCCTAAATAAGCAGGGTCTGGACTTCTTGTCTTCATTGAGCTTTTAGTAAGCTTTGCTCCCTAAACAGAGACTTTTCTTTCAGCCTCTACTGACTTCAGAAAATCTGCTCTCCGGAATCTGAGCTGTGGAAGATACTAATGGTTAGACAGAAGCAGGGCTTACTGAACCAAAATGCATTCTCATAATGAGCTGTTCATTCACTGCCTTTTCTTTAATTCCAAGCTCATTTCCCTACACACAGGTATCCTTATCCAGTCTGAGAACTGATGGATCAGGAAAACTAGCAAAGATGTATACTCCATTTCCATATCTTTCACTTATATCTCTTCTAAGCCTCCCAAACCGCAAGCTCGCTAGCTCTCTCCCCCCCCCCCCAAGTCAATTTCTTCTTCAGAAAGACAAAGCAGTCACAGAATCTCAGAGTTTAAAAGGAAGCTCCACAGCTCTTTAATCCGTACTTGAACATGAATCCCCTCTGCGCCAGATCTGGCAGGTCAGTGTTCTGCCTTTACATGTGAGAAGGAACCCACTACTTGTCATGACAGACCATTGTGCTTTTAGGTATCTCTAAGTTTTAGGAAGCTTTTTTTTTTCTTACAGAGAGCCTAAATCTGTCTCTTTCCAACATATACCCATTGCTCCTAGTTCTGCCAAGTCCTTGGCCCCTAATTCTGGGGCCAAGCAGAAAAATGTTACTCCCTCTTTCACATAACATCCCAAAACAATTATTATATCCCACCTTGCCTACTCAGTTTTTCACTCTTTCAGGTTAAAAACTGGTAATTCCTTGAACCAATTTTCTTATGGCATAGTGTCCAGTCTTCTCAACATATAAGTCATCTTACTTCTGGATGCTCTCTTACTGAAAATGTGATGTACAATAGGCCAGTTGTCACCTGACTAGGACAGAAAATAGTGCCAACAACTTCCTTTTTGTCTGAACACTATGCCTCCTTAATGCAACAAGGATAGCATTAGCTTTTATGGCTGCCTGTCACACTTATGACATATTGAGCTTGCAGTCCATTAAAACCCCTAGATCTTTTTCTAATGAACTGCTGACTAGCCAGGTATCTTTTGTTTGGTACTTGTGAGTTAATATAAAAAAGAAAACAACTCAAGTATAAGATTTTAGATTTATTCCTATTAGTTTGAAGAGTTGAATAAATTGTGGAAGATTAATGTAATGGAATACATAGTGCAATTAAAGCGGACAAGTGTAAGGAATACAAAGAAATTTGGAAAGATCTTTATAAAATAAAGCAAAGTGACAAAAAGCAGAACAAGAAGAATAGAATACACACATAATGACCAGATACTACAAGAGAAAACGTGAAGGAGAATGAATGGACTATGGGAGTAACTAAAAAGTTATAATGACATTTTACACATTAAAATTAAATTATTTAAATATTATTAGTCAAACAGCATGTTTAAATAGTTGTATTGATTTATGATATTGTTTACAATTATGTTTAAAATAGATCCTATTATTATTATCTTATTAGAGTCAGCATAACATTCTTGTCTATTGAGATATTTTTGGATTCCGATTGTCATATAACATGTTAACCACTCCTTCCAGCTCTGTATCATCTGTAAATTTGATAAGCATGACATCTATGCCTTTTTTCAAGTAACTGATTAAAAATATTAAATAGCACAAAGCCAAGGACAGACATCTGGGATGCTCCACTAGACTTTTATTTTCAAGTCATTGAATCATTGGGTCCATTGCAACCTTTGACTGTTTGGGTCTAGTCATTCAACCAGTGCTGAATTCACCTTACCATACTCATCTAACCCATATCTTTTCAGCTTGTCCACTAAGGTAACATAAGACTTTGTCAAATCCCTTCATCAAAAACCAGTCAGATACCAAGTACATTATTCTTTCCTCTTCTCCTGGAACCCAGTCCCTCTCAGGGCTTCAATTGCTCCTCCCTAATATCACCACACCCATCCTATTCCCTCACGGGACAAAGGATTGTTCTTTCTGTGTTTAATTCAATTAAAATGACATTTATTAAGCACCTGGTGCTTAAGGTATTTTAAAGTACTTTGCTCATTGTTTGGGATGTAAAGAAAAAAATTTAAATTGTCTCTGCCCCACTAGAAGAACGCAAGTTAGGAGAGGCCTCAGAAAGCACTTGGTACCTTAAGCTGAACCTTGAAAGAAGATGAATATAAGAAAAACCCAAATGAGGAGGAAGAGCATTCCAGGCTTGAGGGATGGTTCTAAGAGAGGAGATGAAAAGCCACATTCAGGTAACAGCTACTAGTCTTGTTTGGCTGAAATATGAAGGACACGAAGTCCTTAAAGAAGAGTAATAGAAAATAGAATATGAAAGTTATTTGGGAGCCAGACTGTAGAAGGCCTTAAATATCATGCTGAAGAGCTTGTAATTTCATTGTAGAGGAAAGAGAGAGACCCACTAAAGACTTTTGGCAGGGTAATGACATGGTCAGACATGTTTTAGGAATATTAATTTGACAGCTGTGTGGAAGATGATTTGAAGAGGGTAGAGACTGGAAGAAGAGATACCAGTTTGGAGATGATTCCAGTTGTCTAGGCGAGGGAATGAGGGACTAAACTGGAGAGGTGGTAGTATGAATGATGAGCAGTGATGAGTAATAAGATGTGGAAGCAGAACTGAAAGAAAAAAAAAACCTTGAGAAATGATTGAATATGGAAGGTAAGAGAAAGAGCAAAGTAGAAGATGATTCCTGGGTGATTAGGAGTAGCAGGGAGATGAGTTCCATTTTTGACATATTGAGTTTGAGATGCTGATGGGCCATTCAGGTGGCAATGCCCAACAGGTGCTTGGTGATTCAGGACTAGAACTCAGGCAAGAAATGAGGTCTGGATATATAGATATGGGAGTCATCTGTTATAAAGATGGTAAATTATCTCATGAGAAGATGAAATATAAAAACTAAGAAAATATAGAAAGTGAAGAGAAGATGGCTTAGGATAGAGTCCTGGGGACTCCAACAGTAAGGGGAAGAAGGCAGGAGATAAAAATGAGGCTGAGTTAAGTTAAAGAGATAGGAGGAAAATCAAGAAAGAGCAGTGTCATGGAAGCTAAAGAGGAAAAAGTATCAAAATGGTGGTCAACAATGTCAGAAATTGCAGAAAGGTTGGCCACTTAAGAAATGCTTGATTGAGGCTCTTGATTGAGGAGTCTTTGTATCCCTGAGGGCAGTACCTTGCACATGGTGGGTATTTAATAAATATTAACTAAACTTGATTGGGGAAAGGGACAAAGGGGATGGAAGAAAAAGTTAATAATCTTTGAGAAAGCAATTTCAGTCAAGAGGTTGGCTCAGGACTCGGACCACACCAACAGATTTGGAGGGGGGCGGGGCAATTGGGGTTATGTGACTTGCCCAGGGTCACACAGCTAGTAAGTGTTAAGTGTCTGAGGCTGGATTTGAACTCAGGTCCTCCTGAATCCAGGGCCAGTGCTCTATCCACTGTGCCACCTAGCTGCCCCCATCCAACAGATTTTTACTTGGAATATCCTTGAACCCTTGATTATGAATTTAAAAAAAAATTGGCAAATTTTACTGTCCATCCTCCCCTTTCCCACTAATTCTTCATTGATGTACCTATCCACACATATATAGCTATGTAAATAATACAGTAGTCGTTCTACTTTTCTATCCTTTATTAAATATTCAGGCTCTCAGATCATTGTTATTGTTGTCTTTTTCTCCCATTCCCTTTATTCTGTTTGCCTTCATCCATCTTTTCATAGATCCCAGTCTTCACCTTCTGCCTTCTGAGGTCTTAGAACCATAAAATATTTTGAACTTTAGGGAACCGGAGACATAAAAGGACTTGTGGTGGGGGTGCTAATAAGAGGCCTGGCACTTCTTCCACCTATAGCTATTTTCTGAGTATGCCTCATCTCCACCACCATCCTAACTCTGAATTAAGGGGCGCCCTAGAGGTATTTATTAATGCAGATACAGGGATACACGACCATTTCAACTAGCTAGCTCTGCCGTCAACTCCTCAATATTTGGTTGACAAGGCATGGAAGCTGATACTCACCAGTGCTCTGTTACCAATGCCATCCTCAGATATCACAGGACCCTGGAGGTAGAGTCCCTTTGTTGTTGTTGTTGTTGTTGTTGAGTTGTGTCTGACTCTTTGTGACTCCCTGGACCATAACATGCCAATGCTGTCCATGGGGTTTTCTTGGCAAAAATACTGGAGTGGTTTGCCATTTCTTTCTCCAGTGGATTAAAGCAGAGGTTAAGTGACTTGCCCAAGGTCACACAGCAAATGAGTGTCTGAGGCCAGATTTAAACTCAGGTCTTCTTGACTCTAGGCCTGCCAGTGCTCTATCCACTGAGCCACCTAGCAGTATCCTAGTCATCCCTATATCCTATAGTTGGAAAACTCCCATCTCCTGCTCATACCATCCCTATGATCCTGAGCCACATCTACTATGGCAAAATTCATTACAGGAGCATTGTCCTTGACCTTCACTGCATTTACATATGTTTCCAGCATCGCTCAGCAAACTCCTCTCCTTTAAGATACCCTCCATCCACTTCCATAAAGTCAAATGCACATACTTTTTCACTGTCATCAATCAAACCCCAGGTCATTATCCTTTTTTAAGGAGCTCAATACCTGGTTCACAAGTTTCCTTTCTACCTAGACACCAACCTTCATACTTGGAGACCACCAGATTTACATTGATATTAACTGAAACACCCTAACCCATTCATCTACCTCTTACATTCCCTGGCTTATGACTTCAGAGCACCTCACCTACCCACTGGTGTTATCATATCTGAGACCTCATGATTACCTATAACTGTTTCTTCTCTGATCATAATCTGCTATCCTTATATTCTTCCTTCTGCCTCACCCCTCCTAAACTTATTCTTCATTTTCACAAAGACCTCAAGTCTTCTTATCCCTATTCTACCAATCTATTTTCACTTTTTTCCCTTGACCTTCTTGATCAGAACTATAACTAGGGCGGGGAACTGGGGTTTTCCAGACATGATGCCACAAATTCTGACAACACCTATTTTGAAAGGAGGTGTTTAGGAGTTTTCCCAAACAACTCAGTTATAAGATATAATGAGATTAACTAACTTGACCACAAAGAGTAAGAAGTCCCTTAGTCTAACTGACTAGGCATTGGCCATTAGATGAAGACAACTGACTGAACACAATCAACTTTCACTGATTGGCTGTTCTGGGGGATCCAAACTTTGAGTATGAACTGAGGAGAATATGTCAAAGCGATTTCTATATTAAGAAATAATTGACTTTAGCACTTAGTTAGCAAGAATAATTAGCTAAAATCGGATACTTCCTTTCCTTCTCCCCACCCAGGTATACTACAACACCCCAGGTGTGCTCTTTTTGGGCCCAACACCATCTTGTTCCTTCCATGGGTACCACACACCCCTCTTGTCCCTTAGCAGCAGCTTCAAAGTGTTTCTGGGCTCCACTAGTTGGGCTTTATTTCCTGGGGCCTAAGGTTTGTCATCACTCCCCCTTGATCAACTGATTGTGCTTTACTGCTTGCAAAATATGTGTATTTTGTGTTGTGAGCCCTAGGAGTCAAAATAGCTAGTTATGTCTATGATCTTGGTCCTACAGTATCTAACCAATTCAGCTCTATGCTATCCTCTGTCCTTCAATGCTTTGCCCCTTCATCATTTACTATACTCACAGCTTGCTAAACCTTCAACTCAGGTAACCCTCACCATTCACACTGTTTCTTGCTGAGGGCTGGAGAACATTATATGACTATGCTGACCAGGTCCTCTTTCTTCTATACTTCCTTAGTGATCTCATCAGTTTCCAAATATTGCATAATCATCTCTACACAAGTGATTTTCAAATCTATACATCCAGCCCAAATCTCTCTTCTGAGTCCCAGTCCTGTATCACCAACTGTCTGCTGGACATTCCCACCTGAATATCCCATCAGAACCTCAAATTCAACCTGTCTAAAATAGAATTCACTATCTTCCCTCCAAACTGTTCCTTCTTTAAAATTTCCCTATTTTTATTGAAGTTATTATTATCATTTTTTCCCTATCCTTCCCTACCACATATCCAACCAATTGCCAAGTCTCCTTGATTCTATAGCCACACTTCTCCTATCAGTCCCCTTCTCTACATACACATTGTCACTACCCTACTTTAGGCCCTTATTAACTCTAACTTGGCCTACTGTAAAATAGCTTCCTAATTGGAAAAATGTTCTTCCTATGCTGCTGGTCCCTAAGCAATTTTGGAGCAAATAAAGCAAATAAGGGAACATCCCAGCTTCATTTTGCAGGCCTTCCTTTGGTTGTTGAATATATATATTTTTTCTTTTTTCTTTTTTGTGGGGCAATAAGGATTAAGTGACTTGCTCAGGGTCACACAGCTAGTAAGTGTCAAGTGTCTGAGGCTGGATTTGAACTCAGGTCCTCTTGAATCCGGGGCTGGTGCTTTATCCACTGTGCCACCTAGCTACCCCTCATTTAATTATTTTTCTTTTCTTTTCTTTCTTTCTTTTTTTTTGTGTGTGAGGTAATTGGGGTTAAGTGACTTTCCCGGGGTCACACAGCTAGTAAGTGTCAAGTGTCTGAGGCTGGATTTGAACTCAGGTCCTCCTGAATCCAGGGCTGGTGCTTTATCCACTGTGCCACTTGGCTGCCCCTTGTACCACCTAGGTGCCCCTGTGCCACCTAGCTGCCCCTGTTGTCGAATATCTTGCTTTCAATTCAGTAACAAGCAAAGAACTCTGGTAGATGTTGGTGAAAGAAAGACAAAATGTAAGTATTATCATTCTCCTTGACCTTTCTGCAGACTTTGCCATTGTTGGTCATTCCCTTCTTCTCAATACTCTCTTTTCTTGAGGTTTTCTAGACACCATTTCTCCTCCTATCTGACCATGTGTTCCCTAACTCCTTTACTGGATCTTCCTTCAGTCACATCCTCTAACCATATATGTCTCTCAGGGTCTTTGTCTTGAGCCATCTTCTTTTCTCTCTCTAAGTGACTTGATGATCTCATCAGCTCCCATGATCTAATTACCATCTCCATACTGATGATTCTCAAATCCACCTATCCTGCCCTAGCCCCTGTGCTGATCTCCAATCTGACATTTTCAACTGTCTTTCAGACATCTTGAACTGATTGTCAGACATTTTAAGCTCAACATGTCCAAAATGGAACTCATTCTCTTTTCCTCTAAATCCTTCCCACCTCTTTTCTAACTTCCCTAAATACTGTTAAGGGCAACACTATCTTTCCAGCCCCTCAGGTTTACAATCTTGGTGTTATCCTCCACTTCTCACTATGCTTCATCCCTTATATCCAATCTGTTGCCAGGGCCTGTCAATTTCACCTTTGCAACATATCTTGAATATGCCCCCTTCTCTCTGACACTGCCACCACTCTGGTGCAGACATTCATTACCTCACATCTGGACTATTGCAATAACCTGTTGGTGGGTCTGCCTTTCTCAAGTCTCTCCTCACTCTAATCCATCCAAAATTCAGCCAACAAAGTGATTTTCCTAAATGGAAGGTCAGACCATGTCACCACCCCTTCCCCTCCATAAACTCTAGTGGCTCTCTATTGCCTCCAGGATCAAATGCAAAATTCTTTGGCATTCAAAGCTCTTCATAACATAGTCCCCTCCTACCTTTCCAGTCTTACCTTCCCATTTGCACTCTGTAGCTCTGGACATTTTCTCTAGATGTCCCCTAAGAGGCCCTCCTTCCTTATCTCCATCCACTGGCTTCTCTAGTTTGCTTCAAGTCCCAACTAACATCCCATCTTCCACAGGAAGCCTTTCCCAACCCCTCTTAATCCTAGTGGCTTCCCTCTTTTAATTATTCCCTATTTATTTTGTGTATAGCTTGTATGTACATATTTGTTTGCTTGTTGTCTCCAATAAGATCATGAGCTCTTTGAAGTCAGGAACTATCTTTTGCCTCTTTTTGTATGTCCAATGCTTAGCACAGTGCCTGTGAAATACTAGGTGTTTAATTAATGGCTATCGAATTGACTAATTGCCCTCAAGAAGATTATATTCTCCTTGGGAGGTACATGTTCCTAGATGAGTAAATACAATGTAATTTGAGGAGGAAGTAAGCAATCACAAGTAAAGGGATGAGAAAAGGCTTTAAAGAGGAGATGGCACCTGAGCTGATGCTTGAAGGAAGGGAAGGAGACTAAGAGTGGGAAGCGAGAAGGGAGTACACTCCAGAAATGTCTTTGCAAAGGAAAAGAGGGAAGAGGAAAAGGAACATCAAGTGGGGAGTAGTTTTTGGCTTAAATGTAACATGTGCCGCAAAAAAAAAATGCAACATGTATGAAAGGAAATAATATAAAATGTTTGAAAAGGTGGTGGGATTGAGGTTATGATGTGCTTTAAACAATAGGCTAACGAGTTTATATTTATCCTAGAGGCAATAGAGAGCTATCGAAGATTTTAGAGCAGGATAGCAATGTGGTCAGGTGTATGTTTTAGGAATATTATTTTGGGGGCAGCTAGGTGGCACAGTGGATAAAGCACTAGCCTTGGATTCAGGAGGACCTGAGTTCAAATCCAGCCTCAAACACTTGACACTTACTAGCTGTGTGACTCTGGGCAAGTCACTTAACCCTCATTGTCCTGCCAAAAAGAATATTATTTTGGCTGCTGTGTGAAGGATGAATTGGAAACTAGAATAAGATGGACCAATTAAAAGGTTTCAGTTTAGGGTCAAGGGGTGTGTATTTGTGCATGTTTGTTGCTTAAGAATCTGTGATTTCTAGTTATCCTCTTTGTTTCCCCCTTGTTATCCTCACCCCATGATACCCTTTAGGATTAATAAGTAAATCACCAGTGTGATTGGTCCCTAGAGACAGAGAGCAGGATAGTTATCTATCTGTCTAATATACCTCTAGCTGGTTACCTTAGAGTTTTGTCTCCTTCCCATGGGACAGAGGAGAATGGAATGAGGAGAGAAGATCTCAGGAGAACACTCAGAAAAGGTTGAACATGGGATCTTGAATTCATATACCTATAACACTCATTCTCTAAATCTTTCCTTTAGATGAAGATGATAAAGTCTGTTCATAAGAGGTCTAAAGAAATCCAGTTGTGTTCCCACCTCCCCATCAGTAAGCTGACTTGGAGGGATGACCAAAGGAAGAGTTTCTGTCTCATTGCACCCTGATGAAGTCGTGGGAATGGGCAGTCTGCAGGCAACCAATTATACCTGAGGGATGTCAAAAGGACAGGTGGCTGACCCAGTCCCAAAAACACCAAGCTCTTTCCATATAAATGGCAGCTCAACCTCCCTCAAATAACTGGGCCCACTGATGCTCCAAAGCTCATCATGGAGAACTTAGGCTAAGTTGGGTGCTGGTGGATGAGAGAAGAGAGCCAAGGGACCTGATCACTCTGGGGGCTTTCCAGAATTAATCCTGCCCAGGCCTTTCGCCAAGCCAGGAACAGAACCTGGGAGTCCACACTTGGGCTATCCTGGCATGGGACTAGAGGGTAGAGAGGAAAACAAACAGCCATTCTCAAAGGAACTTCTCTACTCAATTCCTCCTACCAGGATCCTGGGTCTGACTTTAGGTGTCTCCCCCCCAACTCCTGTTTTCAACTTCTGGGCTCTCTTGTCCTTCTTTCTCTCTCAATTTCCCCTTTCTCTCCTAAGCTTCACCTACCCATAGCAGCCCCACCCAGCTGTGCCGGGCACATCCCATAATAGTCAGCCTTCTCCCCTCCCACCCCCCCTCCAAAAAGAGGCGGTCATCCCATAATAGCCACCCACAGGAGACATTCCGCGGTGACCGCCCCCTCCCTGCGGAGCTGCCGGGAGCCGCCATCCCATAATAGTTGTCTGCCTGTTTTACTGGTTACTGCTGTGAAGGGAGCTGGAGAGGAAAGAGAGGGGAGGAGGGGAAAGGAGCAAGGGTCTCCCCTGGGGGAGGACAGTAGAAGGCTTGGGCTGGGGGTGGTGACAGGTAGAGGGGAAGGAGGTCCAGGTGTGGGGAGGGATACACTATCCTCCATTGCCCTAAAACGGAATCCCCACCCCCCAAACCCTAGAGGTGACGACATGTCAGAGAAACTGCTGGGGCAGCTTAAAAAAAGGAAGAAAAACCGAGGTGTCTGGGGGAGGGGGGGTGGTTATCAGGTGTTCCCTCAGGAAGGCAATGGTTTGAGTGAAAGGGTTGACCTTAGAGAGTGAGGGGGGAGGGGCAAAGAAGAGCTTTCTTATCCTCCCCACTCTGCACCATCATCCCATAATAATCCTTCAGCCCCACTCCCCCTCCCACACACACACCATCCCATAATATTTCCCAGAGAGGCAGTCCTGCAGTAGGTACAAAGAAGCATCCCATAATAAGCTTCCCTACCCCACCCCTTCCACTCACCAGGCTACCCCCCCCTCGGTCACATGCAGTCAGTGCCAACCCCCCCTGCTCCCCCCTCTGGCCACCAAAGGCCTTGCCAGCCCATAATACTCCCTCCTCCCCCTTCCTCCCCCTTCCCACCCCGCACCCCTTCCTCCTGCCTCCAGTTGGATCTGAGCCTCACCAGCCCATAATATTGGCCAGTCTCCTAAGGCTGCTCCAGCCCATAATACTCTCCATGTCTCCTAAGGCCTCTCCATCCCATAACATTGCCAGAAGCCTGACCTGTGGGCCAAATCCCAAGTCTGTTCCACACATCTCAGCTGTGTCAGCACTGGTCTCTCTCTCTCTCTCTCTCTCTCTCTCTCTCTCTCTCTCTCTCTCTCTCTCTCTCTCTCTCTCTCTCTCCCTCTCCCTCTCCCTCTCCCTCTCCCTCTCCCTCTCCCTCCCTCTCCCTCTCCCTCTCCCTCTCCCTCTCCCTCTCCCTCTCCCTCTCCCTCTCCCTCTCCCTCTCCCTCTCCCTCTCCCTCTCCCTCTCCCTTTCCCTTTCCCTCCCTCCCTTCCATCTTCCCTCAATCTAGCTCACCCTTTTCCAGACTCTTTCCAATCCTTTTGTCCCAGACTGCTTCACACACACCCCTGTCCCCCTACCACCTACCCCTCAAACTATCTCCCTGCCTTGGTCCTGCATATATCTCTAATGTCCTTAATTGCCCTTTCTCCTTAGTCTGGTGCTTCCCAGATTTTTTCCTCTCCTTTTCATGTGAGTGTGTGTATATGTACGTATACACACACACACACACACACACACACACACACACACACACACACCTATATTCCCCCCCCCCCAAGCCTCAGGTGTCGGATAACAACCCAGGAAGGTAAAATTATACCAGAGGGCAATAGGGCATTCACTGTGTGGTTCATGAAATTACCCGAATTTCAGGGAGAGAGGCTGCTACCCCTAAAAACTGTCCCTGATGACCTGACATCACAATAATTATCTTGGCCTGCTTTGCACACTGTTCCCCAAGCCTGAATCCCCAATATCAGATACCTCCCTTTTATGTAAAGGATGCCTGCTGCATCATCCCCAAGTTGTAAGGTCTCAAACATGGATACCTTTAGGATTCCCAACCCTTTGCAATATACTCTTCCCTTTTTCGGCTTCAGTTGGCCACCTACCCTTTCTGTGGGGTATCAGCTGTTTACAATGCAGATACCTCTTGGGGTAGAAGGACCTGGTGGAGTGAAAATGAGCCTGGGCTCTAGGGTCAGAAGACATCCCTATCACTTCCTGTATGGCCTTGGACAAATTGCTTGTCCTTAATGAGCCTTAGTTTCCTTACCTGTAAAATGGGCATATAATCCATAGGATCATTGTGAGAATCAAGTGTGATAACATGGAAAACTGCTCAAGGAACATGAACTACTTTTAGCTTCAGTAAAGTTCAGACTTCTTTGTCAGGCAATCAAGAACTTTCACAATTTGGTGTCACTATATTTTCCCCAACATATTTCACAGAATCTCAGTTGTGGAAAGACCCTCAGAGGTCAACTAGGCCTACTTACCTACCTGAAAAGAATCCCCTCTACAGCATACCCAACAAGTAGGTATCCAACCTTCACTTAGAGATCTTTAACAAGGGAAGAATCTACTATCTCAAGGGCAGACCATTCCACTTGAAAACAGCTCTGATAGCTAGAAAATTTGTCTTGAGCCTACATCTGGCTTTCTGCAAACGTGCACCCATTACTTCCAAGTTCTGCCCTAGGAAGCTGAGAGAACCAAGTCCATAAGCAGGGCCTGAAAATACATAAAGACAATTACTATCTCCCTTGTCTCCACATCTCTTTTCCAGGCTGAACTTCTCAGTTCCTTCAACGAATCATCATACACAAGCACTAGACCCACTAAGTAATACTTTCCGTGAGCTTTTGTTCAGCCTGTTCCCAATACTTGCAATGTTTTCCCTTCCCCTCTTACCTATTGCATAGTTCCATGCTGCTTTTAAAATCCAACTCAGATGGTTTCTCCTCTTTGAAGCCATTGCCCATCTCCTCAGAGTTCTTGATTTGATTTTGTCCCTTTCAAATAGACTTCTAGCGTATTATAGTTATCTGTCTATGGATCTTATCCCTGTTATTATAGTGTTTCCTGAAGATAGACTGGTTTTTTTTTACTGAACTTTGCATATTCTCTAGCATCTAACATAGTTGTCTGCATACAGCACGTACTTAAACATTTGTTGAATGAATCAGTGAAATAATTTTCCTCAAATTTTTACTTCAAAGAAATCATAATTGACTAATGAAGAGGAGTTGAGGTGGATTTTTTTAGCCAGCGCTCAGCAGAGGTTGATTTCCCCCTACATCCAACATGGGGCCATCCCAGAGAATGCTTCCGATGCTCTGTGGATTAAATCTATGTTTTTGATGAATCTTTTCAGGGAGTAGGAAGAGACCCAACAAACCCTGAAAATGAAATAAGAAAGCCCAGCTTGCTAATTTCAGTTGCTCCTCTCTGAGCCTACTATTTTTCTAAACTCTAGTGGAACTCAGTGGGCAAAGGAGTCCTTACCTAAACAGACTTCACATAATTCATTATCAGACTAACTTTATGGAACACGGGGGGGGGGGGGGGACACCACGCACACACACCCAAGCATGATGGTGTTGGAGAGAGCTTGCACATGTTTATGTGCATAAAGGGGTGTGTAAATACAAAAGTGAAGGAGGAATTGGGGGCAGGGATGGAGAGGAATAACCAGGAAGGTTATTTCAGGAACACAAGTTGGAGAAAAAAATGTAACATCCGGAGCACAACAGGGAAGCTGTGGGTCAGACAAGAGGAGTCCCTTCAGACAAGTATCAGAGTAGAGACTTCATCTTTTTTCTTCAGATTTTTTTTCCTGATGAGATCCCAAGATTAAGGTGTGAGAATCATAGGCTCATAGATTTAGACACAGTAAAAATTGTGAGAGAGCCCCTCTTCACACCTCATTTTACAGATGAGAAATCTGAGACCCCAAGGGTCATAAGTGACAGAAATAGGATTTGACCCTAAGTCATCGGATGACAAATACAGTGCTCTTCCCAACTGTATCACAATGCCTCTGGAAGAGGAGAGGACAGAGAGAAGAAAGAAGGCAATATAACTCATTTCTGAGCTGGAATTAGGGAAGGAAATGAGGTGCTTTAAAAAGAAACTCGGGGGCAGCTAGGTGGCTCAGTGGATAAAGCACCGGCCCTGGATTCAGGAGGACCTGAGTTCAAATCTGACCTCAGACGCTTGACATGTACTAGCTGTGTGACCCTGGGCAAGTTACTTAACCCTCATTGCCCCCACAAAAAAAAAAAAAAAGGAACTCAAAGCCCAGAGTACCTGAAGAGGGTGAACAGGCAGAGTATTCAAGGGTGGGGGCCCCACCTCCACTCAGTGTCTCAGTTTCTCCAGGAAAAATGAGGTACCTCCTGCTAATGGGGGCAGCTCAGAGGGTGAGGGGCTCCCACTGCCCCATACCTTATCCATTTCCCTGGTCTTTTTGGCCACTCCTTTTCAGCCCTGTCAGTGAGTGTAATAAAAACTATGGAAAGGAGCCCATATAGCCAAAGGAGCCCACATTTTTTGTTGTAGGGGCTTGCACTGTCCCAGGAAAGGGGCCAAAGCCAGTTCCCTGTGGCAGGATACAACATGTGAAGAGCACTAACCACCAGCCATCCTCCCAGTTTAACCAGAGAAGGTGCACAGCGCAGAGGAATCTGAGCCACTTCTCCGGTTTGGCCACCAGGGGTCATTTTACCCTTAAAAATCCGCACAGTTCGGAATGACCTCGAAAGGACACACAGGAGACCCTCAGTGAGCAACAATGACACAGAGAGAGCTAGAAACCCACATACACTGGGTAGCATGTACATAGAAATACACATAAAGAAACAGAGACGGTGACACGAGGGTAGAAGATACACGCAGCACCCGCTTTGCTCCTCTGCTTGGGAGCTTTGTGTGGGTGGGTGCTAGTGTGTGGGTGGTGTGGCAGTTGGGGCAGGGAGCACGTCCACAACCCAAGCAGGCTGGCACACTCCTGGCTATGAGAGGGCCTCATTCTCCTGTCTCCCCTTCCCTGATCCCCTCTCCCCACTCCATTTCCTCCACCCCACCCCCCCAAGCTCCTGCCATCGGCCATTTCTCCCTTTCATTTCTCCTTTGGTTCTCCCTTCTCTGTGAGCTGGGGCAGCCAGAAAGCTCCACCCTGCTACTCCTGGCTTCTCCCCACCTCCAAATATCTCCCCAATGATGCATGGGATTCTACTATTCTTGCCACGTTTCTTTGTGTTAAGCATTGCCCTCTCCCGGTGATCCTGTTTTTAATCTGTAAATAATACAGTACCTGGAGTTTGGGGTTGGGGGATCGTGGTCACCGAATAGTTCTCACTGAGGTAAGGCAAATGAGGTGATGGAGTCCGTTCTTAAAGGCAGAAGACACATGGCCTATGAAGGCCAATACTACTCTGTAGTATTTGTGTTGGATATGGCTGAAAGGAGATCAGGAACTCTGACCTCACAATTTTACCACAAACCAACCCTGACCTTGTCCCATTGCCCCACGTCAGAATCTAGAGATGGATTGTTCTAGGCCACACACCAAACAGGAAATTGACTCTGTAGAAGAGAACCATTTCTGACCTCCAACTTTATTAGTCCTTATGACTATCCCATCCCTCCAAAACAAAATTAAGGGACCCTAGGCCTGGTTGTATGAAGAAGCACCATGTGCAGAAAAACTCTAGTGAGGACAGACTTCAGCAGGTTGTTCAGCTGGGTAGCTTCAAGTAGGCCAAATTTAGAACTTGGGTAGTCAGGTTTTGCTATGTTTGGGCAGAGGAAGGAGGGAAAGATTTCTCCTTTTTCTTCAAGAAAGGCGGTTCCACAGCATTCCTTCTTTATACTTATGCTATGTTTGTTCCTGGAAATAAGGGCTAAGATTGAAATTGAAGTCTGGGGACCTGATCCTTTCTCCACACCACCTTGTTAATTTGCAGTTTCATAATGGGGATGAGAAAGGAGTTGTTGAAGTGGGAAGTTCAGCCAGGGTTTCTGCTCAGATGGGTGACTCCTTGATGGACTGACTGAAGGACTTCTGCAGAGGTGTAGGTGAGAGCAACTCACGGTGAGAGGCATCCTCGGCATTGGTGGAGGCAGTAGCACTCTCCCGATGCCCAGAGAATCCCCGAGGCCCATTGGAAGCTCTAACTTTTATCCATCGTTTAGTTCTCAGGCCTCGAAGGGTGTTTCGGAAGCCCTCTGCACTGAAATAGTATACAAGGGGATCTAAGACGCAGTTGGCACTAGCCAACACTACCATCACCACTAACACCTGGCGCACCCTGTCCCGGGCATCAGAGCTGGCATCTACCAACTTCCCCCGAAGTAGTCCATACACAGCCAAGGTGGTATTGTAGGGCACAAAGCACAAGAGGAAAATGACCAGGTTGGCCAGCAGAAGATGCACTGTTTTCCTACGGCGTTCATTCCTGGTGGCACTGGGCCGGGCCAAAGTCCAGAAGACCCGACTGGAAGAGTAGACCATGGTTATCAAGGGCAGTATGAAACCCAGCCCTTCAGCAAGAAGTACCAAGGGCAGTAGCTTGCCCTGCCACAAGTTCTCACTGAAGCTCTCAAAGCACAGGTAGACAGTGATGTTCTTAAAAGAGCAGGGTGACGGGGCATGGACCCGAGCAGCAGGCACAGCACATATCAGGATCAGGGCCCAAACAACCAGGCAGAGGATTCTTGCCACCACAGGCCGGCGTAGGTGGCGGAACCGCAGTGGGTGAACGATTGCAACATAGCGGTCCATGTTGATGAGGGCCAAGAAAATGCAGCTGCCATACATATTCATCTGGAAGACAGCCCCTGCTGTCTGGCACAGGAGGTGTGGGAAGGGCCAGTAGTGGAGGACATAGTAGGAGAGACGTAGAGGCAAAGAAAGGGTAAAAAGCAGGTCACTGGCCGCCAGGTTACACATGTAGACGCTGACCACTGAGTGGACCTGCAGGGCTCGGAGGAAAACCCACAGTGCCAAGGCATTGAGGGGCAGCCCTGCAAGAAGCACCAGACTATAGCCCACCAGGTATATGTGGTGGTAAGAGCGATAGTCAGGACACATGGGGATAGTGGCATTGGAGGTATTGGTGGCCAGCATTTCCCCAATAGGTAGGCTAAGCTAAGGACATTATCCCTCACAGTGGGCAGGAAGGGTCAGGAACAAGATGGCGTAGAGAGAACAGGGAGAAGCCAGATATTCCAGTGCTCCTCTTTTGTTACGATGGGGACCTGAAATGTGAAAGGAAGCCCAGGTTCAATAGCCAGAAGGGACATACACATATGCATATCATGACATACACAATACTTGAAGCATGTGCAGGAAGTAGGACTTCTTTCTACTTTTTGGTTGTCTTCAGAAAGTCCTGAAACCATCCTAAATTCAGGTTAGCCTAAATCTGGACCCAGATCTGGACTTCCTCCTTTCTCTAATTGAAATTATACATAAACCATCCTACTTCTCCTTTTCCTCTTATTTCACACCAGTGTTTCTCTTGAACACATATTCAGTATTGCTCCTTATTTATTAAATACTCAGTGTACAGTCTCCTGGTAGGTTGATGAGCACTCTTTCCATTATATCTCTATGAAGTTTCTCCTATTAGATGGTAATCTTTTGAGGGGTTCATCTACTTTCCTACACTTCCCATTTGCACAGCTCCTAGTCCAGTGCTCTCCCCATAGTGGGTACTCATTAGAATTTGCTAGGTTGATCAAAACACCAGCACACAACTGCCATACCTTGTCAGAGACATATCCTGTCCCTTAACCACATCCTACCATTTTCACAAATGTTATGTCACAAATATGTAGAAAATTTTGTGTAAATCCAATCTTCCTTCTAACTTACATTCTAATTGAGAGAGCTTTATCTGGCTTTCCTATAGGACAACTCTACTATATGTTTGTTGCAACTCCTAACACTTTAAAGGTTAGATAATAATTATAAAATGTTTAATGCAGTGCCTAGCACATAGAAAGTACTATATAAATGTTAGCTATTATCATCATATTATTTCTATTCTCCTTTCATTTCCACAAGCACTCCCCATCGAGTCATTAATGCCTTGTAAACACAGTGATTGGCACATAGTAGGCACTTAAAAATGCTAGCTGATTACACACGTAAATGAACTAGGAGGACTATTTAAAAAACAAAACTAACTTTACTGGCCCCCCAAAATAATTGGTTTGAAGAAGGAAAACCATCAGCCCACACTGATCTTTTTTGTATATTGGAATTCTCTGGGTCTTCTGAGCTCTGCCCCTTTTCTAACTTCCCTTAATTCCCTACCCTAGCCTCCCCATCTCTTTCTCTGACTTGATTAGTCTCTAGGGCCCCACAGTGGGGCAGGTGGGCATTGTGCCAAGCCAAATGGGAAAGACAGGGAAAACTGAAGTGGGTGGGGGAGGAGAAGGGAGCAGCTGAAATCTCCCTCTGCTAACCAACCACATCTGGTAAAAGGAGACAGCCCTGGATGTATGTATGGGGGGAAGGGAGGGGAGGGAGGGTGTATGTAGGAGAGAATGGGCCAGGGAGCCGAGACAGAACAGCTACCCTAACATAGTCCTGGGGCCTCATTTCACCAGACACATCTAAAACTAGGGAAAAAGAGAGACACACACAGGTACAAAGAACGAGTGTACAAAGAGAGATCGTCGCGGGCCCAGAAACAAGGAAATGGACACTTAAACTCATAAACTCGTAATATGTACAGACACATTAAACAGGGGACACAGAGATGATCAATTAGCAAGTGTTTATTAAGTGCTTGTCCTGTACCCAGCATTGTGCTAGAAGCTGTAAGAGTATATGATCCCTGCCCTGAGGGGCTTACAAATACACATAAGTACATACATCCACCCAGACATCCACACACATACTCATAAATACAACCATACACAGAAAATGCAGCTGATACACACCCTACATAGTAAGGTAGATTTACACCCCACAGCTCATATTCACTCCTCCCGGGCAACTTTCTTACCCCTCATGCACACCGATTCCAGCATGCAGCAACTCTCCCGTGAGCCTCTCGTGCTCTCTCCCCTCGGTGTCTCCCACTTTTATCCCAGCCCCAGGCACCAGTCTTCTCACCTGTCCAGGAGGTCCCTGTGATCCATCTCAGTGCCCTCTGAGCTGGGCTGGGCTCTGAACATTGCTGAGATAAGCAAGGAGGGCAGGGTTGTCCTATGTAGCAGACAGGAAGTATGAGGGAGATAGCACAAGCCCAAGAATTCCTCCATTCCACCCCACCTACATTTGGTACCCCATTGGTCAGTGGTTATTGGCTGGTGGTGTTGGTGGGGAGGCAAGGAAAAGGAAGAAGAGTTTATAGGCTGAGGTGAGGAACAAGAAGATATGTGTCTGTGCCTGAGAGAAATAGAAAATCACTTTGCCCGACTTCCTCATTTCTGATAGAAGTGCCACCACCTCATCTCCTACTGGCACAAAGTCTCCGAGTCATCTCTCTGGCTCCTTGGCTTCCTCTCTCGAAGTTCATAATCACCACCTCCTATCCATGGGCCCAAAAGGACTCTCTCCTCCCCTTATCTCCAGGATTTACACCCCTCTCCCCCAAAACTTTCTAGATTTCAGTGCTTTGGGAAAATGCTTTGTAAACCTTAGAGTAATATAGAAAGGTGAATTATTGTTTTAATTAGTGTATTATGGACAGGATTAACCTCCTGGTAATTGAGTTTTGAGACAGCTATCCTCTCCAGCTCCATTCTGGATTGGCTTTACAGGGGAGGAAGGCTTTATAAAGAATCCAAAGATTCCTAAAGTCTTGATCTCTTACTGGTATCTCACCCTTATTACCCTGTCAGGAAATTCTTTATTCTGCCAGTCCTCAAACTCTACTCTGGTAAACTGAAACTATTTCCTCTGGTTTGGGTTCAAAGGAATTACAGAACATACACAACAGCCTACCCGCTCTGGCTGGTGTTAACTATAAGCTATCTATCTGGCCCCTCTGAATATCCAGGCCCCAGGCATCCCCGATGCTCTTCAACAGCGGGTCTGGCTCACAGTACAGACATGGATTGTCTGTAAACCTTTGTTCTAACACTTCTGGAAATCACCCCTAAGTCACATTCAGCATCTTCCTAGGAGGGGTCTTCCAGGATGATGGAGATCACCCTTTCCATGGGATAGAGAGGTACCGATGGGTTGGGAGAGGATTATGGGGAAATTAAGAAACAGGACGAAGCGATACAAACTGTGCTATGTCTGAAGTTAGAGGCCCTGGGTTCAACTCTCCTACTTGGGACCTATGTGACCTTGGGCAAGTCATTTAACTCCTTAATATCTGTTTCTTCATTTGTTAAATGAGGGGGTTGAACCAGATGGCCTCCACAGTCAACTCTAAATATAGAATCCTGTTAAATGGAGCCCTGAGATTTCCTCCTATTTCACTGAATACTGATTTTTCTGAAGTTGTGAAGTTAATCCAACCACATCATTTTACAGATGAGACACAGAAGATCTGACTTACCCAGGGTCACACAAAAGCAGAATTTGAACTCAGGTCCCCATACTCCAAGTCCAGTGTTTTATGCACTACAACCAACAACTAGCTGACTCCTAGTGAATCTAAGTCTAGTTTCTACCACATCACTCTCCCTATCCTAGGCCCAAACCCTCTGCTCTCTCCAACTTAAAATCCCATTTTACCCCTTCTCTGCCCTTTCTAACCTTCATTTATTTTTTTTTCTATCACCCAAACAGCATCTTTATCGCTATTCTCTTCATTCCATGGGGACTTAGAGCTATCCTGAACCCAGGTCTTTTTTTCAAGAGGCAACAGAAAGAATAATTTAGAGGACCCGAGTCTGAATCTTAGCTCTGCTACTTATTGTGTGGCCTCAGGCAAGTCACTTAATGTCTTTGGGCCTCAGTTTCTTCATCTGTAAAATGAGGATTTTGGACATAATGATCTCCTACTTTTCCTCCAGAGAAAGCATTTAAGTTCCCTAGCTATTCTGACCTCTCTGTTGGCCACCTTGGACCTGGTCGGTGGCTCAGCCTCCTGAGAACTGGCCTCACCTGCCTTCTGGATGTTTTACATATTTCCTAACTCCCTGTTTTTAACAGCATAGACAACAAATAATCAACCTTGGTTGGCTATTTTGATTCATGAAGCGTGACCTTTATGAAAATGCATTTGATGTGACGCCCCTAGTAAATACCAAGTCAGGTCAACCACATAAAAAGTCCCGCTCACGACTCATCTCTTCAATGAAGCTTTCAGTGGTTTCCCTCTCCTCTGCTTTCTGCACAGTTTATCACTCAGCTCTCACATGGTTTCCTCCTCCCTGATGTGAGTGAATGTGAAGAGTCTGTGAGGATGGACTATGATCTTGGAAATTTGGAGGGAGGAAAGGCAAGAGTCTGTATCTCAAGAAGGATCTGAATCCCAATCTTCCATAGTGTGAGGATATGTGTCCCTAAGATTGGTGACTTAGTCTGTGAGTACAAAGGTAACCTAATTTAATGGAAAGAGCAAATAATCTGAATCCAGAAGTTCTGGATTTGAGTCCTGACATTTACTAGCCTTGTGACTATACTTCCTTTGTGTGTGTGTGGGTGGGTGGGCAACTGGGGTTAAGTGACTGGCCCAGGGTCACACAGCTAGTAAGTGTCAAGTGTCTGAGTCTGGATTTGAACTCAGGTCCTCCTGAATCCAGGGCCCATGCTTTATCCACTACACCACCTAGCTGCCCCTAGCCTTGTGACAAATCCCTTCATATCTTTCAGGTTCAGTATCTTTATTTGTCGGTTGGTTGATAATATTTATCCCACCTAGTTCATATGGTTGTCATACAGAGAACACTTTGTAAATATAGTAAAGTGAAATATAAATATGAACCACTATGATTAGTCTTTCTTAGGGTCTCCCCACCTGTCCTTATCTCCATTTTCCCTAAGGTCAGAATTCAGGAACAAAGTGGCTAAGGGTACAAACTGAAGAAAAAAAAAGGGGGATTGGGGAGCAGTTAAGACAGCAGGAGGACCTGAGTTCAAACCTGACCTCAGACACTTGACACTTACTAGCTGTGTGACCATGGGCAGGTCGTTTAACCCTCATTGCCCCACCAAAAAAAAAAAAAGAGAGATTAGCCCTATGCATAGACAAGATAGAAAACTGCCTACATGGCAGGCTTAGACAAATGCCATAAAACCATGTCTATCCCCAAATCTCATCCTCAGAGCACTTAAGTCAAGCCAGTACTTTGAGAAGCCTCCTGTTGCCCCATAGTGACCTATAGGGAGCATATTGCTATCAGCCCAAGTAACAATGAACGGCTTAGGGGAATAGTACAGACGAGTGAGCTTTTGACTGGGGACAGGTAGATGGTACGAAAGTGCCCAAGTAGGGGGCATGGACCCAAGAAAATAGAGGCGGGTGGGGCAATGCTAGTGGAAAACTCTGAGAAACCTAGAAGGTTACGAAGGACCCTGGGTACTAAGAAGAGCATAGAGGTAGGGAGTTGGGACAGGGAACTCCAAAGAACTATACCTAGATAAGAGACCCGAGAGAGGACACCCTAGTCACAGAGGGGGCTCTCCTATGGAATAGTTTCCCGGGTACAGGTCTCAAAACTTTTGGGCCTTACTGACTCTATCTATCTATGAATGGTAGTTTCCTTTTGAGTTGTATTTCATTCAAATACATTCCCAGGGTCCAGAGGCTATGATCAATTTCCTGGGGGGGGGTCTATGTGCACTACTGTGGGGTCCAACCCACCCCTGCCAGTGACCCGCCCCCCCCCATACCTGTATTCACCACTGCTCTGCCGATACCTGGGGCTGGCTTCCGATGCACTCTCCAAGCTGGGCTGGTAGGACCTGCTCTAGAGACAGGTTTAAACACACCCACCCTAGCATATCCTGGCATGTCCTTTTCCTGTTCACAGCACATAACCGATCACAAGCAGGGGGGAGGGAGAGAGACACACACACAGACATATTTAGATGCACACACAGGAATAGATACATTCACACACAGGAATAGATACATGCACTCACAGGAACAGATACATGCAAACAAAGGAATCGACACACAGAAATAGATATGCACACATAGACCTGTCTCTCCCTGCCCATCTGATGACTTCTTTCCCCGCCTTCAGATAACACCTCCACATATACACTTTTTTTTTTTCTGGGAAGACTTCCTGACATACCCACTTTGCAGGCACCGAATGAATAATAAGCATTGCTTCTGATGCTCTTTGCAGTTGCCTTCACACCATCCTTCCTCTGACAGTCTCTCATTCTTTGGATCTGTAAGATTGCTTAGCACTGGAGAAGGACTCACGTCTACCCAGTGCCTCTTAGACTGCTGATGCTCAGGAAACGTCAAAGGTCAATAAAAGGAGTCACACCAATATGCACAAAATGAGAGGAGGCCGACTGTCCATTGAGGAGGCTGGGCAAATATCAGGGCAGAGTTTCTTATAGCAGGACTTTCTCCTCCTTGGGAAGGGGTAAAATATGAACTCCCCTAAAGGTAAATGGATCAATGTCCATTTGCCCCATGCCTTAGCTCCCATGGATTCAGTGATCATCTCTATGTAAATGATTCCTGGATATATTTATCCAGCCCATTTTCTCTATGCTGAGCTCCAGTCTCTCATCCTTAAGTGCCTAATGTATATTTCAAACCGGATGTCCCATAGGCATCTCAAACTCAACATGTCCAAAACGGAACTCATAGCTTCCCCTCCAAAACCATGCCTCATGTAATTTTAATCTATTGCCAACAGATGTCTCTGGTATCTATTCCTTTTATTCTTACAAAAAAAAAAAAAAGATCTTTCCTATCTTCCTATGCTGGAAGCTCAAGGCAGGGTCCATTTATAGTCTGCCCCTCAAACAATTTGATGGTCCTCAGCTCCAGGGGGCTCATTGTATTCATGGGGAGCTTAATTCAGACCCACATCAGCTTAGTTTACTATAGCTCTGATCCAGCAGCCTGCCACCATGACCAGCCCCCTTCTCCCTTCTTGCCACTCACACTGCTACCAACCTAGTTTAGGCCCTAATCATGTCTCAGCTGGATTACTGCAGTGGACTCTCTGCTTGTCTCTGCTCATTTTAATCCATCCTCCACTCATCTACCAAAGGGATTTTCCTAAAGCACAGGTCTAACCATGATGAACCCCCCCACCCCCCAACTCCAGGGTCTTCCTGTTTTCTCAGGATCAGATATGGGACTCCTCTGTTTGGCTTTTAAAACTATTCACAACCTAACCCTTTCCCATCTTTCCAGACTTTTAACACATCCTCCACAGTCCAGCTGTACTCTTCGATTTACTGTTCCTCACATGACACCCCATCTCCGGCCTTCGAGTCTTTGTACTCATTACCCACCCCCACCCCCCACCCCCATCCCCATGTCTGGAATGCTTTCCCTCCTCCTTTCTGACCCTTAGAAGCTCTGAATTCCTTTAAGACTCAATTTAAACCCTAGGCAAGTCACTTAACCCCAATTGCCTCATCAAAAAAAAAAAAAAAAGAAGACTCAATTTAAGACATCTTCTTCATGATACCTTTCCCAATTCCCACAACAGTGAGTGCCTTCCCCTCTTGGACATATATTATGTATTTATCTCAAGTGGACTGATTTATAGATTCTCTCCCTGTTTAGGATGTAAACTCCTTGAGGTCAGGGATTGTTTCCCCCTTTTCTTTGTATCCCTGGTGCTTAGCCCAATGCCTGGTTTATGGTAAGTGTTTAATAAATGCTTCTTGATTGATTACACAGGAGACACTAGAGACTCATGGGCTGCCCATATGTAGAGACACCTTTAAACATTAAAGGTGTGCAACATTCTGAACCACAGGATCACTGGGATCCAAGATCTGCTTTAATCACAACCTCCAAAATTTGCTCAGACCTTCAACTTCCAATGGCAGGTAATTGTTCCTTTCTATCCCACAGACGAAACAGGTTTTTCCTCTAAAACACAATTACACAACATGGGGCATGGGTTGCCCAGGTTTTTGTGCAGTGCAAGGACAAAAGGATCCCAGATAAAATGGGATCCAAGATTGGAAAGAAATGCTTTATTTAGAAGCACCTTTTGGGGGAGCACAGGTATAAGGTAGGTGGATTTCTTCATCACCACAGCAAACATTCTTCTCTGTTGCTTTGCTCGCAGGAACAATATGAGAGTGGGATCAAGCACCAGATGATGAGAGGCTGGGAGGGCCAGAGTGGCTGAGGCCAGGCTGAGAGATGAGGATCTTGCTGAAGGGCAATGAGGCTTCAAGGGCTTGGGAGTGGGCAAAGCTTAGAGGATGAAGAGTGCTGGGATGGATGTAAGGGACCATAACCTCCGATATCTCTTTGGCTTCCAAGTTCACCCCCCGTGGCCCAGGGTTACACTGCTGAACTCCTGGCTCCAGAGCAGTATAGCCTCCTCACCTTTGGCTGTGTTCAGTACTGAATATGTCTCATTCTTCAAGCATCTCAGGCGGAATACCTTTGTGGATATTATGGAAGGAAAAGAAGGATATGGGACAGCAGGATGCAAGATGGAGGGGAAGGAGTAGGCTCAAACTCATAGAAGGTTTGAACTGGAAGGCACCTTGGAGATCATCCATCTGGTATTCTTCCAGATTAGGACATGGAGGCCCTGCCTTCCCCAAAGTTACATAAATCATAGTCAAAGGACCAGGATTAGAACCCGGTTTCTTAATTCCCAATCCAATGCCTTCACCACTACACTTAACAGCCTCCTCTAACTCCCTCACTATCTTTTCCCATTTCTCACCTAGGGGATGCCTTGTTTTTCCTAAGAATTAGGGAGTCAATGAAGAGGCACTGGATGGAGGCTTGAAGCAAAAAAAAGAGGAAGGAGGTCTGTGTGGAGAGAACTATTCTCTGATTTCTAGCAGCTCTCAGAAGAGCTCACACAAGACTAGCCTGCCTGGGGTGGAGGGTTCCATTTAGGGATGAGGCCTACATCAGGGTGGGGCAGATCCAGGATGGGCTCACCTTCTTGTCCTGGTTACGAAGCAGACACTGGTGGCTTTTAAAAGCACAGTAGTTGGGGTACTGCATATAGTCCGAGTCACAGATCTAGACCAGGAGTTAGGGATCAGAGGGAAAGGGGGTAGAATAAAAATGACAACTCACATTTCCATTATAAAAATCACAGATGATGAAGCTGAGACAAAGAAAATTGTGATAACTTGCCCATTCATGGTCATTCCAACAATAAGTGTCAGAGCCAGGGTTTATATCCTGATTCCCTTATATCTGATTCCAAATCCTATGCTTTTTCCACATTGTCACACTGCCTTCTTTAGTGGTAAGAGAACTCAATAGTGATCTAGTTTAACTCATACCTAAAGGATGAATCCCTTTAAAACATCTCTGACTTCTACCCTATCCTTGAAGACTTCTAGTAAGGGGGGAAACCACTCTCTTCTGGGACAGCCCATTTCACTTTCGAACAGTTCTAATTGTAGAACAGCTGGATAGAACAGTGGACAGACTGCTGGGCCTGGAGTGAGGAAGACCTGAGTTCAAATGTGGCCTCAGACATTTACTTGCTGTGTGACCCTGGGCAAGTCACTTGACACTGTTTACCTCAGTTTCCCCCTTTGTAAAAGGAGCTGGAAAGGAAAGGATAAACCACTCCAGTATCTCTGCTAAGAAAACCCCCAATGGAGTCAGGAGGAGTTGGATATGGCTAAAATGACTCAACAACAGAAAGTATTGGAAAGTTTTTCCTCATATTGAGCAAGAACTGCCTCTCTGTAACTTCTACTCATGGCTTCTATCTAGTTCTGCCCTCTACTAGGGTTCAAGTATAACAGTTTTAATTCCTTGTTTTTTATCACAGTTCTTCAAATATTTGAAGATGTTACCATGTCCCTGCTAAGTCTTCAACTCTCCAGGGGAAACCTTTGGTTCCTTTAACTGATGCTACAAGACATGTCTTCCTGTCTCCTGACTCTGCCCAGGAGTTCCCTAATCTGGTTTAGTGGTTAGAATGTTGGACTTGGAGTCAGGACGATCTGGGATTGAGTCCTGACTGACACTTGGCAAGTCATTTAACATCTCTTGAGTCTTTATTTTGTTCATCTGTAAGATGAGATCAGGGATGGCATCAACCTCAAATAAAATTATGCATAGGAAGTGATTTGTTATATATCAACTATTAGGATCACTGAACCCTGTGGGGCAGCCAAGATAAATGGGATTATTTCCATTTTAAAGATAAAGACACTAAGGCTCAAACCCGTGTCCCCTGACTCCAAGTCTAGTCCTTTTCTCACTACCATCGCTGCCTGTCATCACAGAAGAATCCAAAAAGATCTTGAGGAGCTAAAGTGATTGGTCAAATCTAATGGGATAGCATTATCCTATGAAATTAATATGTTGATAGAGATAAATATAAAGTCCTACCCTTCAGTTGGCATCAGTTGTAGGAATAACGAATAAGGGAACATGTGGCTAGAAAACAGTTCCCATGAAATGAGTTGGGTTTTCTACTGCACTGCAAATTCAATATGTCAACACTGTGAAATCCATCTTTGGAAAGAGTCTGAGAACCCTCAGTGTGGGAAATCTAACAGAGATGGCAAGATCTGTGCTTGAGAGGGGCAGCCTCTTTCAAATCTTGACACCATTTTTTGTTTGCTTATCTGTTATCTCTTTTAAGCCTCACACAACAACCCTGTGAGACAGGTACTGTTATCCCCATTTTGCAGAAGAGGAAACTGAGATTCAGGGACAGTAAGTGATTTAATTATGACTCCAAGGTGGGATTCACTTGGAAAGTGCTAAATAAACCTTAAAACTTTTCAAATGTAAGCTATTATTAGCTATTGCTCCATTTCATCTTCAGATTTGATAAACAAAGCATGACATCCATTCCATTATCTACATAACTGAAAAAAACATTGACTAGCACACAGCCCCAGTAGCACACTTAGCTAATAACTTCCCCATTTTGATGCTGATTCATTCATCACCACTGGTCACTTAACCAGTTCCAAATCCACCTAAGTATAATATTGTTTAGCTTCTCTTTCTATCTTGTCCACCATGTACCACTGTTCTCACTGTTTTAGAACATTATCCCTCAGAAGTGTCACAGGGATTTGAGAAATGAGCCTTCAACAAGTGTTCCTCCTCTAATTCTACAGAAACCCTTGCTTGCACTCCAAAAGGCCACAGATCCAAAGCACCTTCATCTCTTCTCTAACCCTATCTCTCAGTCACCAATAATAATAATAGGTCACATTTATAGAGACCTTTTCATACATGATCTCATCTGAACCTTACAACAAGTTTGTGAAGGAGATAGCGCTAGTTATTATTACCCCCATTTTACAGGTGAATAAACTTGTCTAAAATTAAGGGGTAGCAGGCAGAAGAATCAATAATCTGTCTCCAAGTCTAACGCTCTTTCTATTGTACTAAACTCCTTCAAATTTACAGTCAAATTGCTAGGGAACCAGAAACCAAGAAGGGTGAGAAGTGGCTACTTGGGATTCTCTTACTAGGGAAGTGGCTAGAGTAGGGGCTGTAGGGAGAAGGGATTGGGAACAGAACTGGTGGTGGTGACTGGTCTTCGGTAAGGGGATGGGGTAGTGGGGTTGGGTTCAGAGTACTACTGAAGACGAAACAGAATATCTTTCTGAAGATGATAGGAAGGTGGAAGATGTCCAGTGTCTCTGATCAATAGCTAAGGACTGAGGAATGGAGCAACTACTAATCCCCTCTTGGCCTCCTCATTCTCCCTAATGCTTTTCTTTCTCTTGTTGAATTGACAGCAGGAGGGAGAAGGGAAGAAGACTATAAATATGATAGGATTAATATGCCTGGTAGAAAAAAGGATGATTCTAGAAAGTAGAGTGAGGGTTGGCTCAATGACATGAGAAAACAGAACACTAGAGAAAGAAGGAAAGGAGGCAGAACATGGGAAAATGAACAGAGAACTGTACTTGAAGTCCGGAAAACCTGGGTTCAAATGCTGCCTCAGACATTTACTAGCTGTGTGACTCTGAGAAGGTTACAACTTCTTGATCGTTTGTAAAATAAGGAAGTTGGACTTGATGATCTTGTGTTTTATTTTTGTTTTTTGACTTGATGATCTTGTAAGCCTTGATGGTCTCTTCCAACTCTAAATTTATGATCTGAGGAGTCTGTATAATAGAATTTTAGAACCAAAAGAGACCTTTGAGATCACTTAGTCCAAATTTTCCAGATGTGGAAACTGAGGCCCAGAGTAGTTAAGTGACTTGTCTAAGGTGATATATTTAATTAATGGCAGAGCTGGTAAAAGTCCCAAATTCAGTATACTTTCTATTATTCTATGACTCTGCCTCTCCTTTCAAACACAGGAATTAATCTTCCCATTCCTTTGGGAAAGGGAGGTTAGGTGAAGTGAAGAAAGAGCAGCTCTTTTGTTTCCAAGGTTATTGAGCCAAATGAAAGACAATAAGGTCACATTGTGAGGGCTGGGTATAGAACTCAAATTTCAGCTCTTTTTCTAAACCACTGGCAATGAACAGTAAAGCATAATGGAAATGCTCTAAATTTGGGAAAGACTTGGGTCTGAATCTACCTCTGTTACTTACGCTGTGACAGTGGGCAAATCACTTAACCAATTTGGGCCTTACTTCCTCAGTGGATCTTCTTTTCTCAAAAAATCTAGAGTTTGGAGCAGATGATTTCTAAGGTACCTTCCAACTTTAAATCAAAGACCTATGATCTATGTATGACTTGCAAGAGAATGGTTGAGGGCTGAAGAAGTCAGAGGAGTTTGGGTCCCAGGAAAAAGTTCTGACCTTGGAGGGGTAATCTCCATCCTGAAAAGAGAGGAACTCAGTCTGCAGCCAGCTGGAGACTCGGGTGTCCTCACAGCCCTTCGTGGCCAGCCGACCACACCAGAAGTCCATGCGAAGCCCACCATACAATTCCAGCCCATAATACCGGCCCTCCATCATAGGGCCTACCTGCAATACATGGAAATACACAGTTCTCCCTAAACCTTCCCTTGGCCTCTGCCTCAAGGCCATGATCTTACCCCACAAAAGAGCCCCAGAGACAGGATTACCCTGCAATGAGCTCCCTGTGGTCGTGGCTGCCTAAGTTAGGTACCTGTATGCCTGTGGTGGTATCCTGGGCAGAGAGCAGGGGGCTGAGGAACTCTTCACTGTGGCTTTCACTGCAAGACTCCCGCTTCAGAGGTGCCTCTGACTGGCATTGCTCTAGCTTCAGGGAGCAGAATGCACAAAATTGGCAAGTGTCCATGTGTCGTCGCCCAAGGCTGTCACACACCTGGAGGTAGAGAAGGCTATGAAAGGAGAAATACTAGGCCAGAGAATCCCTTTCCCACCCAAGAACAACCTCTGGGAATTGATTCTAGATGTAAGGACCTTGCAAAGGAGGAAGAAGAAAACATGCAGCTAAGGGGACAAGGACAATTAGGGAGACAATAAAACTAGATCCAGCTTTCAGGTTCTCTGGAACAGGATCTGTGTTCTTGGGGTATCAGGGTAAGGGGAGGAAAAGAGGAGAATTGGATTGGGAAATGCCAAGAAGAAAGGTGTAGAACTGGATTCCAGGCCTAGAATCTGATGGCATCAATTTAGGAATCTGAAGAACCACATCTGAAGAATTCTGGAATGGTTTTCAGGTTAAGAGGTCTTTACCTTTCATTCAAAAAGGTGCAAAAGGAAAAACCCTTTACAGAAAAAGGAAAGAATCCTAAATGAATTAATTCCTAGCCTAGTACAATGTATAGTATATAATTAGTACTGAAAATGATGTTTGATGAATGCAATTTTTAAAATTGGATGCCACATTGGAGAGGGCAGAATAGGGCTGGAAGAATGGGTCGGAGTTAATTGACAGAGGCCATCCTCTATATTTTACAGTGCTGGGCACACTAAATAAATTCCTGCTCGATCAAGCTGAATTGAATACCGTGTTGCCGAAGCCATAAATCTGTTCTTCAATATGTTGCCAGGCTTTGGTCACAGGGATAGTGGGGCAGCTGCTTGAAAGGATTGCGTAACACAACACCAACAGGGCCTCCTCCCCAGGCAGAGAGAGAAGACTTGGGGAAGATGCCTGAGGATGGCTGGGGACAGTGCTGTAGGCAGAAAGACATATGCACTGTGACATAAAGACAAAAGCAAAGCAATGAGGCAAAAAGAAAATAGGAAAATAGAGCTCTGTATTTCTCCTTCCATTAGCCACCCAACACAGAGCCACAAACCTAACTCCTTGAAAAGAACCTTAGAGATAATTTAATTCAACTTTATCATTTTATAGACAAGGAAACTGAATGCAGGGGAGGCAAAGTGATTTGGAGGTTGCAGAACCAGAACACGAATCCAGACTTTGAAGTTCAGTGTATCTTCCATTGAAATGAATGGGCACATGATCCCTCTCCCTCTTTCCCATGCCAACAGTAGCTATAAAATTGGGTCCTGAAATGAGCAGAGTAGGGATGGGACAATAAATCAGCTACAGAAGTCCTGGGAGATCTGTAAGAACTCAGGCTTGGACTGGGGTGGTGAGGGTGGGGGGTGGGGGTGGGGGTGTTAGGCTGCTACATAAGTCCATAGGGTGGTATTTGAGGCAACCTTTCATTATCTTTTACCTTCCAGAAGAATCATCTTCATCATTTAGGGTGGTCTTGTTCTGGCCCCCCAAGGCCTGGGCTGATCGAATGAGTTCCTTGATGCCCTCGATCACTATAGGTCTAGGGTCCTCCTTTCTCACCTGGCTGGTAGAGGGGGGATTATTGGGAGATTCTGTATGAGCCTCACTCCCCTTCCCTTCCAAGGAGAGGGAGGACTGCAGGAGCTCCTCCATGTTGGTGTGAAGCTGTTCATGCCAGGGCAGATAGGTTTCAGAGCTCTCTGCTGCCATGGAGAAAGGAAGAGATGAGACAAGAATGGAAGAGAGAGGACACTTGGGCAGGGCAGCCTCTGTAGCTGTCTCTTCCCAATTACAGGCTCATACTAAAAATATGCTATTGACCATACTCACATTCAGCCAAACATTTCCATGTGCATAGAGATGCAGAAATAAATACATAGGCAGAAATAAACAGACTGAATCAGATATGCACATTCATAGATGCAGAAAGCTTCTATGGGTTAAGTACAGAAGCAAATACTATTATTAAAATAATTTAAAAATGAATATTCTACATAGGACATGGCAAATTGGCAAATTGGTGGTGAGGGGGAAGTACTCTCTTTGACACCATCCCAATACTCTTAGTGGCATTGCCCTCTTTCTTACTTAACCCCTGTTTCCCCATAACCACCGCATTTAAATTAAAGAATGTTGGAACGATAAGGGAACTTTGAGACAATCTAGTTTAACCCAGAAGAGAAAACTGAGGATCATTCAAAGAACCAAGGTGACCAATACACTGAAAATTAGAAGGGAAGAAGATAACTGGGGAAACAGAACAAAACAAAAACTTTGGCTTCAAGTTTCTCTGGTAAAGGTTTATAGTCATGATATATCAGGAACAGATTGAAATTTATAAGAATAAGTCTTTCCCAAGTAACAAATAGTCAAAGAATATGAACAGGTTGTTTTCAGAGGAAGAAATCTAAGCTATTAATAGCCAAATTTTAAAATGCCCTAAATCACTAAAGTACAGAAATGAACATTAAAGCAACTGTGGGGTTCTATTTCACACCCATAAGATTGGCAAAATTGACCCAAAAAAAGAAAATTACAAATGCTGGAAGAAGGAAAACAGGTACATTAATGCAGCCTTGGTTGCACTGTGAATTGGTGCAGCCATTCTGGAAAATAATTTGGGAATTATACCCCCAAAGTTGTTACACTGTGCATACTCTTTGACCTAGCAATACCACTCCTAAGTCTATAAAACAGAGAGATCAAAGAAAATGGAAAAGGACACATATATAAAAGAAAAAAATTATAGCAGCTCTTGACAAAGACCTGGAAACTAAGGGAGTATCTATTAATTGGTAAATTGGTTATGGCATATGAATGTAATGGAATACTATTATGCTGCAAGAAATGATGGAGGGATGGGTTTTAGAGAAACCTGACAACTCTTATATGAACTGGTACAAAGTAAAGTGAGCAGAACCAGGAGAATAATTTATACAACAACAATATTGTAAAGACAAGCAATTTTGAAGGACTTTAGAATTCTGCTCACTGCAACAGCCAACCGGATTTCCAAAGGACTTAAGATTGGAATATGCTGCCCATCTCATGACAGAAAGGTGATAGACTCAATGTGCAGAATGAGACATAGCGTTGTTTGAACTTGGCCAATGTGGGAGTTTGTTTTCCTTGACTATGAATTATTTGTTACAAAGAGCTTTTTTTGTTTGTTTGTTTTCCTTTCTTTTTCAAAGTTTGTGTATGGAAAGCAGAAAATAGATTTTTGTTAACTAAAAACAAAATCTTAAAAACAAAAACAGATTAACCCCAATTGCCTCACCAAAAAAAAACAACAACAAAAACAAAAACGAAAACAGAACAAAGAACCAGGGTGAAGATGTTAGCTCAAGATGCTGTGCAAGCAAAGGAGAAAGACTTTGGGGGTGGTTGTTGCCTACCCATAAGGCCAGCCATATACATATACACATAACACTATATATACACATATATACATATATATATATACACACACACACACATATATATAAAGGGTATCATTGTATGGCTTGGAGGGAGGCAAAACAAACATCTTTTCTCCCCCAACTCTTCTCCAAGGGAGACTTTATTTTCTGCCAGAAGAAGCAAGAGGTTGGAGCCAGCAGTTTGGCCATTTTGCTTTTCTCATAAAGAAGAGGTACTGGGCCAAAATTATATATCTATCTCCTCCCTTAAATATTATTAATCTAGGTGATGCACTTTTCAGGTTCAGGCTAAATTGCTGATTGCTCTTTCTTAATGGGGAAAGGAGGACCCCAAGCTTTATATTCAAGATTTAACCTCCTTCCCACCAAATACCTCTTCCACAAAGAACACACAATAACTAGCAAAGAAACCCATTTATCCATGTTGAGAGCAACCCAGGGCTGTCAGACAATACTAAGTGAAGGAGCTCTTTCAAGGTAACTCCATTCTACCAAGAGAGAGAATCCCAGAGCTCAATGAAGGGGAAATTTCCTAAAGCCTCCGGTGTAGCAAGAACATGATGGAGACTGCTTTCTCCTCTCACATCAGCTTCTTCCCACAGTCTTATTCAACAAACCTGAAGTGGGGTTTGGTATCGTCCTTTCTCTCTCGTGAAGTTGGAAGCCAGAAGCACCCAAAGCCAGAACCGAAAGAGATTCAAAGTGAATCTCAAAGAAAATCTGATGGAAGTAGAGCTCCTCTCTCTCCTCATCTCGCCAACTCTGCCCTGACAGAATTGCCTCTCACAGGTGTGGGGCATTGATTTCATACCAAAGAGCTCTGGGACAGGGATTACATATATATCCATGGCAGCCCTACCAGCAGACACGCATGCTGCTCCCTTATTGGGGATGAGATCAAAGTCTTCATGACTGCTTGAGGGAGCTCACCTGTTGTGACATGGGGCAGGCTAAAAGGGACTGTTGTGCTGTCCATCCTGGTAAAGGTCTCAGGGGATGAGAGAGGTGGGGGTGACGGGGAGCACAAGACCCTCTGCAGATGGAAAAGAAGGGGAGTGATGGGGAGCGCAAGACTCTGCAGAAGGTTGGGGATGGCTTCCCCAAACTGGTACCCCACCCCCTTCTTATTCCTTAGCCCCTTCTCAATATGTCCTTCCCCCCCAACAGGTCCTAGGTTTCAATAAATAAGACGGGGTGCTTTCAGAACACTGAATCCTCAGGTGGGATTTCCTGCTGTTAGTGCAGAGGTACGTTTGAACTACATCTATGTATCATTTTGGTGATCCCTTTAGAGAAACAGAAAGAATAGTTCTGTCTGGGTCCACTCTATCCTTCCCTATTTCTGCTTCTCTTCCCAACAGCCATCTCTGTTGTTATCAAGTTAACAGGATTGTTGAATGCAGCTTGAATACACAAGAAATAACACTGTATTTACACTGTGTAAGCAATTTGCAAACTATCAGGCTATGAAAGTACACCCCTTCCCAGATTTCCCTCCACCCCCACTGTGAGTTCTAATTCCCATCTTGACTTCTGCCTCTTCTTTTAATGGCACCCCTGGACACAGAGACTTTTAATCCCCTTCCACCTCACCTTGGCATAGTAGAGTCGGTTGGAGCAACGGTACTGGGTAAACTGACAGAAGGACTCAAACCAGGAAGCATAAGGTAGGTCTGTGCAGACAGAGCCTGGGGATTTAGGGTTTGGTGGTTAGGGAATAGGGGAATGGAAGTGGTGAACAGAAGTATCATTTCTGCCCACCTCAGGGATCGGGGGTATTGCTTCAGTGTAATGCCCCTTGCCCTCCTTTCCCCAGAGATAGGAAGGCAGGGCTGGGTGGTTGGTTTGACCAGCCCTCACTTTCCGCCGCCCCCTCCCCCGTGCGTCAATTTCCCTCCGTCTGCATCTACTCAGAGGCCAAGCAGGAGCTCACCCTGGGGCAGGGTGCCGTGGTTTTCGTATTGGTCCAATTGTACAAGTTTGTGGTTTTGACAGCCCTGGGTTGCACGGAGGCGGCAGGCAGTCTCTGCTTTCCAGGTTGGGGTCAGTGCTGAGAAGAAGCGCTCGTATTCGGCTGGAGAAAGTGGGGCGCCAGGGACATCAGGGTCTGAAGCCGGGAATGGGGCAGGTGTTGGGGCCAGCAGGATCGCTGCGGGCAGGGACAGATAGACAGAGGGATGTATGACTGAGGGGGGGAGAGATAGATGATGGGGTGGATGGATGGATTGATGGGGGCGATGATGGTTGAATGGACAAGGGAGGGGAAGAAATCCCAGGATTCCTCCCTCTTGCCGCCATGATCCACCCTAGGCCTAGTAGGGATCCACGCCTGGGCCTCGCCCTGCAGGGAGAAGACAGTGACCCCGAAGGTGAGACTAGAGACACTGGGCATAGGGAGCAAGTTGGGAGAGGTCGCTGGGCCTCTGAAGTAGGCTGCCAGGGATTCAAGGGGCAGGGCTGTCTCGGGGTATTCCAGAAGTGTGCATGGAAGGACTGGACAGATATCCGCAGATATCTCCCCAAAGGGAGGCTCTCCCGCTTCAGGGAGGAGGCCTCACCTGCCAGGAGTGGGAGGCGAAGGCCAGAAGCTTGGCTTCTCATGACCCTGGAGGAAGGCTCCGCTGCCTGACGCCCACGCTAGCCTCCTACTTCACCCGCCCTCCCTCAACCGGCCCCTAACCGAGCGGGGAGGGGGCGGGGCCCATGAGAACCAGAGGCGTGGCCTTAGAGACAGTCTCGAGAGCGGGGAGGACGGAAGGGGCGTGGCCTATTGTAGCCTAAAGGAAGCCCCTCCCCTGAGGGCGGGGCGAGAGGGAAAAGCCAGGAGAAGATGGAGTAGACCTGGAAGGCGCCAAGCCTAGGCTGTACCGGGGCGTGGCCGGGGCCTGAAGCCTGGCACAGCTTCGTCAAGAAGGAAGAGGGTTTCACTGTAAAGGGATGAGAACTCGAAGGGTAGGGTGCATAACCAATACAAATTACAATGAGGGGATCCTCTTTAGGTTGAGAACAGCGCGAGTGTCGGGGTCAGCGTCTTCATGTTGGAGTCGTCCCCGGCCATTCCCCTGCCCTCGTTTCCTACGTCGAATCACTTGCCAGCTCCTGGCAGTGGCATCTCCATTTAGCCCCTACTTCCGGACCTCGTTACATTCCATCCTAATCATTGCAGCAGTTTTCTCACTGCCCGCCCTGCTTCCAACCTCTTTCCTCTGGAGATTGTGCTCCCTACAGATTCCAAAGCAATCTTCCTAAGGCACGATTCTGACTATTCATTCCCCTGCTGAAAAATCAACAGGATTACACATAGGATAAAATAGTCCTGTGGCCCGGCACCTAGAGACCTTCACTATTTGATCCCAAACTGCCTTTCCAGCCAGCCGTCCCTTATATCATATTAATAATCTCCTTCCCACTCTATTCTGAGACAAACAGCATTTCATCACTGACTTGATTAGCATATAGTAGCTCTTTCATGTTTTTATTTACTTCGAGGCTAGGTTTAGGTGTCACTTTCTCTATGAAGCCCATGGTGATACCCAGTTAGATTCCACCTTCTCGTTCTTCAAAATATATTTGTATGGAGGCAATTAGACTTAGAATTGTGAAGACCCGATTTCAAATCCTGCCTTACATTTCCTAGCTCTGACTCTGGGCACTTAATCTCTTAAGCCCATTTCCTCATCTGTAAAATGAGAACAGTGCTTACTTCGTGGTTGTGAGGATCTGAGATGATATACATATTTATATGTCTCTATATTTATTACTTTATAAACCTTAAAGCATTATTGAATAGCTATTATCACACCCCCCCAAGAAGTACATACAACTCCTTGAGACCAGAGGAAGTTCATTTATCATTGTGTCCCCCAAGCCTAGTACAGTGTCTTACAGAAAGCACTTAAATGTTTCGTTAAATTTGAAAATATATTCCCCTCCACCAACCCATATCACAACCAGTTTATGATTCAATACAGGTTCTGGGAAATTGTTTTAAAAAAAATAGAGGCTAAGTGATTTGCCCCTCAAGGGTCACTGACCTAACAAGGAGGGGAGGGGGGAATGGGGGATTTAAGTTTGTATCTTCCCAAGACCTTACCATGCTACCTCTATTGAATAACACATTTATGCATTTATGTAGTACTTTGGATGGATCTACCCTACCCACTGGGAGCTAAGGCTGAGTTATTTAAACCCATCATACAGCTAAGCTACAGAAAGGGAGTCTGATGGAGGGGGAAGGGCATCGAACTGAATTGGGAGACCCAAATTCATATCTTGCGGCTCTGGCAGTTAACAATGTGATCTTGGGCAAATCACTTAACCTAAGCCTCAGTTTCCTCATGTGTAAAAGAAACAATAAATGCACTAATTGCAAGGCACTGAAAAAACACAAGCTTTTAGAATAGCAAAGCCCAGGAATTTGAAGTCATGTTTTTCCTCCCGTGGCTTGAAGGTGTTAAAGAGGCTGAAATCTAGGACCTGGAAACATATTTGGGGAAATAAATGGAGGGGTGAAGGAGGGAGTCAGGTGTCACAATGGCCTATATGCCTAACTTCTCCTTAATAAATACAGCAGGCCGATTTCATGACTTTTATTCTCCCACCCACTCCTCCCTTACAAAGGAGGTCTCTACCTCCCTCCAATACACACAAGCCTAAAAACTCCCCTGCCACAGGGTAGAAGATGACCCTACAGAAAGGGCCCTACAAAAAGATGAAATCCAGGGGTAGAAGGAAGATCAACATACCATAGCCCCCACCATGGGGGGGAGGGAGGCACCCTGTACTGCTGTCCTAGCCCCTATATACAGTGAGGGAAGTAAAAGGTACCCCTCCAAGATACAGCACCAACCTCAGCATGGAGGCAAAGGGGAAGTGGGGATGACCCCTCCTCCACCAACCCCAAGAAGGAGCAGGTGATGTTCTTAAGGAGGGCACACACCACTTGCCCTACTGCAGTTCAGATGCAGCCTCAGCACCAAGAGTGTGTTATGTGTGTGGGGGAGGCGGGGGGAGAAGGGAGTGACTTCTCTGTACCAGCCCCCTTCTCCCCCTGAATCCCACCGCCCCAACGCAGGGCTCTCTGCCCCATGCCCCAGCCCAGGTGAGGAGAAGAGATGAAATTTCGATGATGCATCCAAGGCCCTTGTTTATTTCTTCTTCCGTTCCTGGGAGCACCGAGGGCAGAACCTAGGGAGGAAGTGGCAAAGAGGGGCAGACAGGTTAAACCAATCTGGGAAGAAACTTTGCCTTAAATTTAGTTCCAGGCTCAGACTCAGGCTTCTCTTAGCCATAAATACACTCACCATTTCCCTCGAGGTTTGGTTGTTAATCCAACACAGGCAAAGTGGAACCACTCAATGGAACACTGAAAGAAGGTGGGAGGAAGAAGCAAAATGAGGCTGAGGGAGGGAGTTAGAATTCCCTTCACGTTTTCCACACCTGTTTCCAACCTTCTTCCTCTGCAAAGGGTCCTAAAAAAACTGGGCTGGGCTAGGCTGATTCTGACTACGTTTCACAAATTCAACTGCCTCAGAGTTGTCTTTTTCCCCTCATCTAACCCTAACCCTCCTCACCCTTATAAAGAGGAACACCCTCCAAAAAGGAAATGGCAGATAAAGAGAACGCACAGCTAACAAGGTCTGTTTCGGTGTTTGTGGGAAAGAAGGCACATCCCCCTCCTCAGCCCCCCCCCCCCCCCAGCCCTCCTTATCGTTCTATTCCCAAGGCAAACTGGCTCTCACATCAGGGTTGTCACAGCCAATCATCTCCCCGTAGGAAACCTGGTGGCAAAGGCAGTAGGTAGGTTCATTGGGATCCACCGGCATATCCAGCACATCCGAAGGGTGAACACTGCCAAAAGTCACTGAGGGCATACCGTATTCAGGGCTTCTAAAAAACAGAAGTAATGGCATATGTTATGACCTTCAGATATAATGGAAGGATTTGGGAATGGGGATGGAGTTAGCGAGAAGTTATCCACATTTCTAGCCACAAGTACTGGGCTGCTGTGTAAGAAAAAAAGATAGAAGACATGGAGGAATGGAGGTAAAGATTTTGGTAAGACTCTCACTCACGTGCGCACAAATTTCAGCTTCTTCTGGGCAGCCTTGGGAGCCTCCTCATCTGAGTTCTTACCCTTGGAACGAGCACGGGCAGCCTTCTTCTCCTTCTGAACCCGGCCTTCTAGGAAGGAGGGGGAAAAGCCAAGGGGCAAGGAGACCAAAAGATGGGTTAAGCCCTTTTGGGCTTTTCTGTTCCTTCTGATCCAATTACCCCCTTTCTCATTCTTTTAGAGTCATAGAATTTAGAGGTGGAAGAAAAAATAATCTACCTCAATCCAATCTCTTTAGCCCAGTTTTTCTAAAAAGGAAACTGAGGCCGAAGGTCTCAAGTAGCAGACAGTATCTGACCCCAGGTCTTCTGATTCCAAGTTCATAATATGCTGCCTCCTCCCTCTGAAGATTTACCCTACCACCCAGAGCCCTGTCCCATCCTCCTCACTCTTTTTTCCTTTGCTGGACGAGCTGTCATAGTCACTTGACTCAATCTGTTTCTCTTTCAGATCAGCCTCAAAGCGGGCTAGATCCGTATCCAGTCTTCGAATATGCTTATCCACCTGAGAGTAGGGTAAGGGGCGGGGAGAAGAGAAGGCAGGGAGAGAAGAGAGTAGGAAGGTTGAAGCTACTCATAAGGAAAATTCTAGACCCAAAACAGATTCCACAAAGTCCCCACACTAAGGAAAATTTCCAACACAGGTGAGATGTCTAAGACCCTTGTAGAATGAGCAGAGAGGCAGAAAGAAACATGTGGATCCTGGCCATACCATCTCGTAGGTCTGCATGGCGAGCTGCACCTTGTCATCCCCAAATTCCTTGCACTTGCCGTAGGCTTCCTGGATCTGCTTAAGTAATGCCAGCTTTTCCTCTGAGTTGAGGCTGCGGGCGCTACTCATATACTCAGTGGCCAGCTTGTCAATTTCTGCTTTCAGGTCTACAATAGAGACAGAGGCCTGGTCACAATGCCCCCCCCACCCCCCAAATAGTCGACTGAATGTATTCCCCCTAGACCCCTTTCCATTCAACCTCATCAAATTAAGATGCACAGAATATTCAAGGAGGGGTTGTAACCCTACAGGGGCTAGATCTGTGACTGTTCTGATACTTGGAGCTCTCACATGAGGAAACTCCCTCTAGCAATGTAGGTCAGCATGTAGAGCACTGGGAAGTGAAGTGACTTTCCTAGAGTTACAAAGCCAAGATGTGTGTGAATGTAACATTCTATCTGACTGATAAGCAAAAGTGATGTCATCAGCATTTCCCCCCACTGAGTACAGCAGAAGCTGAAGTTAAATATGAAGTATTTTCCTTTCTACAACCCTTGTGAGTTTTGGTAGCTGCAAATGCTGTTCACAAGGCCTGTCACTGTTTGCATGCCTCAACAGCTACCTTGTGTCTTTTCTCAAAAACTACCCACCCTAGGTCAAGCAGCTGCCGATCCATCCACTGTTATTTCTCTTACTGATTCATACCTATGCCTCCTTAGATGCCTACCTTCTGCTCAACCTGCTTCAGCTAACCATTCAGTGACCTGGATGGGCTTTCTATTGTCACCTATCACCTAGGCCAACTAGAATGTGTTAAAGGAGATTGGCTTGGAGACTGGTGGTATTCCGACTTATTACTGATGATCCTGGTTTGCCACTTGTTGCTTGATAGAGCTCATTGAAACTGTTGATGAAATCGCTCATGAGATTGGTTGTGTTGACTATAACAGGTCCAGGTCTTGCACAAAGCTGGGCAGAACCACTGCTCTGTCGATCTTCCGTTTGGTATGGTGATTCATTCTATGTTTGCACTACATTTCATCTGCCAGTTTCCCAAAGAACACATTATAAGGCATGCAAACAATGACATGTTCTCTGACATCTCTTCTTGTTGTATGTACTTCAAAAGTCAGGATTGGATTACAGAGAAAACAAGTTAATCCTCAGCATTCGGCTGCTCCTGGATGACCATTTCCAGGACTTTTGATTTTGAGAAGAATTTACTAAGATGACCTTCCCAATGGGACTTGGTCACCAGCTTGAAGATCACTTGTTGTTATTTCTTTGAGCAGGACTATATAAAAGAGAAAATACTGTACCTATTACACAATCCTCTACTGATGAGGGGGAATGGACCTGACAAGGCACTATCAACTCTGATGAGACCAACCTGACCATCGGGGAGTAGCCTCAGGCTCCAAGTGAATTTCTCAGGGCAGCCAAACTTGCTCAAGAGTTGCCAGAATGCAGGTCCACAGATGATATCTAATACTTCTGTAAGGTCGAAGAATACAGTGTAGAGGTCTTGTTGTTAATCTCTGTGTATTTTTTTTCAGTATTTGCCATGAAGCAAAGATTATGTCTGCCAACATGAGTTGCAGTCAAAGCCATACTGTGAATTCTGTGGCAGTATGACTGATAATGAAGTGTAGTAGAAGTATTCTGGAAAGGGCTATACCCCCAAAGAGATGCAACTATAGTTGAAACCATAAGATTTTCTGACTTTCTTCTTGAGGATGGTAATGAGGTTAGTGTCTTTGAACTCTTTAGCTCTTTCCTCAGTACTTCATTTATTGAGGAAAAATTTGTGCTGATATCTAGGCTACCATTACCCTCCCTTCATAAATTTCAGCAGGTAAAGTGAACAGAGAAGCAACAGTGCCCTGTTTGTCAGACTGTACCAGCAAACACCAAACTGAAGAATAAATAAATCATTCATTCTAGACACAGATAAATGTACACCTTGGTCTGTACGCACCCTCTGTTCTCTGGTCTAGGTCCCGCATGAGCTGGAAGTTTCTCTGGAGCTCAAAGGGGAGGTTTTCAATACCTGGGGGGAAGAAGAGGCTGTGAATTGCTGGAGGTCACGGGCTTCCACTGTGCCCCCACAACCTACAAAGCCTCAAACAGGACCTTGAACTGTGTTAATGATAGTAGTGGTCCAAACCTGGCAGCAAAGGATTAATTACAAAAAACCCTATCGATCAAACCTGACTAGCACCAGGTCCTTTTTGGTGGGAACGGGGTCTCAGATCCATGAGGAAAGGAGTTTCAGTCCTTTCTTGTTTGGTAGTTACTGTCCTCCCTTCAGTCACTTAAGGGGGAGGGAGGAGCCACTGGAGGGTCTATTCTTCTAAGAAAAAGGAGATCAGTGAATTTCACGGTTACAGACCTGCTGACAGGTGGGACACCTGGCCATGCCAGATCAACACGGTGCACCCCAACCTGGGATTAAGTGTCCCCCCGGCAGTCACGGTCTATGACAATCCCCCTGCCCAGCTCCCCAAGCGACACTCCTCAACTTCTCCCAAACCCAAACCAATCAAGCCCACCTTAGCGGGCCCCTCCCAGGGCTGACAGCCATCAGCTGCGGCAGACCCCGCACCCCGCCCCCACTCCTTTCCTCCCTTCCCCTCCCCTCCCCTCCTTCCCTTCCTTCTCAGTCGTCTCTCTCCCCCCGCGGGCCCACCGATGTGCGCATGTCCCATCTCGGCCTGGCCCTGCACCCGCGCTAAGGCTGCCGACCCAACACCCGCAACCTCTTACTGTCCAGATAATGCTCCAAGTACATTCCCGCCGCCATCTTGAAGCAAAACAAAGCAACTTCCGGTCCGTTCCCGGAAGTGATCGAACACCCTCCAGGGCTCGAGCTTATCTCAGAGTCAAGGTCTCTTCCGCCCTCAAAGGCGGGGAAAATTCCGCCCTTCGTGAGTTTCTAGCCAGGACGCTTCCGCCCATTCTCTTCACCTTCCTTTCGAAGGACAGACCTCCCTGTTGCCCTTAGGGAGGCGGTGTGAGCTTCGGTTCCGCCCTCACCTGCTGGTGCCCCTTGGTTTGGGACTGGAGGAAGAGGAAAAACGTCACTGGCGCTCGCCATTTTGAATTAAACTCCCTGGGTCCCCATCCTCTTCCGAAAGGAATATACTTTTAGAAATCCAAAAATGTCCACTTTCCTCATACTTGCTTTAAAAAAAATTCGCACCCAATTTCTCATTCGTGTGTGGTGTGTGTGCAACCTTTTTATTTCTTGTTGCCATCTATCTGGGGTAGAGGAGGAGAGCAGCCAGAGGAAATGGGGCGCGGGCGGCGTCATAACCCTGCAATGATGCGGCCCAGGGATTAACTACATGATTCCCGCCTCCACCCCCCCTCCCTCCCTCGCCAGGGTCCAGGCCGCAGAGTGCCAGACTTGGAGGCAGGAACACGAGTTCAAATCCTGTCCGGGGGGAGGGGGGGGTCACTAAATCTCTCAGAGAAGCTTCCCTATGTGTAAAATGAGGACAGGAATAGAACAACCCACAGGATTGAATGAAATAATACAGGCAAAGAAAGCACTTTGCCAACCTTAAAGCACTATACAATTGTATCATTACAGTAGCTTCAGCCATACCTGGGAGCGGCTAGGTGGCGAAGTGGATAGAGCACTGGCCCTGAAGTTGGGAGGACCCGAGTTCAAATCTCATCTCAGACACTTACTAGCTGTGTGACCCAGGGCAAGTCACTTAACCTCAATTGCTTTAAACATCCGGGGCCATCTCCAGTTATCCTGATGCATATCTTGTCACTGGACCCAGATGGCTCTGGAGAAGAGAGTGAGGCTGGTAACCTTACACAGCCCTCCCTCACTTAAATCTAATTCATTGCAAGTCATGACATCACCCTGATGTCATGGTCCTCTTTGAGAATGAAAGACAAACAACTCATATCTAAAGGGCCTCCTGTCTGCCCAGCTTGAATCCTTGAAGGATTTAAGACATACTCTTTGAGTAAGAGCAAATTTCTTTCAAAGTCTGCTAACTTTATGCTCCTCACCTCTAAGCCTAATGTGTAATGCTAATTTGCTCTACTGGTTCAAGTGTAATTCTACAAGAAAGCCCACCTAAGCAGGCTAAATAGCAGTACTCTGTTACTTGGATGTGCACTCTACACCCATCACCCAGTCTGCCTTTGGCCCATAATTAAGGGCAAGTAAGGGTATGAATGGATAATTCCTGGTCCATTACCAACTGCTAGGACATGAAAGAACTCAATTTTATGATGGCAGGTCATTCAACAACATCACCTTGATGGAATTTTTAATTAGTATATTTGTCCTAACAAAAATCAGTAATAATCTCACTTCTCAATTAAAATAAAAATTATCACTGACATCACAGACCCAGACAGCACAGAAATCTAAGGACCAAAACCCACTTTGGGCAGAAACAGGGATAGGACTCCAAACTCCTAATAATCATGAGGCTACATAATCTTCCTAGACCAGGAAAGAACATCAGAAAACCCAAATAAGAAATCTATTTCTGCTGTTGGTGCTAAGGCATTATTTTGGCTTAGCCAATCAGTATATAGATCTTGCATCAAACTCTCTCACATACACTCTCTCATGGTCCAAAGAAGGGGCAAGCTAAGAAAAATCCCAAAGACAAAGATGCTTATACACCTAGTTCCAAACCAAAGGGGGCACTGTTTGATTAATTATCTACATTGTACTAAGTAGTGGACCCTGTTAGCTGTTGTTTTCCCACAGGGAGAAATACTAGCACAAAACTGTTATTGCCAGTTACCAAAAGGTATTTTTGTACTTACAAATCTTGTACTTATAATGGTTCTATAAAAATTCAGTAGTCACTATGCCAGAGCCCTTATACCATTTCCAGTAAACGGGTAAGCATCTTATAAGATTATACCCAGCCAACTGCCCCTTCTCCTTCCTCTACCCTGACCCTAGTTCAGTTCTCTGTCGCTTCTTGCCTAAATACTATTGAAATAGACAGTCTTACCACCTCATTTTGTTTTTTCTTTCCCCTCCACCGAAAATTTTGCCTCACATTGCTGCTTATTTAATCTTTGCAATGCTTAGATCTCATTTCACTTTTCCAATTAAACAACAACAAAAACCCCAAACACATTCATAAACTTCATTGGGAAGAGTTCTGGATTTGAAGTCAGAAGACTGGAGATGAATCCCACCTTTATATATTACTTGTATGACTTTGGAAAAGTCATAAAACCTCTTAGGGCCTTAGGTACCTCATCCCTTAAATAAGAAGATTGGGGGCAGCTAGATGGCGCAGTGGATAGAACACCGGCCCTGGAGTCAGGAGGACCTGAGTTCAAATCTGGCCTCAGACACTTAGCACTTACTAGCTGTGTGATCCTGGGCAGGTCACTTAACCCCAATTGCCTCGCTTAAAAAAAAAAAAAAAAAGATTGGGTTAAATGGCTTCCAAGGTCCCTTTCAGCTTGAAATCTATGATCCCACTACAGAATAAACTCAGTCTAGCATTCAAGGCTTTCCACAATCTAGCAAAAATAACACATTTATAGACACCTTTAAGGATTACAGAGTATTTTTCCTCATAAACCTGTGAGGCAAGGAATTCATGGTCTCCTCGTTTTGTAGAGGAGAAAACTAATGTTCAGAGATGTCAATTGATTTGTTGGAGGTCACACAGCTAATATCAGAGCCAAGACTTGAAACCAGATCACTACTCTATTGGATAAACTTTAGTGCTTCCCTGGTGCCAGATCAAATATAAATTCTTCTGTTTGGTTTTAAATGCCCTTCAACCACTAGCTCCAATCTACCTTTCCAACTTGATATACTCTTCTCCTTTCATGCTTTATAGTCTAACTAAGATGGCTTCCTTGCTGTTCCTTGCACAATATATTCCACCTGGCATTTTGGTACATTTGCACTGTCTTTCTAGACTTCGCTTCCTCCTCAGCTTGGCCTCACAGAATCCTTTGTTTTTTTCAAAACTCTGCTCAACTGCCACTTTCTCCATGAAATCTATCTCTGATCTCTAACCATTATTCCCCCCCCATAAAATTACATTGTGTTTATATTATATATTTTGTATGTACTTATTTATATAACTTGTTTCTCCTGATACAATGTAAACTCCTTGAAGGCAGAGGCTATTTCATTTTTGTCTTTGTTTCTTTGGTGCCTAGCACATACCTGGCACGGGGGTTTTTAATCAGGTGCGTACAGAGGCCCAAAGGGGTCTGTGGATTTATTTCAGGAAACACATGAACTTGTTTGGGCAAAAAGCCCCATATATCGATTTCAATATAATTGGTTTCCTTTGTAATCCTCTATATTTTACGTTATTCACTTAAAAAAAATATTCTGGGGGCAGCTAGGTGGCACAGTGGATAGAGCACCGGCCCTGGAGTCAGGGATACCTGAGTTCAGATCTGGCCTCAGACACTTAACACTTACTAGCTGTGTGACCCTGGGCAAGTCACTTGACCCCAATTGCCTCACTAAAAAAAAAATATATATTCTGAGAAGGGGTCCATGACACAGAAAAAGGTTAAGAACCCCTAATTGGTTCTTGATTGTTTTCCTACACATTGAACACTCTTTCCATTGAATCAAATTATTTTACCAACCACTTATACCTTACTCTACTCTTCCTTCTCCCCCTAATATCCTCTATGACCCAGCTAAACTAGACTTTCCCGCCCGTGTTTTAGTCCATGTTTCCCTACCTAAGATGTTCTTGCATATGCAGATAAAAGCACTGGAAATAACAAAACAGAAAAGGTTAACAGGGAATTGATACCTACAATTAAAAACTGGGGTAGGGGCAGGTTTGGAAGTAAAATTCCACCTAGCTTTACTCTTTTTTGTGTATTTTTTGAGGCAATCTGAATTATGTGACTTGCCCGGGGTCACACACACTTCATAAGTGTCTGAAGCTGAATTTGAAGTGGGCTCTATCTAGCCATCTAGCTGCCCTCAGCTAGTTTTACTTTTGATGAATTAAAGTTCACCTGGCTCAGGTGAACTACATATTCAGGTAATTATATTCTCAGGTACTAAAAAAACTTAAAGATGTGATTGCTGAGCCATCATTAATAATATGTGAAAGATTATGGAAAACAGAAGTACTGCAGGCTATGGAGAAGGGAAAATGTCCTGATTTTCAAAAAAAGAAGGGTTTTCAAATCATAAGCTAATGAACTTTACTTGAATTCCTGGGAAAATTCTAGGAGGAATCATTAAAGAGATGGTCAGTGAACATCAAAAAAGGAAAGTCATTGAGAAAGGCCAGCATGGTTTTCAGCAAGAGCAGGTCATGCCAGAATGAACTTTTTAAAAACTTTGTGACAGCATTCCTAAACTTGTAGATCAGAAGACTGCAGTAAATATAGTTTGCTTAGATTTTTAGCAAAGCATATGATAGAGTCTGTCATGCCCTTCTTGTAGACAAGATGGAGACATAGACTAGACAATAATATAATTAGATGGTTTGGAAGTGATTGAAAGGTCACCCTCAAAAGAATAATTACTAATGGTTCACTGTCAAATTGGCAGGTATCCAATGAAATGTCACAGGGATCTATGCTTGGCCCTGTGCTATTTAACAATTTTATCATTAACTTAAAGGCATAGATGGCATGCTCATCAAATATGCAAATGATCTAGAGCTTGGTGGTGTGTGCACAAAGGATGATAGCACCAGAATCCCAAAAGATCTTGATGGGCCTAGGAGTATTGGGCCGAATCTAAGAGGAGACTCAACAGGAAAAAAAAATGTAAAGTCAATATCTAGGTTGAAAAGGTCAACTTCACAAATATAACAAAGGAGAGGCACATTTAGACAACGGTCTGTCTGAAAAAAGATTTGGAGGCTTTTAATGGATTGTAAGCTCACTATGTCAGCTGCATGATTCGGGGGAAAAAAGGTGATGGTTTACCCCTCCTTGGAGGTCTTCTAACAAAGGTCGGATGACCATCTTTTCGGTATAATAGCTCAAGCCTGGATCCAGACTAGCTGCCTCTGACCTCTCTGACTCAGGGTTAGTGAACTCCGTGTCAGTCCCAGATCCTACTTACCTCCTAGCATCTGTCTTCATATCAGGAATTTTCTCCAGAGTTCTGGAAACCATTCCCAGATGACTTACCTTCAACTGCCAAGTCTTCCCTCCTGTCCAGACTTCCTAGGGGCCATACCTTTGCCTATCTCCCCTGCTGTGAGGTGGGCCCTCCAGACTTTACAGGACACAGCATCACCACCTGACATGAAGTTGGACCTTGAGGGAGGTCCTTGAACAAGTCTAATCACTTGCTCCACTCAATAGACTTCTCCCCATCCACTAGTAGTTTGCCTTGACTCATTCCTCAATTATTAGCAACTTCCATCCTCTCATACACTTCCTATCCCAATGATTTTTATAATTGATTACCACTGTACAAACCTTGTTCCCTTACTCCAGGTGCCACTTTCACCTTAACCTGACTGTTCTCTCCACCTGCGCGTGTTTCATTCCAGATCTATCTGTTTCTTCCACTGTGCTCTCTGGAATACCTGGTCCATAATTAACAAATTCATTTTTTCATCTTAATGCTTTTCTTTCTTCACTACTATCTTCTAGCTCTCACTGAGACTGGACCCTCAGTGGTGGGTAACCATTTCCCTGGCCACCCTTTCCATTACTGGCTGTACTTTCACTTATACCCACTGACTCACTGGTGGTGGTTGAGTCAGCATACATCTTTCGCCTCATTGCCATTTCTAGATTCCTTCTCTAACACTGTCACAAAGTAACCTTTTGTCCTTTGAGGCGCATTCAATTTAGAGTGTAAACTCCTTGAGGGTAAAGACTGTCTTTTGCTTCCATCTCAGGTATAGCTAATATTTATATACCTCTTACACAACTCTCACAACAATCCTGGGAAGTAGGTACCTACATTTTACGAATGAGGAAGTTGAGGCAAACAGAAGTTAAATGACTTGCCCAGGGTTACACAGTGTCTAAGGCTAGATTTGAATTCAAATCTTCCTGACTTCAGACCCAACACATTATCCATTTCATCACCTATGATTATAGCCTTGATCTTGCCAAATCTACAAGTGTTCCATATTAACAAACTCCAAAATTCCTTTATCTGATCATAATAATGCATCATTCCGGGGGCAGCTAGGTGGACACAGACAGCCTAGATGAATGATTGGTCAGAGGTTATGTTTCAGAGGGGTTTGAGTGAGAAGAGGGGCAGCTAGGTGGCACAGTGGATAGAGCACCGGCCCTGGATTCAGGAGGATCTGAGTTCAAATCTGACCTTAGACACTTAACACTTACTAGCTGTGTGACCCTGGGCAAGTCACTTAAGCCCAACTGCCTCACAAAAAATAAAAAATAAAAAAAAATAATGCATCGTTCCACCATTTTCTCTGCCTTACAATTTTAAGTCTGTTTTCCTTCACTGGGTTCTCCAATTCTTCCACTCCTCAGTTCTTTCCCAAGCTATCACTTATCAACTGGCTACATTCCTTTCTTTTTCCCTGTTTTAACTCCTTGCTGAATCAGTTCATCTGTCCTCTACATTCAAATTTATGTTACATTAACTCAGCCCTCACAGCAGCAAGGCAATCTGTTTACACTTCCCCCAATTGATTCATTATTACCACTGTAGCTATTCCAAACCTCTTCATCTCTCCTCAAACTTTCCATGGCACCCTTTCCCCCATTCTCTCAGCTAGAGTCATGTTTCACCAAAACCAAAATGAGGCCATTTATTGAGAGCTCCCTCTTTTCTCCTCATCTCATCACTCAGATGTCTTCCCCCTTCTATCTTCTCCCTCACCTCAGCCTCAGATGATATGACCTTTCTTCTTGTCAAGGCAAATTCCTCTACATGTGCCCTTAATCTCTTTGATATCATCTTCTCCAGAAGATAGCACCCTCTATCATCCCTACTCCCTCCCTAATCTTTCGGGTGGTGTAATGGAGCACTGACCCTGGAGTCAGGAAGACTTGAATTCAAATCCAGCCTCAGTCACTTACTGGCTGTGTGACCCTGAGCAAGTCATTTAACCTGTGTACCTCAGTTTCCTCAAATGTAAAATTTGGATAATAGCATCATTTACCTTGCAGGGTTCTTGTAAGGATAAAATGAGATATTTGTAAAAAACATTTAGCACTGTATTTGGAATGTAGCAGATGCTTAATAATTGCTTGTCCCTGGAAAACACATCCATGCTTCCTCCATCCTTAAAAACATAAAACCTTTCACATGACCTTAATGCCTTAATTGAAAGCTATCATACCATATCTCTTCACTCATTCATTGCCACCCCAAGCTCTCTACTCAATGCCTCCACTTCCTCTCTTCTCAATTTTTTTTTTTTGGTGAGGCAACTGACTTGCCCAGGGTCACACAGCTAGTAAGTGTCAACTGTCTGAGGTCAGATTTGAACTCAGGTCCTCCTGAATCCAGGGCCAGTGCTCTATCCACTGTGCCACCTAGCTGCCCCTCTTCTCACTCAAACCCCTCTGAAACATAACCTCCGACCAATCAATCATTCATCTAGGCTGTCTGTGTCCACCAACCATGGATATATCCCAGAGCTGTGTGTGTCCTGGGTCTTTTTCTCTTCTTGCTCTACACTATCTGCTTGGTGATCTCATCAGCTCCCATGGGTTCAATTATCATCTTTATGCAGTTGATTCTGCATATCTATATATGTCTGGTCCTTACTTCTCATCTGAGTCCTTGTCTTGCATCACCAGCTGTCACTTGGACATCTCAAATTCAACATGTCCAAAACAGAATTCATTATGTTCCACTCCCACCCCAAATCTACCTTCTAATTTCCCTGTTATCATTGAGGAGTTCCTCTTAGCCACCTAGGTATACCTTTGGTACCTTCTTTGTCTCTTTACCCCATATATACTCCAATCTGCTGTCTTGTCATCCCCTTCAATCTGATAACATAGCTGCCACCCCTTTCACCTTGATTATTGCAATAGCCTAATCGGACTCCCTGTCTAAAGGATCTCCCCACTCCAATCCATGCTTCACTTAGCTGCCAAAGTGATTAGGAATTTCCTAAAGTACAGGTCTTTTGTTAACCCTCTTTCCAATAAATTCCAATGGCTCCCTATTACCTCCAGGACCTCATTCAGCTTTTAAAGATCTTCACAACATAACCTCTTCCTACCTTTCCAGTATTTACTCCCCTCCATGGTCTTCCATCCAATAACATTGTTCTTACTGTTCCTGGAATACACACTCTGAATCTATGCCTCCTCACCCTCCTCATCTTTGCCTTTTTCTTTCAAGATTCCCCCTATCCTTCTGTTAATGGCTTTCCACTGAGCTTTCTTTCATTTACAGTGTATATATCTCATATGTACAATTTAAAAAAATGTTCTCCTCTTAGAAGGTGACCTTGAGGGCAAGGACCAGCTTTTTGCCTTTGTACTTAGCACAATACCTGACACATAGTAAGCACATAAATGCTTATTGGCTCTTTTAGGTCATCTAGTCCCAACTAGATGGTAGAGGTACTTTCCAACTTTCGAATTCTGTTTTTGTATCATGGTGTATAACTAGCTGGACTTCTGCATCAGAAGACATGGCCACTTCTAACACATCCCAGCAAGTCACAATCTCTAAACTGTTCTCATCTTTTAAATAGTACCTGCTTCACAAGGTTATGGGATTGAAATGAGATCAAAGTAGGCAAAGTGCTTTGCAGACTTTTAAGTACTATACACTTGTCATAAACATTTCTGTCGAAGTCATATCCATTCTTCAAATGGTCTCAAATACCACCTTTTCCTCTATGAACTATTCTGATCCATTATGAAACGTAGGGATGGAGACCTGTGACTTCAATGGCATGTAAGGAAGAACTATTAAGAATCACTTTCTTCATAACTTAACACCCTTAGGCATTTGCCTAGGGCATTAGATTAAGTGACTTGTCTGGGGTCATACAGCTAGTATGTCACAGGCAAAACTTGGATTTAAGGCCTTCTTGACTCAAAAGCCAGCTCTTTATCCACTGCACCATGTTGGCACGAATCTTCCTATCTAAAATTTACATTTTCAGAATTCTCACTGCACTTTTCAATTTTGTTTTATAGTTAGTCATATACATGTTTTTTCCCCCTATTAAACTGCAAACTTCAGGCTAGGGGTGTTTCTTAGATTATCATCACCCAGAACAGGGCTTTGCACATAAGAACTTAAATACTGAATTTAATTCACTTTTAACTTTTGTTCTACCTAAAGACATTCGAATAAGCACACACATATATGGGCCTAAGTGCTGCATATGAATGGATAGGTATTATGCTTCTGGATTGAGCCTATATATGCTTCTGGTGACCACATTTCATGTCATCTCCTAATCAAGGAATAGAGAAACCATTCCACACACATAATGAAACCCTGTTCTCATTAACTGTTAATTTTTTCAGACCCCCCCCAGCATTACTTGTGCACAGGAAAAATGGCACTCATCCACATATACCACATATACAGTGGAGGGATCATAAGTACGTACTAGCATCTCAAAAATATCACTCATTGAGCTACACATGTATTTATACTTCCTAAAGTACATCCCTTCAAACTACTCCAGTTTTTCCCCCATACTTGTTCACACCAGCACCTCCACTGCCTCTGATCCTTTTACATGAATTTATTTCTATACAATATTCTAAAAACACCCCTTGTTTTGTACATGTTTTTCTCCCCCCTCCCCCATGTTTAAATTGCTTTATAACAACTGGTTTCCTGATTTGTTGCATCTTCTCTCCTCTGAAATTTGCCATGATTTTTTAAAAAGACAAAATGAAATAAAAATACCATGGTCAGAGATGAAAAAGGGAAAAGGAAAAATTGACATTAAAAAATACATAAGATAAAATAATGAAAAAAATTGAAAATGAAAATTCTCAGAGATAATGCATTTATAAACAACAAAGAAACGGTTACAAAGATGGCCGTGGTAAGTGGGTGTATATATATATATATTTATATATATATATTTATATATAAATCCATGTCCCATTCAAATGGCCCCAATACCTCCGGGATCTAAGTCCAGTCCAAACTCTTCCTTCTCTATCGTCTCCTTTGCTTTGGGTTTCATAAAGAACACAAATGTCCTGAAACTCCTTGGACCTAGCTGGCTCCCAGGGCCTACAGATGGGGAAAGCCTCTGAGAACACGGCTTTGGCCAAAAGGGGAAAGGACTGGTTGGGGGACTGAAGAGTGACTGAGGAGGGGAAAGGGGAGGGACCAATACTCCAAGGAAAACTCTTCCCCTCTTTTTTTTTTTTTAAACCATATGGGAAATCTTTGGCCCCTTGGGGACCACAGTCTCTGTCCCTTGGTAATCCAGAGATTCATACCAGGAGGTCTTAATTCCAGCTCCCTTCCCCCCAATACAAATCTCCCTCCCACTGCTTCAGGCAGAGCAAGAGCAGAGGCCAAGTTAGAGAACAAAACGAACTTGTCCTTCTGTATGTGAAAACGGGGCAAGGGGCTGGGTCCAGGGGTCCCTCTTTTCCAGTAGCTTGGAGAGGTCAACCTCTTGGTCTATCCCCTTTTGCTGGGGTTACCCAAACTTCTGAAGTGGGGGTGTGGGGAGGAAGATCTCAGGTTTGGCATATTTCAAGGAGGCCACAGGAAAGCCTCTTCCTTAAATACTCGCCACCCCCTTCCCCACTGCAACTTTCATAGCCCTTTGACCATATGATTGTAGGGAATACAGGTGGGCCCCACTTGGCAACTCAGAATTCCTTTTCAGACCCAAAGAGCTATTGCTCTTTGAGCAAAGAGCTAGGAACATGGTGGTGTCCTTTGTGGGAAGCTGAAGCCAAAGGCCCAAGAAAGTAGAGCCAAATCCTGCCACTTGCCAGGGGTCGGGGAGTGTGGGGGGTGCAGGTTGGGAGGACAGAGATGGGGCCTCTTCTCTTCCCTCAGTCAGGTGCAATCAAGTCTCTAGGAGCTGGCCAGGTGCTCCACCTGGATGGTGCTGGTGGTGACTGTGAGGCAAATGTCCTTATGGTGCTCAGCTGTCTTGTAGGAGGTCAGGTCAAAGGAACACTGGGGTGGGGGATTAGGATTGCTGTCCCCACCACCCCCACCTTGGGGGGCTGCCCCCGGGGGCTGGAAGTGCTGTTGTTGCTGCTGCTGTTGCTGCTGCTGCTGTTGCTGCTGTGAGGCCTGGGAAGCTTGAGCTTGAGCTTGAGCCTGAGCCTGAGCCTGAGCCTGAGCCTGGGCCTGGGCCTGGGCCTGGGCCTGGGCCTGAGCTTGAGCCTGAGCCTGGGCCACTGCTGCTGCTGCAGCAGCTGCTGCCGATACTGCCGATACCTGCTGCTGCTGGAGATCTGGAGCATTGTGTTTTCGCATGTGTTTCATCAGATATGTCTCCTGAGGGATTTCACAAAATGGTTATGAGAAGGGGAAAATCCAGAATGTATTTATAGGCTGGTTTCTTTTGGTTTTCAGGATAAGTGCTTCTTAGTAAGACACCCCATCCCCATTATATAGAATTAACAGCCAATTATCTATTCATGTACTGACTGAGTCTGAAAAGAGGCATAAAACCAATTTATTAAATTAGAATGAAACTTAAGAAGATACCTTGTTTACTCCCAGACTTTAGGAGTTGGTACTTTTTTTTTTTGCATAAAGGTAAACCAAGAAGCATTTATCAAATACCTACTATATGTCAATCAGCTAGATGACTCAGTGGACAGAGAGAGAGAGAGCACTGGGCCTGGAGTCAGGAAAACCTGAGTTCAAAACCAGCCTTAGACACTTACTAGCTGTGTGACAATGGGCAAGTCATACAATGGAGAAAGAAATGACAAAACACTCTAATATCTTTGCCAAGAAAACCCCATTGATAGTATGGTCCACAAGGCCATAAGAGTTGTACACAACTGAACAACTACAATATGTCCAGCACTGTGAAGGCAGGTCATCTCATAACTTCTTTATGGGATCTAATAATTCTTTAGGTAGAGGATAATTTAAATTCTACAATTCTAAAATCATGCTACAGTGGGTCATTTTTAAAAAGCGAGATGAAGAATTGCTGTTCATGAACAGCAATCATGTAATCCACTTCTCCCAGACTACACTATCTCTTATAAGACACTTCCACTGTAGATAGAAAGATTTCCTTTTCTTGTAGGTCAAGAAATCACTAATGCAGAGCTATATAAAAGGAGCACTCACCGACGTATATGCACGACTGCAAATGGAACAGGTATACACTTTAGCATGCTTCACTGTGTGTGTGGATAGGTGCACCTCTAATGAGGCTGCATCTGTATATGCTCGATGACAGTTGTGGCACTTGAAGGGTTTGTCTTTGTTGTGCTGCCGTCTGTGGGACTGAGTGAAGGGTGACAAACTATGATCAGTATTTAGCACTCTGTTGCTCCCCACCCCACCCTAAATACACATCAGAGAAACTGTATCATCAAGCCTTTCCCAAGGAAGCCACTCTCAGTAAGGGAAAGGCTAGACTGAGGTGTCTGGTCTCTTAGGTACTATCTGAGCCCAGATAAAAAGGTTTATAATGGGGATTCAGGAAGCCACATGTAAACATGATATGTACTGGGATTCATATAGTTGTAATGCTAATGCTTAAAGATAGTCTGGACCTAAGGATAGGGTCTGCTCAAGTATTCCTACTGGTGGGGCAGTTACCTGCAAGTTGGAGAGTTGAGTAAAGGCCTTTTCACAGCCTGGGTGTGCACATTTGTATGGTCTGTCTCCAGTATGGATTCTGCAAGGGGAGAGAAAAGCAGAAAAGAAAGAAAATTAACAATGTTACTCAAATTTGGTTCTTGGAGAATCAACCCTTTTCCAGGTCCTCCTGTCCCCTTCCTGTCAGTCACAGCCACTACTTTTCATCAGAGCTTGGGTACACATTTCTTCCCAAGACCTAGGAAGTTAAGTACCTATGCCCCCACAGGGTGGGCATCGTGTAACTTTCTTTGCAGTTCAGCCCTGACAGCAACTTCATCCAATCAGTTCTCAGAGTCATATCTCAGACCATGGCAAGAAAGCGACTTCCCATGTCCAACCTCCCCATTCCCCACATTACATCCAAGAATCATGCCCTAAACCCTGAGTGATACACCAAGGGAGACTGCTGCAAAACCCAAAGCTATGTCAATCTTGGAGAGCAAGGCTGATAATGCATGTAACAGATCCTATGACTCTACCTAGCCAGGCAATGAAGTGCCAAGAAATGCCTCACTTGTACTAACTAGATCATTTCATTCCTATACCATCGTTCTCTCACTAGGCATGAGCCGAAGATGCTTGAAGGTTTGACATCTGACACCCACTTCTGATCCAGGACCTGGAGACTATACCTTCAGCTAAATGCTTGTCAGCTCATTCAAATTACAGCCCAAAAAGCCACCATCATCATAGAACTTGTCATTTCCCATAATGGATAACTTGAAATTTTTTTCTCTTTCCAGAGTGAGAGGTTTGAGCATCTACAAAGGTAGAAGTTTATATCCACGGCAGGTCTGTCAAAGGCCCCATGGGGTGGGGTGGTTGGAAAGTGGTCCCACAGTGAGATTTGAGAATCCATGATTACAAGACCTTCCTGAGTGTCAAGCTCTGTTCCTCCACTCTTTCCCATATTCACATTCAAATGGCATATGATCACTAGGCACCCTTGTGAAGCTGATAAAGAAGCTGTTTCTCAGATGGCTGAAGACTCTTAGGCTTCTGTGATGTTCCAATATTATGTTGCAGTTGGGAACTGGGGTCATGGCTTTCTTCTGGTCTCCCTTGGAGTCTCACTGGCTGGGCTGGGTTGGTTTTCACTAGACTGGTACCTCACTACAGGAGCCATCATCTTGATCAGGAATCCTTTGCTTTGTGAGATGAAATGAGGGTCCCACAAAGTCAATGCCCTATGGGATGTTGATCTGGTTTCTTCCAATCAATTTCCACTGCAAGGGAAATATCTTGCAAAGTGTGTGCATGTGTGTATATTTTAGGGGAGGGTACTGGGGAGAGGGGAGAAGTCGTCTCTGCTCCAAGTCTGTCTCCATCTCCCATGTATCAGGGGTATGGCATAACAGCCATTGTATCTCCCTGGTACATCTCTGCCCCGCACAAACTCTCCTGGTACCCACTGATGTCTCCAGCGCTGTTACTCAGTCCTCTCTCTCTCTCTCTCTCTCTCTCTGTTCTGCCAGTGATGCTCTCCTCCAGCCAGGTCTCTCCCCTGCCCCCTGCATGCGGGTTGTTGTGTGTGTCCAGGGCGGGGGTGGGGAGGGCATGCCAGCGGGGGGGCGGTCGCCCGCCACTCTCCCTTACCGTGTGTGCTGCTGAAGGTGGGAGAGCTGGCGGAAGGCCTTCTGGCAGTAGGAACAGGTGTAAGGCTTGGCCCCCGAATGGATACGGAGGTGCTGGGCCAGGTAGGAGCTGTTGGCGAAGGTCTTGGAGCAGTGCGGGCACTTGTGGGGCTTGACAGTCTCCGTGTGCAGCTTGGAGTGGATCCTGCCGGAGAGGAGAGGGGGAAGGGGGAAGGAGGAGGAGGAAGCAGTTCGACACCACGGGCTGAGTTCTCCACTGGGTGAAATGACGTTGCTTGACAGATGAAAGTATTGCCCCCCCTCCTCCCAAAGACACTCACAGACCTGACTAGAACTAAATGAAGAGGAGACCCAGTTCTAGATGATTGCTTGATACAAGTTGGTAGCAAGAATGGTAGAGAAATGGTGAAGAGCTGCTATGCTTGGCTCCTGGTAAGCAGGCAGTAGAAATCAGAGCTTGTGGTACAAGGAAAGAATACTGGATTTGGAGTCAAAAGACCCGGTCTGAATCCCAATTTTGCCACTTAGTACCTTAGGTAAGTAACTTAACCTCATCTGTAAAATGAGAGGCATGGGAGTAGATGACCTTCTTTAAGGTTCCTTCAAGCCATAAATCTATAATCCTATGAATTCCTTCATCCTCTATAAAGTCACACACAACACAGTTCCCAGGGATACCCATTCAAAGGCAATAATTTGCACACAGAACAACAAAACTCCTGATAATTCATAAGGCCAAAAGATAGATCCATACCTTATCATACCTGGGTCTGAATCTAAGCATAAAGCAAAAGTAGGGCCTGTTCTGAAGAAAAGCTACACACATGGGCAAAACCCATGACATCAATACAGATTCTATAACAGGATCCCAGAATTTCCCATGCTCCCAAAATTGCTAAGGAGAATCCCTCATAGAGAGCACAAGAAGACAGGGTTCTTGAAGAGTAAACCAGAGAATCGCAGAGAATCAAGAGCTTATCTGGGAGGAAGGACAGGCACAGGAGCCTGGGTATGGACATAGTGAGGATAAAGGGATGGAAGAGAAGGGTGCTTGCCTTACCGTGTGTGCTGCTGGAGGTGGGAGAGCTGGCGGAAGGCCTTCTGGCAGTAGGAACAGGTGTAGGGCTTGGCCCCTGAGTGGATACGGATGTGCTGGGCCAAGTAGGAGCTGTTGGCGAAGGTCTTGGAACAGTGCGGGCACTTGTGGGGCTTGGTCTCTGTGTGTGACTTGGAGTGGATCTGCATCTCCGACTTGGAATAGAAGGTCAGCGAACACATCCGGCACCTGGGCCCAGCCAGGGCAACAAATTAGACACGCCCCCCACCAAAACATAGATAATCCCATACCCTCCTCCCGTGCTAAGTCCAGCCCTAAGTGAGAAGTTCAACCATATGGAAGATCATGACATGTATTTTTTCTGCTCTTAATTCTTAGATTCTGAATTTCTGTCTCCTCCCCCTGTGGAATCCCTCAACCGTAAACTGGAAAAGGCACCCCATGCACTCAAGTCCGCAGGGAGGCAGTGAAGAGCTAGATTCCTACAAAGTGACCTTCCTTCTTCTTGGAGAACTTTGAGCATCAATCTAATTTCCCCCCCACCACAAAGAACAACTTCTTGTTCTAAATCTTTCCTCTTTCCCAGGTATATGTACGTAATTCCAGTCTATCAGGCTGAAGAAAGTGTCAGCCTCACTTGGAACCACTTTTATTCAATATTTAAGTGGGATAAAAGTCCTCCCTGCTCTGCTATGCCATCAACTAGAACAGGCTTACAGAAAAGTCTTCAGGCATCATATTAGTTAAGATTTGGCTGAGGCTCTGGGCAGGGGCTATGTCAGCTGGAACTCAATTATTTTATCTCAACAAGAAACGGCAACAAAGCTTAAAAAAAGAGTAACAGAATAGAAGCCAAAAGACTTGGATAAGTTCCTTTTCTGAGGCTCAGGTTCTGTTCTTTTCCTCTTACTGTAAAACGTGAGAATGATCACTGACATGTTCCTCCTGTAAGTATGTTGTTGTTGTTGGTTTTTTTTTTTGCAGGGCAATGAGGATTAAGTGACTTGCCCAGGGTCACACAGCTAATAAGTGTCAAGTGTCTGAGGCTGTCCTTGAACTCAGGTCCTCCTGACTCCAGGGCCAGTGCTCTATCCACTAAGCCACCTAGCTGCCCCCTGTGTATGTTTTAAGAGCAATCTGTCAAAGGTTCTGAGCTCCTCAAGAGGTAAATATCGGGGCAGCTAGATGGCACAGTGGATGGAGCACCGGCCCTGGAGTCAGGAGTACCTGAGTTCAAATCCGGCCTCAGACACTTAACACTTACTAACTTACTAGCTGTGTGACCCTGGGCAAGTCACTTAACCCCAATTGCCTCACTTAAAAAAAAAAAAAAGTAAGTATCATGGCTGCTAGCTTTTAATTTAAATACAGACCTCTCCTCCCCTTACAAAAGCTTTTACTTAAATTCTAGTACTTCAGTCCAATCTCCCTTTGTAGATTCTACATCATCTGGCCCTTTAGGGGGAATAAAGGATAGGGAGAAGAGGAAATGTACTTTTCAAAAAGGAAAAATGGTGAAGAAACCCTTGATGGAGTCAAAAGTCCTGGGTTCTGATTGTAGGATGTTATAGGCTTGCTTGCTTCTCTAGACTTCATTTTTCTGATGAGACAGTTAATATCTACTGCCTAGAGGTGCACAGTAAAGACACTCTGGGCTTTCTCAACAGAAAATGTCAACCACCACCAAATACTGAATTCATTATATTAAGGAAAGCAGTGCCAGCGATAAGACAGTTTTGCTATTTATCTCACACTGTTCAACATTTTTATTTGAAGGGTCCAACATTACCCTCTGTGGGTGAAATTTTTTCTTAAGAGGTAGAGGAGTAACTCAATTCTCAATGTATGCCAAAATCTAAAGGGGGTTTTTTGGGTTTTTTGGTTAGTTTTTGAAGAGTAAACACACCAACTATACTCCCAATGTTAGGGTTATTAAAAAAAAAAAACAAACAGGTCCATTTCAATGCAGTTTTCTGGTACAGAAAATGTTGGTAAACTTAAAGTCACTGCTAAAGGCAAAGATCACTATTCTAGTATAATGAAATTTGATTTCTTGGATATAAACTTGATTTCATAGAAAAGAGGAGACAGAAAATTGTTAATAGATATACAATCTCAGAAATGTAAATATCTTGCTCTCATGCCATCTGTCCTGTATGGCAGAGCTGTCAAACTCCTGGCCCTCAAAACTTCTCAGTGTAATTTAGATTATGTTTAACAAAATAAAAATGTAAATGACATAAATAATGTTAATTTGTGCTTTTCCACTGTTTTTGAGTTTGACACCACTGTTCTAAGGTGCTCAAGGCACCCTTTCCCCCCTATTTTATACATGAGAAAACCAAAGCCTTAATATATTAGGTGAATCACCCAAAGTCCCATAGCAAGACCTGGGTCTTTAGTTTTGCCAGTACCCACGATTTTGTTCTTTGACATGGTAAGTCTGCAGCTATTTACATGGGCTCCCCTTTGCTAGAAGGAAGATTCAAACAGTTCATAATTTTGTTTCTGTAGAAATTCCCTTTTATTACCTAGCATAGGTTTAATTCTGCTCACTCTACTTTCTTCCAGTACACAGCTTCTCTCTGTGACAATAGCCAGCTAATCCTGGCTCCAGAAAATCAGTGCTCCCAAATCAGAAAGTACAACATAATGAATCCTGTCATTTCCCTATGCTACTACAGTTTTTGAAACTTAGAGTCAACTCTATGGCAGATTAGAGAGGATATGAACAGAGGTGTGCAGAGGCAGAACACCTTGAACTGTCTAGAGAAGTTAAGAGTTCTGATGTTAGACCTGGAAAGGACCTTAAAGATGGCCCGACTTCTTCATTTTACAGATGAGGAAACTTGGGTCCAGAGAGGTCAAGTGACTTAAGGTCACACAACTAGTTAGGACAGAGTTGAAACTATGGTGTATGTGGCATTCCAGCAAGACACCACCACCCTAACCTGAGCTTTTTTTTCTTTTTAAATTTTCTTTTTTTCTAACTTGAGCTTTTGATATAGATGAATCTGTATCTAGAAGATGGTACCTTGCTCTAATTAATCCCAATGTGTATCCAGATTTACAGAAAACAAAGAGTGGTATTCATTTTTTTTGTTTTGTTTTTTAGAGGCAACTGGGGTTAAGTGACTTGCCCAGGGTCACACAGCTAGTAAGTGTTAAGTGCTGAGGCCGGATTTGAACAAACGTAATCCTGACTCCAGGGCCAGTGCTCTATCCACTGAGCCACCTAGCTGCCCCCAGGTTATTCATTTTTACAAAAGGATTCATGTTGATTCCTTTTAGAAATAAGCTTGAGTGCATTTAAAATGATAGAATTTACAAAAAATGGAGTCACAACCTTTCGAGAAAACATTTGTGTGTAAAGTGAAGTAAGAGGCTGAAGAACTATGGTACATGATATTTTTTTTGGGGGGGGGGGTTAAGTGCCCAGTAACAATTTTCTAAGTAGAGGAAATGGCACTCAGGAAGAATGACCACTCTCCATGGTGAAGTTACATGTAGTAAATAAATAAATGCTATCAATCACTACTCATCCATTTCTTCTAAGCTCAAATCATTTTACAAAATATTACCTAGGTAAATACTCCTAATACCACTAGAAGGGAGGCATAAAACAGAATTCTCTCCATTTTACAAATGAGGAAACTGAGGCCCAGAGAGGGGAAAAGGACTTGCCCAGGGTCACACAGCAAGTTGGTGGTGGAGCCTGAATCCATGAGCCCAGGGCTCTGTCCATTTCCTGTGCCGCAGTTTCCCTGGCTCCTAAAATGGGAACAACATTGCCCTTCTGGGTATATTAAGGAGAGAAACCAGCCTCCCATTCAAACATGTCTGCTTCTGTCCGAGACTATGCTTTGAGCTTACTCCCACTTTACACATGAGGGTCAATGCTCCCCCAAACCACATGAGCCTTTTTTAGCTTGGAGATCATGGGTTTCTAAAGGGTAAGGTCTATCTTTAGTATTCTGTTTGTATAGTATACCACATGCAAACAAGTATTTGATAAATACTTATTGAAGATAGACAACTCTGAAAAAGACAGGATCAGAAAGTCTGATCTGGTCTATGTTAATTAGGCACTGAGCAAACATCTACATTGACTACATATGGCTTTTTTAAAGGGAGGGAGGGGAAAAGAGGAGAATGAGCTATTGTTTTCATTTTTTTTCCCTATGTAGGCCCCTACCATCATCCCAACTATGTTGGGGCAAGAAGGTACAGGGATCAAACAGGCATTATAGCCACAAGGAGGAACGTAGGCTGGGTCAATAATTGTCAGAAAGATATCCTGGAAAAGCAGGGATGGAAAATTCATGCCTCAAAATATATCTGAGAATAGGCAGGGGATCTCAAGTTGGAACTTGGACCTCTGAAGAATGAGAGGTAAACTCCAAAAGTACTTGCAGAATTTTCCCTATTTCACTCTATGACCCCAAACAGGTCACTGCTAAGACACCCCAATGCAGAGGCAACAGAAAGGAGAAGTAAAGTGGGGACAAAGTACTGAGGAAGTCATGTACCCTCCCCCACCCCTGGTCCCACCCACTCTCCTACCCCCAAACAGCCCTGACATGCAACTGGGTCTGACATGAAAGAGTCACCCAATAGAGTCCTGGTTTGAAGCAGGACGCAAAATGGAGCGGCTGAAATAGTGATCCTCACCCCATCCGGCCCCCTGGCTCTGCCCCCCACCTGTAGGTCTTGCCATCCTTCTGATGGTCTTCGTCATCCTCAGGGGAGAGCACATAAGGGTCATTCATCTCAGGCAGCCCTGATTCCTGCATCCGCTTCTTCTTTCGGCCCCGGGGAGGCTTGGGAGCCACAGTGCCACCACCCCCACCACCCCCACCTCCCCCGCCCCCTTCTTCTGCCAGAGCTGATGCCACCTTCTTGGAGAGGTCAGGGACCACCTGCAGGGCTTGGGAGCCAGGGGGAAGGGCTGACACAATCATGGGAGCTGAGATGGGGAAGGTCTGAGCTGAGGAGGCTGTAGTCACTAGAGAGCCTGAGGGGGATGTGATCACCAAGCCTGGACCTAGGAGTAAAAGAAAGATGGGATTATCATCTCAGCCCTGGTACCTTACCTTACTTCATTTGAAGTCAGCAGAGAATACTGAATTGAATCGCCCCACTCTGCACAATGTCTGAAAACCCTAAATCCCATAATAAAAAGTCTCTTACTCTAGGTTCCCATTGCTACCCTACCCCCTACCTGAGCACAGTGAAACCTATCCCTCAACTGGAATCCTTTTTCTTCTCCCCTTAAAACTGCACACACTTTTGACACTTAATAACAGGATTTCTGAGAGATAGCATACACATATCCCATTCTCTCCAGTGAGAGCTGAACCATCCCATCTTGAAGCCTGACCATGGCTTTTCAACACCTCAGACAGTGTAGGGAAGGGTGAGTGGAGTTGCTTACCAGCAGTCATTAGTCCTGTGGATGGCACAGGCACCACAGTGATGTTCTGAGTGACCGAAGCCTGGCTATGTGGTGTCAGCTGATCTGGCTTGGTATCGGCATCCATGCTGATGCCGGATGGCAGGGGTACTGAGGCAGGCACTGTTAGCAGGGTGGGGTAGTGAGGTGGAGCCAGACCACAGCCTTTCTCTGGTAGCAGCTGATCCTTCATCTTGTTGATGAACATCGTGTTTTCTATCTAAAGGAAGAAAAGTCTGTTATCAGAAATGAGCCAAGATTATTTTCTTCCCTTCTCCACAGTTTCTCCTTCTTTAACATATAATGGAAATGAGCAAACTAAGAGCTGGCACCCCTATTCTTCTAAAGGGAGTCTAGAAGAGAAAGGTCACCTCATACTTACATTCAATTTAGAGACAGGAGATACTCTGGGGGTAGACACTGATTAGTCTGGTTCTAGTCTTGCCCAGCAGTTCCGTGGTAGATAGAAATGATATACCACTATTTAAAGCTGAACAATAAAAATACTACCTTGTATTTGCGTAATGCTCTAAAGTATACAAAACACTTTTATGCAAATTTTCTCTGCTGATCCTTACACAATTCTGTGAGGTAAGCAGACACTATTCTTCTCATTTTACAGATGGAGAAATGAAGACTCACAGAAGTGACTCGCCCAAGTACACTTGGCTCCTAAGTGGTAGAATAAAGACCAGGAGCTGGGCACCTGACCTCTGGGGTCCACTGCCCTCTCTACTATACTACATGTGTGGGGGGAGAAGAACAAGTTAGCATAACCTACCTGTCCTGAGACTGTGGGAACTGCTGGCCAGAAGTATGGGGAAGAATTGAAGTGAGATTCTTCCATTCTACCTGGAGGGAGGGGAAGAGAGAGAGGGAGGGAGGGAGGGGGAGGGAGAGAGAGAGAGAGAGAGAGAGAGGGAGAGAGAGGAGACAAATCACACTCAGGAAGACAATGTAAAACATCACTGTGGAAAGGAAAGGAGGCATAGAAGGCTCCTGGTGCTCTCTTCTGAGGGGGAGACCTTAGGATCTGCTTCTCAGTGGAAGTAGTCTGCAGTGGTATCCTAAGGTATCCTTAGGTACTTTCATAACTGTAGTGATGAATGAGTTAATAATTCTAAAAGCTCCACACTGCTCGCATTTGCTCTCCTTTCCCAATACAAAGGGAGTTAGTGTTACTTTCTCTTTATAACTGAAAGAGAAACTGAGCCCTAGAGAAAGGAAAGAATGGGCCCATAGTCACACACTAAGTGGCAAAGTTGAGAATAACAATCAAAAAGTCTTTCTGGCCTTTTCCTCTATTCCTTATTGCCTCACACTCCTTTTCCTGGAATGAACAAGTAAAGTTTTCCAATCTTCCTGTTTTATTTAGAGATTCTGGGATAAATTTTAAGAAAATGACAGAAGTAATCAAAATTAATACTGACTTATTAAAATTCTAGCTGCTTGTCCATGGAGTAGTGAAATATAACTCTTCCCCACATCACCAACAGGTTCAAAGACTTATAGATTTGGAAGGAACCTCAGAGGTCACCTAAGGCAATGCCCTTATTTTATAGATAAGAAATTAAGGCTCAAGGAGGTTAGTTAAGTTAGTACTCTTATAAGTGGAAGAGGTGACATCCCAAGAGGTTGAATGAAGTTCACCCAAGAGTGGTTTGGGACTGGGCAAAGAAATATGGCTTCACACAATGACTAAGGAACCTGGGAAAGTTCTTCAACAATGTATCATGGAATGCATCTCAAGTCATCTTAAAATCTAGTTTCTCAGGGGGCAGCTAGGTGGTGCAGTGGATAAAGCACCAGCCCTGGATTCAGGAAGACCTGAATTCAAATCCAGCCTCAGACACTTGACACTTGTTAGCTGTGTGACCCTGGACAAGTCACTTAACCCTCATTGCCCTGCAAAAAAACCCAAAAAGCAAAACAAACAAAAAAAGTCTAGTTTCTCATCCTTCTTCATAGAGCTTATTTATTAGTTCTTTCCTAGCGATACTAAATAGAATTTTCTGTTTTTTTGTTTTTTTTTTTGTGAGGCAGTTGCGCTTAAGTGACTTGCCCAGGGTCACACAGCTAGTGTCAAGTGTTTGAGACTGGATTTGAACTCAGGTCCTCCTGAATCCAAGGCCAGTGCTCTATCCACTGTGCCACCTAGCTGCCCAGAATTTTCAATTCTTACAAAACCTTTACAGTGAGGTAGCATCCAATTTTGCCCTCCTTCCTTGTAATAAGGGATCTTTGGCTAGAAAACAGAGGAGGGGAATGCACCAAACCTCTGAAGACAGAACTTCCTGTTGTTTTTTTAAGTGTCAAACTAAAAGTTAAAATATCTCCTGAGGGGCAGCTAGATGGCGCAATGGATAGAGCACTGGCCCTGGAGTCAGGAGTACCTGAGTTCAAATCCAGCCTCAGACACTTAATACTTACTAGCTGTGTGACCCTGGGCAAGTCACAACCCCAATTGCCTCACAAAAAAAATAAAATAAAATATCTCCTGAAACAAATTTAATAAAGGCAAGTATTAATTCTGTTTCCTAATATTAGCTTTTAATTTAGAAAGCTTCAGTTTTTTTTTTATTTTAAATGTTTATTTTTAGGTACCCTAAAATAGACTTTAAGGATACCCATGGTGAGAGTTAACTTTTTTTTTTAATATTTTATTTTTTTCCCCGTTACATGTAAAGATAGTTCTCAACTTTTGTTTATACAAGCTCTCCAATTTCAGATTTTTTTCTCCCTCCCTCTCCTCCCTCCCCCCTCCCCTAGACAACAGGCAATCTGATATAGATTTTATATATATATACATATATATATAACATTAAACATATTTCTGCATTAGTCATGTTATAAGAGAAAAATCAGAGCAATGATGACAAACCTCAAAATAGATAAACATCAGCACCAAAACCAAAAGAAGTAGTATGGTTCATTCAGTATCTATACTCCACAGTTCTTTTTTTTCCCTGGATTTGGAGATCCTCTTCCATCATGAGTCCCCTGGAACTCTTCTGTACAATTGCATTGGTGAGAAGAATCTAGTCCATCACAGTAGGTCAACACACAATGTTGATGATACTGTGTACAATGTTCTTCTGGTTCTGCTCATCTCACTCATCATCAGCCCACGCGAGACCCTCCAGGTTTCTCTGAACTCCTCCTGCTCATTGTTTCTTACAGAAAGCTTCAGTTTTAACAACCAACCACATTATACAATCCAAGGAGATTGAAAGAAAATCAATCCCAACTAGCTTTTGAGAGCAGGAGCTATGTATATTCTACTTCTATTGACTCCCAACATCCTATCCACTCCAACATCACCTAGCATGGTATTTTTTAAAAATCAAATTAACGTTTAAAAAATTGACAAAAATCTGCCTTTTCTCTTCCTACCTCCCCATCTTTATCTGCACTGAAAAAGAAAGGAAAAGGGGAGCAGCTAGGTGGCGCAATGGATAGAGCACCAGCCCTGGAGTCAGGATGACCTGAGTTCAAATCCAGCCTCAGACTTATTAGCTGTGTGGCCCTGGGCAAGTCACTTAATCCCAATTGCCTCAAAAAAAAAAAAAAAGAAAGAAAGAAAGAAAAAAAAGGAAAAAAACCTTTGTAAGAAATATACACAGTCGAGTAAAACAAATCCCCCAAATGGCCATGCTCCCCAAATTCTATGTCTCAATTTGTAGTCTACCACCTATCTGTCAAGTCCACCATCATAAATCTTCTGGATTCATGGTGGGTCACCATAGCATTCAAAGTTTTAAAAGTCTTTCAAAGTTGTCTGTCTTTATAAAATTGTTGTTACTATATAACTTGTTCTTCTGGTTCCACTCACTTCATTTTGTATCAATTCATACAATTCTTCCCAAATTTCTCTAAAAGCATCTCCTTTTTATCATTAACTTACATGTAGCAGAAGAGTATTCCATTACATTCATATACCATAACTTGTTCAGCTATTCCCTAACTGATGATCACCTCCTCAGTTTTCAGTTCTTTATCAATGCAAAAAGATGATATGAATATTTTTGTCCATCCTCCCCTGCTCCCCACTTAATTTTTAAAAAAATTTATGGAATAAAGCATTTCCATAACATTGATACAATAAAAAAGATGATTGCAAATCTTATATGTACAACTTGCTATTCTTTTCAAGTATACAACAAAATTATCATGTAGATTTATTTTTTTCTTCCCTCTCTCACCCCTACCCTAGAAATGGCTACCATCAAACACAAATAGGTATACACATGTAAAATTGTTCTATACATAATATAGATGCAGATAGCTTCTTCCTTCATACGTCTTTTATAGTTAATTTGGGTCTTTATAATAGTCAAAATAACTTATTTGCCCAGTCTTTCTTTTTTTTTTTTTGCAGGCAATCAGGGTTAAGTGACTTGCCCAGGGTCACACAGCTAGTTAAGTGTCAAGTGTCTGAGGCTGGATTTGAACTCAGGTACTCCCGAATCCAGGGCCAGTGCTTTATCCACTGCACTACCTAGCTGCTCCCCAGTCTTTCTTAAGATAATACTGATGCTACTGCATACAATGTTCTCTTGGTTCTGTTCATTTTGCTCTTCATTGTTTCAAGCAAATCTTTCCCAGTTTTTCTAAAATCATTTCACTCGGTATTTTTTAATATAGTACAGTAGTATTCCATCACAATCATACACCACAACTTGTTCAGCATCTCTGCAATATCCAGTTCTTTGCCACCACAAAGAGAGCGGCTATAAACACTTTAGAACATATAGGTTCTTTTCCTTTTCCCCTAATCATCTTTGGAAATAGACCAAGTAATGGTTACTGGGTCAAAGGGTATATAGGTAGTTTAATAAACTCTTTGGACATAATTCCAGATGGTTCTCCAAAATGGTTGGATCAGTTTATAGTTCCAATAATGAATTCTTGTCCCAATTTTTCCACATCCCCTCCAACATGTTACTTTCCCCTTCTATCATTTTAGCCAGTCTGGTAGGTGTAAAATTATATCTCAGTATCGTTTTAATGTGCATTTTTCTAATCGATAATGATTTAGAGCATTTTTTAATGACTATAAATTGTTTTGATTTCTTCACTGGAAAACTGCCTGTTCATATCCTTTGACCATTTATCAATTGGGGAATTAACTCGTATTCTTATAGACTTGACAAAGTTCTTTACATATATTAGATGAGACCTTCATCTGATAAATTGTCTATAAATTCCCTCCTCCCCCAATTTTGTTTTCCTTCTGATCTTGGCTAATTGTTTTTAAGTTTTTTGATCTAATGTAACTGAAATTATCCACTTTACAAATGACGTTGCTCTCTGTTCATAAATTGTTCATCTATCTATAAGTCTGAGAAGTAATAAGTAAAATGTTCTCTGCTCCTTTTAAAAAAACAAATCTCTATGCAATATAAATCTAGGAATTTTATCACTGGTTCAAAGGGTATGCAAAGTTTAATAACTTGTGAGGCTTTCCAGAATGGATGGAGCAGTTAACAGCTCCACCAGCATTTGTCATTTTCTTTTTACCAATCTGATGGGTATAAAGTGGAACCACACTATTTTGTCTTTCTCTAATTATTAGTGATGTACAGCATTTTCTCACATGGCTATTATAATGACTTGGATTTCTTCCTCTAAATAACGGCCGGTTGGGGGCAGCTAGGTGGCGCAGTGGGTAAAGCACCGGCCCTGGACTCAGGAGGACCTGAGTTCAAATCCAATCTCGGACACTTGACACTTACTAGTTGTGTGACCCTGGGCAAGTCACTTAACCCTCACTGCCCCACAAAAACAAAACAAAACAAACAAACAAAAAAATAACTGCCGGTTCATGTCCTTTAAATCTTATCATTTGGGAATGGCTCTTATTCTTATAGATTTGAATTAGTTTCCTATTTATTTTAGAAATGAGACTTCCTCAGAGAAACTTTCTATAAGGATTTTTTTCTCCATTTACCACCTTTTCTTTCTTTTTACATTAGTTGTATTGGGGGCTTTTTGGTGGAAAAAACTTTTTGTAATAAAAATTGTCCTTTTTATCTTCTGTGATCCTCTCTATCCCTTGTTTGGTCATGAACCCTTCCCATATTCAGATATCTGAAGATTTTGTTTTTTATATTGGTAATTTGATTTTCCTTTCTTAAAAAAAATCAAATCAATAAATGATTCATCCATTTATTTATTTAGAAGGTCCTGGTTTTGTTAAATTGTTGTGGAGGGGGAGTTTTTTTGCTTTCAATTTTGTTATGCTCTTTGATTTTTAGGATTTCTATTTTAGTATTTTACTTTCTTAAAAAATATGTGATTTTTGGGGTTTTTTTAGTTTGCATGCCCAATTCATTGATCTATTCCTTCTATTATTAATGAAAGTGCTTAGAGATAAAAAATTTCTCCTAAGGCCAGATTTGGCTGCATCCCAAAAATTCTGGTATACTGTCTCATTGTTGTCATTATCTTTAATGAAATTATGTCATACTATGATTTGTTCTTTGACCCACTAGGATTCACTAGGATTCAGTTATTTAGTTTCCAATTTATTTATTTATTTATTTATTTTTGACGGGGCAATGGGGTTAAGTGACTTGCCCAGGGTCACACAGCTAGTAAGTGTCAAGTGTCTGAGGCCGGATTTGAACTCAGGAACTCCTGAATCCAGGGCCGGTGCTTTATCCACTGCGCCACCTAGCCGCCCCTCCAATTTATTTTATTTATTTATTTATTTCTCGGTAAGGCAATTGGGGTTAAGTGACTTGCCCAGGGTCACACAGCTAGTAAGTGTTAAGTGTCTGAGGCCGGATTTGAACTCAGGTACTCCTGAATCCAGGGCCAGTGCTTTATCCACTTCGCCACCTAGCTGCCCCAATTTATTTTTAATAATTTCTTTAGTGACCCTTTACTGAATATAATATTTGTTTTATTGCATTATTGGAAAGATGAGCTTAATATTTCTTCTTTCCTGTATCTGTGAGATTTTTTATGTCCTAATACATGGTTGATTTTTATAAAGGTGCCATGCACTGATGAGAAATGTGTTTTCTATTTCATAATCTCTAGAGGAATATAATATGTAACTTTTCTAAAATTCTATTCATGTACTTAATTCTTAAAAAAATGAATCTATCTAGGCCTAGGGAGGTTACACTGAGGTCCTCCTATACTATAGTTTTATTGTCTATTCCCCTTCCAATTCATTTAACTTTTCCTTCAAGTATTTAGATGGTATATCATTAAGTGCATATGTTTAGTATTGATATTAATTTGTCAATAGTATCAACTTTTCCCATTTTAATTCAATCTATTATTGTTGCATTGTCTGAAATTATGACTGTTTTTTCTTTTAATTTCAACTGAAGCATAAAAGATTTTTACTCTAGCAACTTATTTTAACTCTATGAATTTTTACGTTTCAAGTGTGTTTGTTGTAAAGAACATATTATTGGGCAGCTAGGTGGCACCGTGGATAGAGCACTGACCCTGCAGTCAGGAGTAACTGAGTTCAAATCCGGCCTCAGACACTTAACACTTACTAGCTGGGTGACCCTGGGCAAGTCACTTAACCCCAATTGCCTCACCAAAAAAAAAAAAAAAAAGGAAAGAAAGAACGTGTTATTGGAGTCTACTTTCCAATCCATTCTACTATCCTCTTCCCATTTTATGGGTGAGTTTATTCCATGCACATTCAGTTATAATCATTAATTGTGTACTTCCCTCTATCCTATTCTCTTATGCTTTTCATTCTTTCTCCCCATTTCCATCTTCTAGAGAAGAAAGTGGTGAGAAAGAGGGATGCTCAGCACCAGTACTCTAGGTTTGACAAAATCTGCTTCTGTTCTTCTGCTCTTTTTCTCCTTCCTTCCCCAGAACCCAATCAAAGGTTGTCATTCTTCCTTTCCCTACTTTTAAGTCTCTGAGATCTCTCTTGTAAGCTAGAGTTCATTTGGGTATACTCTTCCTCCCTTTGACAAGTTCAGAGGAAAGTGAGATTCAAATGACACTTGCTCCCCACTCAACCCTTCCTCTTTGTTTGTATACTTTTACTTGTTTACTTTTTTATGTGAGATAATTTCCCTACTCTTCTTCCTCCAAACCTGCCCTCACATCCCTCTCTATTCCTTTTCCCTTCCCCTCCTTCAAGATAGAATAAAGCTACTAAGAGGCCCTCTGTTTCATTAGACTCAATTATCCCTGATGATACTTAGAACATAAACAGTTTATCCTTTAGTCCTTATGACTGCTCAATTACATTCAACTTTTTATATTTCTTTTGATGCCCGTGTTTATATTTCAAAGTTTCTACATAGTGCTGGTCTTCCTCAGAGATGCTTGTAAATCCTCTATCTTTAAAGAGCCATTTGTCCTCCTGAAGGAGTATAATCAATTTTGTTGAGTAAGTTATTCTTGGTTGTAAGCCTATGTATCTTTTGTCTTTCTGAATACTATATTTTAAGCTCTCTACTCCTTTAAAGTTGTGCTGCTAAATGTTATGTATTCCTGATGGTGGCTAATCAGTACTTGAATTCTGCCTTTTTGGCATGCTCGCTGAATTTTGTATTCGACCTAGAAGCTCTGGATTCTGACTATAATGTTCCTTGGAGTTTTCTTTTGGAAGTTTCCTTTAAGAAGTGGGCAGTAGTCATTTCTATTCTCACTTTGCCCTTTAGTTCTAAGAGATCTGGGCATTTTTCTTTTATCGTTTCTTGAAATGACTCTTTCGCCATGACTCTCAAATAGTCCAATGAGTCTGAAATTATCTTTCCTCAATCTCTTTTCAAGGTCAGTTTTTTCCATGAATTAAATTTTATATCTTCTCTTTTTTGTCTTGAAACTTCGTTTTTACATCTTGTCTTGTGAAGTTACTATCTTCTATTTGGTCCATTCTACTTCTTAGAGAATTTGTTGCTGAGTAAAGTTTAGTACCTCTTATGCCAAGCTGTTAATTCTCTTTCCAGTTCTTTCTCTAGATCTTTTCCACTTTTTTCCTATTGTGATATTTTATTTATAAAATTATTTAATTAAAAAATTGTTGGGGGACAGCCAGATGGTACAGTGGATAAAGCACTGGCCCTGGATACAGGAGGACCTGAGTTCAAATCCAGCCTCAGACATTTGACACTTACTAGCTGTGTGACCCTGGGCAAGTCACTTAACCCTCATTGCCCCACAAAACAAGAACAAAAAAATTGTTGCTTCATCTCTTCAGGAATTCTCATTCAACTTGTAACGAAACTGTGTTTTTCTTTGAGGCTTAGCTTGTATTCGAATTGTATTTGGAATTACTCTTTTTCTCCTGGATTTGTGTTTCGTACATCTCTATCACCAGAAGAACTCTTTATAGTGGGAGTCTCTTTTTTGTTTGTTCATTCTAGCCTACCTCCTTACTTCAGACTTTATATCAGAGTCACACACTCTGAATTTCTGGAGGGAATATCTGGGTCATACTTGTGCTTTCTTCAGTCCTGCTGGTATTTCCTGGGGTATTGATATTTCATCACTCTAGATTTCAGGCTGGGGACCTGCAAGCTTTAGGTGTTCTCAAAGCAGTATGATCCAGGGCAAAGTCTGACTGCTGCCCTCTTGGTGTGAGTACTGCAAGTTCCTGTCCTAGGTTTATGTCTGAGCAACCTAAGTGTGGGCTTATCCTTGGTTGAAGTTCCAAAAGACTGCTGCTAGATTCTGCCATTATAAGCTAGTTGGAAGGCTTTGCAAGTTTGGAACAACAGAACAACAGGGTTCCCTTTGGTCTTGGATTCCTTCCATGATTATCCTACTTCAGATTTCAGACTAGAATGGAAATTGGAATTGAGACCCTACGTTGCTTTCATGGTCAAATCCAAGCAATTGCTGCCTACTTCCTTACCTGTTCCTCTCTGGATACATGGTCTAGGGTCGGTGACCACTCTCTGCCCAGGATCATCATCCCTAGGTACAAACCCCTTCCCCTTCAGTCTCATATTGGATCTGTGTGAGTCACAGCTGCCAGGTGGCACCCACTTTTGCACAAGGTAAACCCCCTCTGTGTTGGATCTGGGACTTCTCTTTGCCCTAGGGTAAAGCCATGGACAGCTCACATAGTACATTCCTGGCTAGACTGCTATTCCCATTGTCTGTAGACCTGTCTCCTATACTGACCTGTGTTGGGAAAATAACTCAATGTGGGGTTTTTTTTGTACTTCTCAGTGTTATATTTTCTAGATCTTTAGCTGTCAAGGAGAGTTTACCTATATATCTTTCTGTTACTTAGCCATCCTGATAGTCTCCCACCTAGTATGGTATTCTGCTTTTAGTTTTTTATTAAATCTTTTTTAAAATTGAAAAGGAATGTTTGCTACAAATACAAATAAGCTCCTAATACAATGTTAGAGGTCAGCCCTACCTCCTGCAACATCCTGCTGTACAATTTCCCGGTTTGTAGGGAAAACTGATAGGAATAAAAACATTGAAAACTACTAGGAATTAGAAGTTAAGTTTGGAGAAGCTAAAAGTGACAGCTCATTATACATTTTTCCTATAAAGAGGACTGGTTTTGAAGCAAAGAGACCTGGGTTCAAATACCAGCTACACCTTTTGCTGAAGGAACTTAGATGAGTCACTATCTCCAGTTTCTCCATCTGGAAAATGAGGATAATACTTGTACCACCTACCTCAAAGAATTGTTATGAGGGAATACTCTGTAAACCCTAAAAAAGCAACCAAGGCAAGCTATTCTTTCTTTCTTTCTTTCTTTTGGTAAGGCAATTGGGGTTAAGTGACTTGCCTAGGGTCATATAGCTAGTGTCAAGTGTCTGAGGTACTCCTGAATCCAGGGCTGGTGCTTTATCCACTGTGCTACCTAGCTGCCCCGAAAACTATAGATTTAAAACATCCAAAAGTCACAGCAAGAGACTCAATATTAATTCTATTACTTATTATATTCCACCTTGCAACCTCTTACAAGTCACCATCCTTATCAAAGCCATCATCCCAAAAGATACATATCAAAATGCAATACTGAATAAAACATGCACAAACCCTGAACTACCCACTGATAGCTGGCTCCAAAACAAAGAAAGTTGGCTCTGCTGGCTATACCATTGTAGTCAATAATAACTATGGGTCCTATACTAGTCTGGAGAGAAATAGGGAAGCTTCTGACCCTACAGTGAGATGACAGTGGAAAACCATATCAATCAACAAACATTTATTAAACATCTCACTGTGCTAAGTGCATTTAAGGAATTTTAAGAGGTTGGGAATCAGAAGCCCTGGATTCTACTGACAAATTCTTCACTGAAAGGCCTTTGGAGAAGGCTCTCTTTAGGTATCAACAGTACCATCATTAAGGAGGAGGATTATTTTAACATTACTACAGCCTTGAATTTAGATGGCATTTTTCTTTTAAAAGGCTCAAAGAGCTTCATACATACACATATTACTTCACTAATACTCAAAAGATCTGGTAAGCAAAGGATCTGGGGGAATTTATACTATAATTGAGAGAGATAAGTAATTTGTCTGAGGTCACAAACAGACAACACAGAATTCTAACCTATGATACTGCTACTAAAAGATAAAATAAAATGATGATGCTCGTGCCGACAGAGTATCATCCTATGACAAAATTGTGAGTAGAGAGACCAGCTCCCTTGATTTCCCTATTATAAATAACAAAGTCACATATTATTAGAGTCACAGTTTCTTTTCCCAAAGAAGATATACTCCTTTTATATAGCTTTTAGAAAGAAATCCTTATCCATCAATCAATTCATTCATCAGCATCTGGATGTGCAAAGCCCACTGCTAAGCACTGGGGAATATTCTGATTAACTTGGCCCACTTGATAAAAAAGAATGAGACAAAATCCTTGAGTTCTTGATTTATACCTTCTCATTTCAACATATGGCTTTGGATAATTCACTGTTTCCTTAAGCCTCTACCTGGGGAGAATGAACTTCAGAAAACCAAGTTTATAAAGCAGAAAAGGTAGAGGTAAAAGTTTTATACTAAAGAACAACATGCTTGAAGTGCTTCTGTGAAGAAAGATGCTAGAGAAATACTTTAGCAAGGATAAAAAGTTTTTTGTTTTTGTCCACCCCCCCCCCCATAGTAGTAGAGCAACAGAGGGAAGTGATAATGAGAATATAAGAATCAGGTAAGTTTGGGCAGCTATAATTAGACTAATGGCTAGAGACCACATAAACTGAGAAGCCTCACAGAGAGAAATAAGGTCTGAGCTTTTGCCTGTACACTTTAGTTCAATGACATCAAGCACACAAGGAATTTCAAAGAACAATCAAATACGCAAATGGAATTGAAGGAAGAACTTCTCACATGTCTTGAAAACTGTCCCTACTCTGTTGGACAGGAATCACTGTTCCATGTCCAAACAACTCAACCAAATTATTACCAATAAACAGCCTTCCATTTAGCATAACAACTCCTCATCCAGCATCCTTGGGATTCTAAATTAGTAGGGGTGTCTTTGAAAACACTTTCCTCTCGTGCTGACATTCTCACCAAGAATAATGGTAGGACACATAAGGAAAAGGGAAATTGGGTACTGGAGAGCCTGGGGTCTCTTAACGATAGGATGGTAAGGGCTGTAGGGAGGAAACTTGTCTTTGATACAGATGTAAAAAAAACCTAAACTTAATAGTCACCGTTAACTCAGGGTCCTAAGGAAAGCAAGCCCTATAAACCACTCCTTACGGGCTAAAATTAATTTGAAGTAGTTACTTGGAGAAATGAATTAAGAATTCAAACCCTATCTGTCTACAAAAACACATGTCTTGTTCAGTTTTGATTCAAACCAATCACTAGTTTACTCTACCAAGGTATGCCAGAATATTATTTCTTTCTACCTCTCAAGTCTTACAATCTAACAATTATAAGAAAGAATCTTACAATTCTTTCACTATGCAAGAATCTTTTTTTGGCTAGTTTTATATTTAATTCCAAACCTAACTCCTAAGACAATTCTCAGTTTATTTCAAACTGAGCTCTAACTCTGAACTCTCAGCATCTGATATCTGTGCCCCCAAATCACAATTCTCTGGGACCACACACTAGCTGCTAGAATTTCTCAATCAACAGCTATACCTTAAACATCCCACTGCTAAAGGCAAAGGAAAGAGGCTTACTCTAAGCTGTGCTTGCTCCAACAGCAGGAAACCACTGTTAAGCAATGCCACATGGGAACACAAGTAGCATCTCTTTAAATGGCACTGTGACCATTTGGGGTGGTTTAACCTGGGACTCCCACCCCTTCGTGAATAGCCTAAAAGGGCCACCCAGACCAATATACTGAGGTTCCCCAAAAGCTAAGTCTGAGTATCTTTTTCAAAACTGGAGCAAGTCTAAATTGATTTAGTACAGGTTAACACTTCTCCAATAATAAATGCCATAATTAACTTGTTACATAAAGAAAAATATATAATATGGTTAAAATGACCCTCTCTTACCCCAAACTAAAACTTCCCCTCTTTATGTTAAATGTTTCTTACCCTCTCTCTCCTCCTCCTTCTGTCCTATTCCTCCTCCTTCTCAAGGCTCCCGCACTTTCTGAAAACAAAGTGTCTGTGTTAGAATGGTCAAAAAGGATGTAATTAATGAGGTGCCTGGAATCTCTGAGGACTTCCAATCTGTCAGCTGTCAATCTGGAGGGAAGACAAAATTCCTGCCTCTAACCCAAGAGAGGGAAGGTTACAATAACAGGAATTTAGTCACTAAGTAGAAAGAGATTTAATCCCTAGTAACAAAGTTGAACTATCTTCACCATTTAAGTACCGGTTGAAAGGACCCCCCCCCCCCCCCCCCCCCGGGAGAGCAGAGCTTAGATACTTAATTCCTTCTCACAGGTAACCGAGGGGCAAAAGCCAGGAAAAAAAGAGGTTGTGGGAGGAGGGGGAAGAGGGCAGTTTGGTCACCTCCCACCTATGAGGACAAATCTGGAAACAGAACTAGGATGGGGGTGCCCCAAGTTCTTGTGCCAGGAGGCAGACTCCTTAGTGCAGGCCTAGACACTCCCATTGGCCATTTCCCCCCAACCCCTAAGAGGACTTTGTCCCTTATCTGTCAAGGGCCCCATACCAGGGAGCCCCTCTGGGTCAAACCGCAGTCCCTTCCCCCCATAAGGGTCCCCTCTGCGCTAATAAATCCCTTCTTCCCCTAAGACAGCCGATAAGAGTCTCCCCCCTTGCTCACGCCCCCTTCCTCAGAGCCCTTCTGGGGCATCGGATCCCTCCCCTCCAAGAGCCAAGCTCCGACACCCACCAGAAACCCACCCCCTACACCCCCACTCCCACCATTCCCCCCGCCCCCCCCACCCCAGCGCCCGCTACTCCACAACCACTTCCGGTTCCGGGAGGGGGGGGGGAGACACACACACGGAGCCCCCCCACCCCCACCCCCTTCGGGACAGGGAGGAGGGAACGCGGAGCGTGCAGGCAGCAGCAGCGGCGGCGGTAGCAGCGGCAGCGGCGGCGGCGCGAGACTCACCCGGCTCCAGCGGCTGCAGCAGCAGCAGCAGCAGCGGCGGCGCGAGAGTCAGAAAGCTGCTCGGGAGGGGGCGGCGCGTGCCTTTTGCCGGGAGGGAGGCAGAGGGGTGGGGGGGAGGGAGGGAAATGGGATGAGGGGAAGTAGAGCTCCAGAGAGCGCGCGCACTCGGGGCGCTGGGCGGACCGACCGACCCTCCTGCCCCCCGCCCCGGAGGAGTGTGTACACACACGGACGGACACACATACACACACACGCCCCGCTCTACACACCCGCAGGGCGGGGGCGCGAGGCACTTGGCGCCCCCCCTCCCCTCCACTCACCCGGAAGTGCTGCTGGCGCTCCTGCACTGAAGAACCCAGATTCCTCCCCTCCCCACCCCCCTCCCTCCCCCCTCCCCCCACAGGCCTGGAGAGGAGCCGCAGCGGCGAGAAGGCGGGAACACCGGAAACGAAGGAGGGGTGGGGAAAGGAGGGAACTGGGGTGGGAGGAGGGGGGGGGAGGGTGCAAAGGCCCAGTCACTTCCGGGAGCGGCTAGAGCGAATCTGGTAGTGTGGGCACCTGGGGAGACAGACACCCCCGAGGCGGAAGTCGGGTTGAATGAGGGCGGAAATGGCTTCGGCAAAGGGAAATATTTCAATGGTCAGAAGTGAGCGTGACGTTAACCGGAACTAGTGGGGGTAAGTAAGGGCAGAAATGAACTCAGTATCCTCAGGAGGCCATGGGGGTGGGGGGGGGGTGAGACTTTTGGTTGAAGGAGGGAGGATCTTGGCCTCATAAATTATGAAGCCGTTCTTCTAAGGTAAGGGGGGGGGTCCTTAAAGGGCAAGGATGTTATTTCAGTTCAACCCACATTCAAGACTATACCAGGAGGTTAGAATCTAAAGACAAAAGAAGCAGCCTCTGCCCTCAGGAAGCTTCCATTTTTTTGGGACGATGTAATATGGACCCGTAGGCTGACTTACCACTTCTGACTTTGACAGGCCTTCCACCCACCCACCCCCTTTAGTTCTTTCTCAGTTGAGTACTGGATTTGGTGCCACATACCTGTATTTCATGGCTCTCTTTTGTTGTGCTTTTAAGAATGTGTTTTTGTTTTTTTAACGGAAACATGCAAAAGTAGTTCTTAAAAAGCACATTTCAATGACTTTTAGACATACTGCAGCCGTTGTTTGTATGGGGAAATCATGTGTTTCAATGATCATTCAAGGCCCAGTAAAACAGGATCATTTGCACTGAAGCACAAAAAGATGGTTTGGGTGTGGGGGGAAAGGAAAACAACACAGAAAACTGACAAAATAGCCTAATTAATTCCCAGAAAATAAGTAAAGAATTTCAGGGGACCCTATCAGCTAAAGGGATTCTTACTAATTCTTTTGCAGTGTGGCATAAGCTTTTGAAAGTCCGAAGAACAGCAAAATACCAGCCAAAAAAAAAAAGCTGCTAATTATTGTTATGAATTAAAAACTTCTCATGGTGGGCGACAATATAGACAGGTGAAGATTGGGAAAAGGCAAAATTTTTTGGACGAAACTCACTTTTTCATTCAAAGATTTTTTACAAGAAGTCCACACAGACCTGTAAAACATGTGCATCTTCATCAGACTGTTAAACCATCCATTTCCCAAAAAAAAAGTTTTGGAAATTTTTTCACTTCATTGTGCAAGGAGTTTTTATCACAAATGAAGGAATGATGAATGCTGGCAAATGTATTAAAATACTGAGAAGCTGAATTGTTCCAGAAGTATAGAAATTCCCAAAATTTACCTTGTAGATATGTTACAAAAGGATAAGTAATATATCCAAGACAGAGATAAACATGCTTGAATGACCTGGAATTAGCTTGATTTAAAACCTAATGAAAACTTACTAACTCGACTATATGTTTACCATATGTGGGGGAGCGGTAGGAGGGAGAGAATTCAGAACTGAAAGTAAAATAACATTAAAAAAAACCTATAAGCTGTAATTCAGGCTAGACTTGGGTAAATGACCTATTTGTTAAAGTTTTGCTTAATATCCAGTATGATAAAAGTGTGGCTTCCTGTTCAATTAGAGAATGTGTCAATATCTTGTGAACTCAGTCCAAAAATATGTAAAACAAAAGACTGCAGTAAAAAAGAGGGCACATTACATATTAACAATATTAAAGATGTAAAATTTTGTAAGGAATATTGCATCACTCAATAACTGTAATTATTTTACATCACTTTAACTACAGATGTAATGGGGATCCATTATAAGCGGAGAACCCACAGCAGTTCTCTTAATTCTGAACTCTCATCTGCTGAAAGGTCCAAAGTAGTTTGGTAACTGCAGTGTTTTCTTTTTTAGATCACTAAAAGGCTGGTGACTGTCTGCCTTGGAGGTTTCAAGTGGGAACAGTTAAGTTCCTAGTGGGAACTGGAGAGGGGTTAGATTTGTGCTGGGGAGTATGGGTCACCTTCCCCTCCCTCCTTTTCCCCCCCTTCTCATTTTCGATTGAGAGACTTCCAGGTTAGTTGTCCATGCAGCTCAGGGAGTGGACAGAGATACTTTCTGGGGAAATAAAGCTTTGGCTGCTATAGTGGTGAATAGAAGGTTTTGAGGGTCAGGCATTTATGTAGCTGGAGACTGAGACCCACTTCCTTTAATTCAAATCTATCTGCACTGATTAGGATGGGCAACAGCAGAGTTGAGATTGCAGAAGCAGCAATGGTGCAAATTCTTAGTTATTTCAGTAAGGAAGGGTGTCATGCTAGGATGAATGTTTTGCTAAAAGGGATTGAACAGGAAAGAATTCAACTGAGGGCATCTGGAGTGTTGGTTGGATATCAGCAATCTTGAATCAGGGAGAAGAGATTAGTTGGGAACAGGGAAACCAACTTTTCTCCCATACTGAAGGAAAAAAGAGGCCATTTATAGTATGTTTCCTCTTTTATGCCTTCTTTTCATCACAAAGCCTTTTTCCATTGTCTTCTACTCAGGCTAGGTGGCCTTTCCTCACCAATTCCTTTCCTTTCATCACCTTCCTAACTTTGATATCTGACTTCCTAAGTTAATTAGGCAGAGGATAGAACCCTGGGCCTGAAGTCAGAAAGACCTGAATTCAAATCCAGCCTCGGACACTAGCTGTGTGATCCAGGCAAGTCACTTAAATCTGTTTGCCTCAGTTTTCTCATTTGTAAAATAAGCAGTAGAAGGAACTACTTCTGTATCTTTGCCAAGAAAACCCCAGTGAGGTCATGAAGAGTCAGACAAGACTGAAATGACTGCACAACAACAACAAAAAAGCTTATTAATGAACTGAAACCATCTTCAATGTTATCAGTTATCTCTTAATTACCAGATCTGATGGTCTTTGTCTCCTTTTTTCTTGACCTCTCTGCAGCCTTTGACACTGTTAAGCACCCTTTCTTCCTGGATACTCTCTTCTCTGGGTTTTCATAACACTACTCTCTCCTACTTCTACAATTCTTTCTCCTTTGTTGGGTCATCACCCATGTGATACCCATTCATTGTGGATGTACTCCATACTTTCTTTTGGATCCTTTTCTTTCCTCTTTCTACACTCTAACTTGATATTTTGAATTCCCATAGATTTAATAATCATCCATATGCAAATGAGTCCCAAATCTATATATTCGCCCTTGATTCCTCTCATGAGCTCCAGTCCCACATCACCACTTGAACATTTTAAACTGGATGTCACATAGACACCTCAAATTCACCACGTTCAGAGGCAGAACCTAAGTTCCCCCCCAACCCCATGCTCTTCTAAACGTTTTTATTTCTCTTATAGGTACCACCATTTTTTCAGTCTTTTAGGTTCACAATCTTATTAGCCTAAACTCTTTATTTTCCTTCACCTTACATATGTCATCTGTGGCCAGCTTTTGCTATCTCTACCTCCACAACATCCTCTACACAGCTGCCAGTGAATTTCTGTAAACACATGTCTGACCCTCTCTCTCTCTCTCTCTCTCTCTCTCTCTCTCTCTCTCTCTCTCTCACACACACACACACACACACACACACACACATACACACACACTAACTCACACTCAGTAAACTCTAGGGACTCCTTATTGCCTTTAGGATCAAATATAAACTCTGCTTGACTTTTAAAGTCCTTCAAAACCCGGGCCCGTGCTACTCCTCCAGCCTCACCATACATTACTCTTTGCTCCCAGTTCTATGGTCCATCTATCCTGGTCTTTTTGCTGTTTTTCCTACAAGCCACTCCATCTGCCTTTGCGTGCCTTTGCTCTCTATGCCTCATGCCTGGAAAATGCCCTCCCACCTCCTCTCTACCTCACAGAATTCATCACTTCCTTTAAAGCTCAGTTCAAAAACCACCTTCTGGGGGCAGCTAGGTGGCGCAGTAGATAAACACCAGCCCTGGAGTCAGGAGTACCTGAGTTCAAATTCGGCCTCAGACACTTAACACTTACTAGCTGTGTGACCCTGGGCAAGTCACTTAACCCCAATTGCCTCACCAAAAAACAAAACAAAAAAAGCACCTTCTACTTTAAGCTTTCCCTGATTCCCGCCCCCCCACAATCTACATAGTACCCTCCCTCACTAACCTACCTTGCATTTATTTTGAATTTATTTATTCTTAATTTACTTATATGTAATTGTACACGTTGTTTACTCCCCTGGAAAGTAAGTTTCTTAGAGAAGGGAGCATTTCATTTTTGTCTTTGTATCTCCGGCATCTAGCACAGTTCCTGGCATATAATAGGTGCTTAATAAATGCTTATTGCTATATTGAGCTGTGCTTTGAAGGCAGCCAAGTGTTCTCTGGTTGGTCTAGAAGGTGAGGACTGAGTGCCTAATAAAAGCTTATTGATTGCTTGATTAATTGAGGCATACTTTAAAGGAAGCCAAAGGTTCTATATGAGGCTGAATTGAGAAGGGATCAAATTCCATACTTTGTGACAGCCAGTAGAAAGGTTGGAAATGTAATGTAAGGGCAACAGCAAGCAGGAGTTTTACCAGAATGGAGAGTGTGTGAAGAGGAATACCATGAAAGAAGACTGAAAAGTAAGTGGGAACCGTATTGTGGAGAGCTTTAGAGATGCCAAACTGAGGATTTTATTTTTTTTTTTTCCTGGAGGCAGTAGGGAGCCATTAATGATTTCTGAGTAATAATGAACCGATGAGGAATGAAGTAAGCAGCACTGGAGAGCAATTTATACAGACAGTGCAGATTGAAACTTTTTGGTTTTTTTTAACCCATGGCCAGTATGGGAATTTGTTTTGCTTGACTATGCATATTTGTTACAAGGGTTTTGTTTTTCTTTCTTTTTTAAGCGGGGTGGGGAATGGAGGGAGGAGAGAAAGGACTATTTTCGTTAAATTAAAAAGAATAGCTCATTTACATAGCATTTTAAGGTTTACTAAGCACTTTATGAACATTCTTTAATTTTATGTTAACAGCAATCTTGGGTGAGAAAGATGCTATCCTTATCCCAATTTTATAGCTGAAGAAACAGGACAGGAGAACCTGCTTTGTCCTGGCTCTCTGCTGGATCAGGGTCAAAGGCAGAATTCAACCCCCACTTCACCTACTACAGCAGTGATCTCTCCCTGCTCTGAGCTCCTCTGGCACTTCAAGACTTCACTTGTTCGGAAGTTATCCTCTACTCACTGCTTGGTAGTAGGTGTCTTTTTGTAACTAACAGATTACAGAGACCACTGAATCTATAGTCAGGAGACTGAGGTTTGAATCATGGTGAGATGGCCGGATCTTTATTTCAGGAAAATCAGTTTGGCAGCTTTGTGGAGGATGGAGATTGAGAGACCAGTGACTTGCCCTGGTGAATGGCATTGAGCACCTGAATTACTGTGGCAGATGTGTACAGCAAAGATAGGATGGCTGAGACTTGGAAACTAATTAGCTGGGCAGGAAGGTAGAGAAGAAGATGAAAAAGTCAAGAGTGGTTCAGAGGTTGCAAATCTTTGTGACTAGAAGATTGGTGATGCCCTTAACATTAGTAGGAAGAAGGAAAAAGATGGGGGAAGGAGAGGTGTAACATGAGAAGGTAATGTAATAAATTCAGTTTGGGCCATGTTGAGTTTGAAATACTGATATAATTCATGATGGTACTTAAAGGGGGGGAAGAGGGGAACTGAAGTCCACAGAGGGAATTCTCAGAAACTTCCTCACTCAAATTCTACCCTTCAAACCCTAGCTCATGTACTACTTATTCAATAAAGCCTTTCACTCCAACCCATAGTGATCTCTTTCTGAACTCCCACAGCATTTGAAGTCTCTATTATTTATATGATATATCTACTTCCTGGTATTAAATATCGTTTTCATAACTAGCAGATAACAAAGAATACTGAATTTAGAGTCACAAGACCTAGGCTTGAATCCTGGCCCTACCATTTGTGTAGCTTTGGGCAATTCTAGATTCAATTTCTTCATCTCTAAAATGGGGATATAATACTTGAATTAGACAGAGAAGATAAAGGCAATTAGATAATAATAACAACTCCTATTTCACTCAGAAGATTAAGGACATCTGTTGGGGGGCAGCTAGGTGGCACAGTAGATAGAGCACCAGCTCTGGATTCAGGAGTACCTGAGTTCAAATCTGACCTCAGACGCTTAACACTTACTAGCTGCCTCACTAAAAAAAAAAGAACATCTGTTGGAAGATTCTTTATCTCCTATCCTCCACTTCTTAAATTTTTCATGATCATCTATATTCCATTTATATCAACTGTGCATTACAATCATCTACATATGTATCATGCTCCCTACTAGATTGTAAGCTTCAAGAAGGCAGAGCCTGTGTCTTTTCTAATCTTTGTATCTCATTAAATGCCTAGCACAGTGCTAGGTGGTGCAGTAGATAGAGCACCTGGCCTAGAGTCCAGAAGACCTGAGTTCAAATCTAGCCTCAGATACTAGCTATGTGACCCTGGACAAGTCACTTAACCCTGTCTGGCTCAGTGTCCTTATCTTGTAAAATGAGCTGGAAAAGGAAATGGCAAGCCACTCCAGTATCTTTGCCAAGAAAACCCCAGAGAGGTCACAAAGAGTCTGACATGACTGAACAAACAGTGCTCTTTGCACATAGAAGGTACTTAGTAAATGTTTATTGAATTGTTGAATAAATATTGAAACCAATAATAAATGGATAGGATTTATCACTTGCTTGTACTTATAGTTTATATTTCATTTTTTTAAAGTATTTTCCCCCTCTTAGCTTTCTTAGCTTCCTTCCTCTCTGGCATTCCACTAGGCTATGCATACAGTGTATAGTCACTATAGGGTGTTGACTCTAAGGGACAAAGAAGATATATATATATATATATATATATATATATATATATATATATTTTTAAAATCTAGCTGCCCATAGTGAATTCAAAGAACTAAGTTTTGACAAACTCATCACCTAGTATTAAAAGAAGAGGGAGAAGTGATTGCTGAAGCACTATTGGTGATCTTTGAAAGATTGTGGAGAATGAAAGAAGCATGACAGGACTGAAGAAAAGCAAAGGTCTCAGTTTTCAAGAAAAGGAGTCTGAAAAGTACAAGTCAATGAACCTGACTCTGATTCATGACAAAATTATAGAATGCAATACCAGAGGGATGGAATCTAGAAAAGTAAGTAGGGATGACTTTATCAAGAACAAGTCATAGATTCCTCAATAGAGAATCAAAGGCTATGAACCAACAGTTGTCAAAAAGAGAACTGCAAATTACCAAGAACCATATATAAGATTGCTCCAAATTACTACTGCTAATAAGAGAAATAAAAATTAAAACAACTCTGAGCTTTCAATACCCAGCTAATTGGCTAAGATGGCAAAAGACAAATAATTGGTGTTGGAAGGACTACAGAAAAACAGGCACACTACAGCATACTGTTGGTGAAGCTGTGACTTGATCCAATCATTCTGAAACAACAATCAGCAGCAGCAGCTTATAATTTTGTGAGGAAAGTAACTAGAACTATTCATACTTTTTGACCTAGAGATCCTATTCATGACCATATACTTCAAGGAGGTAAAAGACAAAAAGAACCCATATATATCAAAATATTCATAGCAGCACTTTTTTGTGATTAGGGAAAAAACCCCAACGACCACCTGAAAACAAAGTGGGTACCCATTCATTAGAGAATAGTTGTGTATATTGTGGTATATAAGTGTAATGAATAATTACTATTATGTTAAAAATGTTGTATATGAAGAATATGGAGAAATATGAGGAAACTTGTATGAACTGATTCACAGTGAAGTAGAACCAGGAGAGCTATATACACAATACCTACAATAACAGCAATAAAAAGAACACTAAAAGTAAACCAAAAAGCTGAGAGATGATAATGACCAAATTTGAATCCAGAGAAGAGTAAGCACTCCCCTCTTTTTGGTAGAGAGAGTGGGGACTATGAGTGTAAAATGTTGCATGCATGTACTGTCAGAAGTGGTCCCTTGGTTGTTTTGTTGTTGTTGTTGTTGTTGTTGTTTTTAGTGAGGCAATTGGGGTTGTGACTTGCCCAGGGTCACACAGCTAGTAAGTGTTAAGTGTCTGAGGTCGGATTTGAACTCAGGTACTCCTGACTCCAGGGTCAATGTTGTATCCACTGTGCCACCTAGCTGCCCGGGTTATTTTTATTTGATTGTTTTTCTTTGCTACAGAGACGAGCTCATTTCAGAAGAGATTTGTATTCTTAAATGGCAGTGGTATATATTTTTTCAAAAAGGCAACAGTAATAAGTAAATAAAATAGATGAATAAATAAAAGATTAAGCCAACAACCCTCCCTGCCCACACTCCAAACATAAAAACAAAACCCAACCCTGGTCATGAGAGAGCATTATTTCCTTTTGTTAATGTTACCAGACTGGTAGATTAGGAAAATGCTGTAGATAGAGTTATCCTGATTTTCACAAGCCATTTGACAAAATCTCTCACTATTCTTATGGAAAAGATGGAAGAGATATAGGTCTGATAATAGTACAATTATGTGGATTCTAAACTTGCTGAATGTCCAGGCTCCAAGTGTAGTCATTAATGGCTCAGCATCATCTTGGGAGTAAGTTTCCAGTGGAGTGCATCAGGGATCTGAGCTTGCCCCTGTGTTATTAACCATTTTTATCCGATTTGGATTAAGGAATAGATGACAGGCTCATCAAATTTGTAGATGACTCAAAACTGGGAGGGAAGCTAACATACTGGACAATAGCATCCAAAGAAATTGGAACAGCTTAGAACATTGGGCTGAGTTTCATAAGATGAAATTTAATAAGTCTAGGTGTAAAATGTTACACTTGAGTTAAAAAAAAATTACCTTCACAAGTACAGGATGTGGGGAACATGACTAGACAGCAATCCATCTGAAAAAGATCTGGGTGTTTTAGCAGAATTCAGGTTCGATGTGAGTCAGCAGTGTGATATGAAAGTCAAGAAAACTTGTGAGATTTTAGGTTTCTTTCAGAGAAGCAGAGCATATAAAATAGCAGGGATGTGATGGTACCAATGCCCTCTGTTCTGGTCATACCAACTGACAGTTGTAATGTCTACTTAGTGCAAGGCATAAGGTTAGGCTCTGCAGATATGAATGATAAATAACAAAAGCTTTATTATCAAGAAATTGAAAATCTAATAGGAGGAAAATAAGAATACCGATAAATGCAAAGGAGAGGCAAACTGGGTAAACCTGGGCAAAAGGTTAGGGGAAAAATCCTAAGCAAAGAGAGATCATTTTCACTTGGATGGGTAGTGAGGAAGAACGATAAGGAAAGTCTTCCAGGAGTGCTTCATGAAAGAGGTAGCATCTAAGTTGTGCCTAAAAAATGAGAGGCTTCAAAAAACAAATGAGGGATGGAGAAATCCCTTTCAGACACAGGGCATGGATGGTATGAGCAAAGGAATGGTGATAGAAGAAAGCAAGCAGTAAATAGATAGGGTATAGGTAAAGGGGAATAGTATAAAATAAAGCTGGACAGGTAAATTGGATCCAGATTATAATGAACCTCAAATCTGGGAATCAGAGGTTCATGTGGCTGGCAATAGAAGCCACTAAAGTTTTTAAATAAAGAAGTGACAGGATCATAAGAGCATGGTGAAACGATTACTCAGGCAACATTATGGAAGACAGATTGGAAAGGGTATGGACTGGAGACAGGGAAACCAAGTAGGAGGCTATTACAATTGTATAGGGCAGTAGTCTCCAAACATTTTTGGTTGTATACTTGGATCATAGTCACGGGAGAAGACTATTCCCAAATAGTGTCTCTACCCCCACCTGTCCTACCCCTTCTTTTGGAATCTCTTTGGAGCCCATTCTCAGATTGAATTGAAGGAATTGGGATTGTTTAACCCAGAGAAGAAAAGTTATAGTAGGGGGTAGGGGAAGGACATAAACACTTCTGGTATTTGAAGGGTTAACCAGAAAGAGGGATCACAAATATTCTGCTTGTGCTGTGAATGTATAACTAGGACCAATAGGTGGAAGTTACAGGGAAGGAGATGTTAGCTCAACATAAGGGAAAACTTCTTAACAATTAGATCTGTCAAAAAAAAAAAAAATAGAATGAGTTGCCTGTGGTTGATGTGGAGATTTGCTTTGAGTTCCCAGTTTCTTGTTCCTATTCTCCCATTTTTATCTTCTCTTGTCTCTTCACCTCATCCCTCCATATTCTCTCTACTTTGTGTTTCTGGGTTTTTTTTTTTTTTGTCAGCCAGCACTCATGCTGATGCTTCATCTGATCTTTCTCCCGTTTCCACTTCATTGACGCCTCCTTTCTCTAGAGATTTTCTCCATATTTCTGTGTGTTTTGGTCTGCTGCTTCCCTATCCTACCTCACATCACATTTTTCTTTTTTATCACTTGTAGATAACCTTGTTCCACACTTACATGAATCTGTACCTAGTAATTTTCCTAGATGTGACCAATAAATGTATCACCAACACAGTCATACTAGAATACATGTCTAATTCTATTTTTATATACTATCACATGGATATATGTATAGTCTCTCAGGGGGACCCAGATACCCTTCCCTGCCACCACTTTCATGCACCCTGAAACTATACTATTTCGGTGAGGAGGCTAGGGGTAAGAAATAGGGGGAGAAACAACTACTGCACAGTCACCATGGCAACAGAACCTAGCAACGTCGAGAGACTGATGTCTGGACTGGGGGGTGGGGGTGCGGGAGGGAAGTTGGGTGCTGTTGTAATAGCCAAATAGAGAACTTGGAGCTTTGAATTCCCCTGTTTCCACCCAAACTAATCGGCCTCCACCCTTCTACCCCACCCTTTCACCCACCCTATCTCAGAACTGCTACTTAAGGGCCCTCCCATCAGAGATGCTGGAGTTAGGGCAGCGAAAGAGGAGAGCTAATCACAGGCATAGTGATGCAGCATTAAATACCTCTAAGGAAGGAGGTGGTATCAAGGCTGAAGAGCAGAGCCCCAAATGAACAATTAGGGCAGAGTCTCTCCCCCTTCTCCACTCTCCATCTTCTTTTCATTTCTCCCTTTTCTCCCTCCATCCCCTCAAGTTTTTAATCTTATTTTTTATTCCTTTTCTCCATTTCTTTGTCTGCTCCCTTAGTCTCCTCTTTCTGTCTCCTTTTACACTAAATCCTGGGCTATCTTGCTGTCTCTTTCTCTTTTTTCCATGGGGGGTGGTAGTGTTGGGCACAGATCTGTGACTTCAGTGGTATAACAAATTCCTGGGGGGGAAACTTTCTCTACTAATGGATGAAAGTCAGCACCTGTTCGGCATGAGAGGGCAAGTGATTTGCCTGGGGTTACGTGCAGGAGACAACCTCAACACCTCAAATTCAAGCCTTTCTGATTCTAAAACCTGCTCTCTAATCATTACACTGCATTGCCGCTCCCCACTATGTCTTACTTTTACTGGAACACTGGCAGGTTTTTCCTCATTCATAGCTGTTTGTCCTCTCTTCTCCCTCCCTCCCCCTCAGGAGTTAAAGCTTGATACCCCAGTCAGACTTACCTTCAGGTCAGATAGAGGTGCAAGGGATTTCTCCACCCTGTCTTTCTCTTCCCTTCTCCCATTACCCATTCCTCTCAACAGGGGTCACAAGGCAGAAGTAGGGGGCTTGAGTATTTTGCAAAGGTTTTATTTGAAAATTCTGAAACTTACATCCCACAAGAATCAAAGATTATCACCACAAGAAGAAAGAGAGATAATACAAAAATATATATCACAGCATAGGGGCCAAGTGGGGCAAGGAAAGGAGGAGAAGGAAAAGAAGAAAAATGGAAAGAGAAACAGAGTGGGCTCAGAGAGGAAGCAAAGGAAAGGGGGAGGAAGGGCAAATGACAGGTAGAAAGAAAAGAGGAAAAAAGAGGCAGAGTGAGATAAACAAGGAATGGGAGTGAGTAAGAAGGGCATAATCATGGGTATTTGGGGGGGCAGAGTGCCCAATGGCCTTAAGCCTACTGGCTTTGCTTCCTACAAAGCCTGGGTTGAGTTAGTGAGGCCACTCCCTTAATAAGAGCTGGCTTAGGGGGACTCTGATATCCAGAGGGATTGACACATAGACAGAGACAGCTGGCATTAGCAAGATGGAGGTGACTTGGGAGCTTTCTCCAGGGGCTAAGGAGGTGACTACCCCATAACCCTTTCAGATACCAGAATTTAGCAGTATTGTAAAGGGCAAAGCTTGGGGCTTCAGACCCTCCCCCACTCCCATCAAGAAGTCCATAGAGTGGTAAGAGCGCCTGGATAGGGATGGGCTAGGACAACTAGGGAGGGAGACAGGAAACACAAGACATTAAGTGGATTGGGGCTAGTGAAAACTAAGGGCGTTGGAAGTCCCCAAAGCTCACCCCCTCCCCACCTATAGGGCAGCATGCAGGGGCCACAAAACCTAAGTGAGTGTGCAAGAGAGCATGTGCAAGCCACTCAATGTGACAACAGAGTGGATATGTAAGAGTTAATATATGTGAAGGGTTAAATGTGCATGAGAGTATGGCCAATTAGGTGGTGTGACCGAGATGAGAATGTTTAAAAGAAGTGATGAATGAGACTGGGTGGTACAAAAGGGAAATAGAGTGTAAGAGATTAGTTTAGGAACAGATGTGGAAGAGGGTGAGTGCAAAAAACCATCTGTACAAGAGTGTGCAATACTGTTCTGCTGTGGAGGTGAGTGTGTGAGGCTTTTGTGTGAGTGCACAAGGGCTTTGTGGGAGAGAAGCCCTATCTATGTGATGTGAACAGAGGTGACTGTCTTTGGGGCCAGGTGAATGTGAAAGGAAATGGGTGTGCAAGAACAGGAGCAGGGGTCCTCTGCCAGCAGCATCTGGGGCCCCAGCTCACCACAGCTGCCCCACCCCCAGCGGAATGGTGGCTGTGTAGGCCCCATGGGCGTCTGCTTGGCTGGACCCCACCACTGAGGGGCGTCACAGATTCACCAGGGGGATCCTAAGGGGAAGAGGGAAAGGGAAAGTCAGGGACACAGGGATGGGGTTGAGTTAGGGACTGGAGGCCTTGGCCAGAGACAGGTGGAGTCAGTGTCAGGGGTGGGGCTATGGAGAAGGGGTGGAGTTAAAAGTAAAGAGGGAGAGTCAGAACCAAAGGGGTGGGGCCAGAACTAATAGGATGGTGTCTTAGCTGAAGGAGCATAATTAATGCTTGTTGGATTGGATTGGTCAATACAGTCATAGGCTCAGAGTTCATAAAATCATAGAATGTTAGAGCTAGAAGGGACCTAGAGATAATGTGGTCTCACTCCTTCAGGTGGGAAAGAGATCTAGAGGTAGGGTAAGAGAAAAGATGAAAGAGCCCTGGGACATAGCCCAAACCGACATATTCCTCAATCCACCCGCCCACTGCCCCCTTTCCCAGGAAAAGACTTACAGCTCCTGAGAAGCTCCTCATTCCCCACCCTCTGTCCCTCACACTTCCCTCACACTGTCTCTCTACTCCAAACTCTTCCCCATCTCCCTCCCTCCTTTAAGCCCTCTCTCCCTCACCGGTTCAACTGGAAAGCAGGGGCCCCCTTGGGCTGGGGGGGCATAGGCCGGAGTCCCCCGTGGGGCTCCTCCCGATCAGGGGTAGGTGTGAGTGAGTCCCCGAAGGACCCCAACACCGTGACTCCTGCTGGGGACAAGTCAGTGAGGGGCTGCTGACTCTCCTCTTGCCGTAGGGCCCCCTGCTGCCCTGAAGGCCTTCGTCGCTTCTGGCTACGGTCCCAACTGTAGAAAGCAAAGGGAAGAAGACATCAGTCACCACCCCCCACCCTTCCCCAAGCAAGATACCATCCCATAAAGCTTCCCTTGAAAGCCTCCCTAGCAGTGGCCCTGTCCTCCAAAAGAGCCAGCCATCCACCCTGAAACATTCTTTGGACACTGTGACCCTGAAACACTTTCCCCCCCAAACCCTCTGGAGATTCCTCCCAGAGGAGGAGTCTCTCACTCACGGCCACCTCCCCAACCCCATCGCTGTGATTAGGAACCCTCACCCAGGATACAATCCGTAGACCTACCCTCCCCAACATGGTCTCAGCCCCAAATTGGTGTCGGAAGTCTTTTCCTTCCTTGGCCAGGCGTCCTGTAATTTAGTTCTAGTTCGAACTGAGTACTAATAGCCTGAAATCCTAGGAGTCTCAGTAGAGTGTGAAAAGCTCACCCACCAGCTATCACGTGTAGACAGTGAAAGCTCTATTCCAAATTTCTATTACTTTTCTTTTAGGATAGGGTGCTTTGAGGGTCTAGTCTTTTGGTGGGGAGGAAAGCAAAAGAAATTCCCAGACTACATATAGTCCCACTAAAGTATCACATGGAGGGACTACAGGAGGGTCAGGGAAGGGACTAAGGCATAGACAATTTGCTCATCTCTTTATACTGTCTTGATTTTTTAAAAAGTCTATAGCTCTGGGGCAGCTAGGTGGTGCAGTGGATAGAGCACTGGCCCTGAATTCAGGAGAACCTGAGTTCAAATCCGGCTTCAGACACTTAACACTTACTAGCTGTGTGACCCTGGGCGAGTCACTTAACCCCAATTGCCACACCAAAAAAAAAAAAATCGATTGCTCTTTTTACTTTCTTCATCTGTTTTTCTGGAAAGAGGAATCTGTTCTGTCTCTCACTATTCCCAAGGTAGGATATACTGCCCTACCCCGACCCTTCTCCCTTCCCTGCTATTCCTACCCTCTCCAAGATCTTACATCAGTCCCTTCCTTCCCTTTTGCTCTGCTCATTCATCTAATCTAAATCACACTCTATGTCCCTCGAATATTTTCTGCCCCATACCCACCAATAATTCATTCTTCAAACTCTAGCTTACCAGAATTTGAAGATTATGCCAGTGGCTACTAGGACGATGATGATAGAAATAGTGATAGTCACATAGAGCTGGGGGTCCACACCTGTGTAAGGAACGATCAAACATTAGAGAAGCCTTGGGAGAGAATGGTAATTTAGTTTTTAACAGTGTGTATGTGTATGTGTGGGTATGGTTAGAATGGGAAATCCCTCCTTGGGTCTCCTCTTTTACTAACAATTTCTTCCCTGATCTCCAAACTCAAACTCATAGCTCCCTTTCCCTAAAATAATTTCCGTCACTTCGCAAGCCCATTTCCCATAATCTCCAATGCATCTTCGCAATCCCAAGATGGGAAGGTTTTGGGCAACAGATCCCTCAAACCTCTCTGTCCAGGTAGTGGGTGTTATCAGGATATTCGTCTCTTCCTTATCATTCCATTTATTTTTTCAACCATCATCATAGTCTACCTACAACTCTGATCTGTCTGTCGAACATGCTCACCCAAAGTATTTGGTGACAGGGTAAAATTGTGCTCTCTTGAGCTTTATCAGTCCCAGTAACCCCAACTTCAATTCACTCTGTCCAACTGCATCTCTATTTCTATTTCTAGACTCTTCTTACTTTCCCACTCCAGATGAATTTCACTTTCCAAAATTCAGAACTCTCTAACTAGCCTTACCTCACCCCTCAGAAGGCCCTTTCATCCACCAAACCTCACCTTCCCCACGGCCACCAAACAGAAATGGACGAAGGGTGGCAGGAGCTCCCCCAAGGATGATCCCATCCCCATCACCACGTCTCAAGGAATCTGAGTTGGGATGCGGGGTAGCCAGCCCATGAGGAACTGGGAAGCCATAGTCCAGTGGCAGGAAGCCAGGGTTAGCAGAATTTGGATCTCCCCCATCTTCTCGGGACACTGTGGGGCCCCATACAATGGCCCAAGGGTACTGGGATGATGGTGGCCCTTCTTCAAAGCCAGATGGAGTGGCAGGGGGTGCAGTATCTGGTGGTACTTGACGCCTTGAACGTGAAACACGGGGGGACCGGCTTGGGGGAGGTGCGCGTTCCCATACACACACATGTCGAGGAGCTGAGGGACCCCCTCGGGCACATGGGGGCCGAGCAGGAGCTGAAGGGGTACGAGGTGAAGAGGTAGAGGAGCCCTGGGCTGGAGGTGGGAAGGGCAGCAGGAGCAGTGACCAGAGTGGGAGGAGGTGGGACATTAACAGTGTAGACCTGGAATAGGAAGAGAAAAGGAGTGAGATTAATGCCTGTTCCCCACCAGAACCCATTTGTCAAGGAATGTGTTCACAGGGCTGGGAACATGTGGCTAAGACCATTCCTTAGTATAAGGGCCGGGATAGTTGTTGTTGCTGCTATTGTGTTTTTCCCCCTCCCAGTTTTCTCTCAGTATAGGGTAACCTCTATAAGATTCTTCCATTAATGCCAGCTAGGTAATGGAAAAGCAGATGGGACCTCTCGACAGATTTTAACTGTAGTTTCTATTCCCAAACACATTCTTTTTCTTTAAGGAGGAACTTTCCAGGGTTGGGTCAATGAGAAAAGGGTTAACATGCCAAGGAATAGGGTCTCTGGACTCCCCTTTGGTGCCCAATACCTACCACATCCTGGACTCCATATCTGAGGTCTCCCTCAGCTATGATCCTGATTCTCAGTGTTCACTGAGGGAGAGAGGAGATACACAGTTAGAATCTAGAATGCTCTTTCCCAGTACAACTTCCGAACTCTTAACTTGGGCATCCATCCACCCCTTGAGCAGGCTCATCTCTGCCCTTTCCATCTCTCCCTTCCCCAGCCTGTCCACATCCCCCAAATTACCATCTTGTCCTAAGTAGTGGTATTATTGCTTTTGTTGCTGCTCCCCAGAATCAACTGCTTCTCATCCATGGGGAGTCATTGCACTATAGTCTTCTCTCCTGCCCCTGAACCAACCAGTCCCCCAGATTTCCCTCATCCTTGAATCTCTTTGGTTCCTTTCTTCTCACTTCCTTTGCTCCCAGCTCTCAGCTCACCTCATAGCTTCACAGGTTTAGAGTAGGAAGGGACCTCAGGGGCCATCCAGTCCAACCCCTTCATTTACGGATGAGGAAACTGAGTTGAAAGAGGCCAAGTGACTTGCCATGTAGTATATGGTAGAGCCTGTACTTGAAACCATATCCTTTGACTCTAAATCCAGTATTCTTTTCCATTGTGTCATCCTGCTTGTCCTTTGACTTTTATTTAGGGCCCGGAATTATGTGAGCATTTATTTGAGCATGAGCCACAGAGGAAGGGGTCCAAGAAAAAAATAAAGGGAAGAAGATGCTTTGGGGTGGGGCATAGTTTTTTCCCCTATTGCTCCTTAACTCCGTTGTAACCCCATGTTCTAGGAGGATATTCCCCTTGGGTCCAGATTTCCAAGGGGGAAGGAAAAAGCATAGGTAGAATTTTTGTTGTTAGTGTGTAATCAGCTAAGTGCATAGGTGCTTTCTAAAAGGAGATAGAGCTAAGAGAGAGTAAGCCTAAAAATGTGGCATCCCTTAGGCTCTGAATCCTAGGGAATCCCATTGAGTAGGATCCCACTTTGGTACCAACGTTCCTTGTGTGAATGGTGTAATTTTGATTCTGGGTTTGAATTCAAAACCTGAATACCACCATTGAAGTAATGAAGAAGGATAGAGGGAAAGAAACACAGTGAAGAAAGGTGGTTGGTGGAGACAGAGATAGAGTAGCATAGTGGGTACAAATAAGAAAGGTAATAGATGATGGGGACAGATGGAAAGAGGTGATTAAGTGTGAGGGAGAAAAAGAAGAATTAAAAAAATAAGAGGAGACAGCTAGAGAGGGGGAAAGGTGGATCTAAGAGGAGATGGGAAGAAAGACAGGAGAGGATCAGAGAAAGGTAAGAGGATATGATAGAGAAAAGGGAGGGGGAGGAAGATGAGAGAGTGAAAATTGGAGGTAGAGGGAACATAGGTGGGGGGTAAGAGATATAGAGGAAAGAGAAAAGGCAAAGAGGAATCCAGAGAGTATAGAGGAGAGAGAGACAATGATAGGGGGTGGGGAGGAAGAAAATAAGTTAACAGAAGATACATGGTCACAGATGATAGAGGGAAGGAAAAGAGGATAGAAGAGAAAAGTACTGGAGACAGATCAAGGTGGAAAAGAGAAAGAGGAAGAGTAGGAGAAATAGGATAGCTGACACAAGACAGAGGATAGAAAAATGGAAGAGAAAATACACGGGAGTCAGGAATTGTCCCTCAAAATTTTCCTAAGAAGCGGGGGGGGGGGGGGGGGGCGGGGAAGAATGCGATTGCTAATCAGTGAAGCGGCGAAGGGCTGAGGGGCTACTGAAACCTTGGAGCTTATCCCTTCCTGTCTCCTTATCCATCCTCCCAACCTTAACTTCAGCACCTTGTATCCTTCCAACCCCTTCAGGAACCCCGCAGTCCCCCGGATTCAGCGTCGTACACATCCCCCACCCACCTGTCCAAGGTCCGCACAACAGGTCTGTGCGCAAGAGATAAGCCAGGGGGTGGGGCAGGGGGCCCTTCCCAAGGAGTCTGCCCCCATCCCCAAACCATCCTCTCATTACAAACTAGACAGAGCATCTCCCAGAGATGGACAGGAGCGGGGGGGGGGGCGGGGGGGGGGCGAGACACCGAGGAGGAAGAGTGGGTGGGAAGAGGCCAATGAAAGGAAAAGGGGGAAAACGAGGCAAGAGAGCGAAGGAGAAGGGATGGCAAGAGGGAGGAGGAATGGGGAGACAGAGAATGCAGGCAAAGAAAGGGAAAGAGGGATGGCGACAGCTGGGAGCAGAGAGACGAGCCAGAAAATAAAGGATGGAGATGGAGATGCAGACTAAAAGATGCAGATCGAGATGGATGGATGAAAAATGCAGATCTAGATGGATGGTAATGGGAATAGAAATGGGGAAGAGGGATGGAGGCATAAGAAATAGGGGCAGGACAGATGGAAATTTGGGGTTGGAAAAGAAGGATGCTAGGAAAGGACGCAGGAGCCAGGAAGGACAGAGCCTGGGCACCTGGGATGAGGGATGGAGGTTGCAGGATGTCACACTCACCTGCTCCGTGGCTGATGTTGCGGGATGGCTAGGGGGGCTAGAGGCTGTGCGGGGTTAGGGGGCTGCGGGGGGCGCCAGGCCAGGCGCATGGTCAGGGGACTAGCGGGCGGGGCGCGGGAGGAGGCGCCCCGAGTGTGGGGCGGCGGCAGAGGCTCAGCTCAGCTCTGCTCAGCTCGTCTTGTCTTGTCTTGGCTAGGCGTCAGCTCAGACCTTCCGTCTCCGCCTGCCACGCACTATTTAACCCTCCTGTTACCATGCCGCTGGGGATACGGGATCCCCGGATGGTTTGGGACAGTGGAGTAGAGTAGGGTTGTTGGTGATCCTGAGATTCCAAGCTGTGCCTATATGACTTTCAGTATGCTTACCCACTCTTCACCATAAGAAGCGTATCACCTCATTTGATTATCATTCCAATTTCCCATGGTTCCCACTCTGTCATCTCAGTTCTATGTTATTTCATGTCTCCAAATCAGGGTCATCCGAACTTTGGCACCCCAATTCTGAATCACTCAGTTCTCTGTCATCTCAATTCATATCCCCTTACCATACCATCTTCTTTCTCCTCCTTCGGACAAGGCCCAGAATATAGCCATAAAAATCTCATTCCTGGGGGCAGCTAGGTGGCGCAGTGGATAAAGCACCGGCCCTGGATTCAGGAGTACCTGAGTTCAAATCCGGCCTCAGACACTTGACACTCACCAGCTGTGTGACTCTGGGCAAGTCACTTAACCCCCATTACCCCACCAAAAAAATAAAATAAAATAAAAACATAAAAAAAAAATCTCATTCCTTTCCCCATCTTCCTGGGTTATGCGAATGTATAGCCATAAGAATTATTGATATATGTGGGGCAGGGTCTTGGCTCCTATGAAACTCTTCTGTGACCCTGATCACTCTCAATTCTCTCTTTCCATCTCTCTCTCCTTCCATCTTTGGGTTAGTGTTTCATTTTCTACTTCCCTCTCCATCTACTTCTTGTTTCCTGCACACTCCTACACCCACACAGAATGTAAGCTACTTGAGTTTTTTGTTGTTGTTTTTTGGTGGGTCAATGGGGGTTAAGTGACTTGCCCAGGGTCACACAGCTAGTTAGTGTCAAGTGTCTGAGGCCGGATTTGAACTTAGGTCCTCCTGAATCCAGGGCCAGTGCTTTATCCACTGTGCCACCTAGCTGCTCCTGAATGTAAGCTACTTGAGATCAGGAACTGTTTTATTTTTCTCTTTGAATCCTCAGCACCTAGCATAATGCCCAGCACATAGTGAACACTTCATAAATGCTTCCTGATTGATCAATTTCCATCTCTGATGGTACAATTCTATCCTTGTCCCTTATCTCCTTTTCCTCAATTTCTACCTGTCTCTTCATTTAAAAAATATTATTTATATATATATATATATATATATATATATATATATATATATATATATACACACAATCACATTAAACATATTTCTGCATTAGTCATGCTGTGAAAGAAGAATCAGAGGAAAAGGGTAAAACCTCAAAAAAGGAAAACAAAAAAAGTAGAAATAGTATGATTCAATCTGCATCTAGAGTCCACCGTTCTTTTTTTTTCTGAATTTGGAGAACATTTTCCATCATGAGTCCTTTGGAACTATCTTAGACCATTGTATTGCTGAGAAAAGTCAAATCTATCACAGTTGATCAACACACAATGTTGTTGATACTATGTATAATGTTCTCCTGATTCTGCTCATCTCACTCAGCATCAGTTCATGTAAGTCCTTCCAGGTTTCTCTGAAATCCACCTGCTCATCGTTTCTTCACATTGATTTTTTAAAACTTTGTGTTCTAAATTTTCTTCCTCTCTCCCTCCTTACCCCTCCCTATGGAATCATGCAATTCAATATAAGACATACATGTGTAGTTATGCCAAACATCTTCACATTAGTCAAGTTGTGAAAGAAAATAGACAGAAGAACTTTAGAAAGAAGAACTAACAAATAAAATTATACTTCAATCTGTATTCAAATACCATCAGTTCTTCCTCTGTTGATGGTTTGCATTTTTCATAATTCCTTGTGATAGCAACCTGCTCATCATTTCTTTCACAGTTACTATTGCTAACTGTATTGCCCTCCATCCTATTCCCTCCCCATGATATTTACTCTATCTTCTATCTTCTTTCACCCTATCCCTCCTCAAAAGTATTTTGCTTTGTACTGGTCCCTCCCCCAATCTGCCCTCCCTTCCTTCACCTCTCCCTGCCTTTTCCCCTTCCCTTCCCACTTTCCCTCAGGGCAAAACATATTACTATACCCACTTGAGTGTATTTGTTATTCCTTCTTTGTCTCATTTCATTTTTACAGTAGTATTTCTGTATTGAGGATCTAACTTCATATGTCAAGTTTCTTTCCCATCTTTCACCTCTCCCCCCCATTTGGCTATTAACCAGAATTAGAGGAGAGACCATTGTTATGAGGACAGGAGCCCAGAGGCTATCAAATGTTGCTCCATGTGTACATCTGAAAATAGGAGAAGTTGTGCACATGGGAACATTTCATCTATGTTCTCTATGTTGTTCTCTATGGCTGTGCCATGCTAGATTTACAGTCCCCTTTGTCATGGGTGTATGCTCAATGTATCTTCTGGGTATATGTGTGTGCTAGGTTTCTTTCTTTCTTTCTTTTTTTTTTTGGTGAGGCAATTGGGGTTAAGTGACTTTCCCAGGGTCACACAGCTAGTAAGTGTTAAGTGTCTGACACTGGATTTGAACTCAGGTCCTCCTGAATCCAGGGACTGTGCTCTATCCACTGCACCACCTAGCTGCCCCACCTCCCCCAACCTTGTGCTAGGTTTCTACCTTGGATATGCATATGTGCAATGGGTATTCATGATCTGTGTTTGGGTATTTGTATATGTGCATGTGTTGGGGGGGTGCATAGGATGTTGGGTCATTAGTCTATTCCATCTGCTGATTTTACTTCATTTCTTCAGAGAGATATTTTTAAAATCCCTTTTGTTACTGGTATTTTTTAAAATCCTTGCATACATGCCATGATGTTTCTTTACATAAAATTGAGCTATATGCCTGGGTTTGCCTTAACAATTTAATATAATAGTTTTCAACAGATGATTAGTTGGATAGGTTTCAGCTTTATTTTTTAGTACTTTCCTCTCCAGGTCTCTGTCAGACACTTTCTTTCTCTGATTAGCTATTTCTCCCAATATCATCTTGCTCAGCCTTATTAGCAGAATGCCATGTACAGATGTTGAATTAATTTTCATTGAATGAATGAATAAATGAATTACTTCTGTAGGGAATTATACAGAGTTAAACAGAACAATTCTTCTGCTTTTTCTCTACTTCTCCATTTCTGTCCTCTTTCTTTATCTTCACTTTCACTTTTTTATCATCTCTCTCATTTACCTTTCTCTCCTTTTTCCTCAGTTTCCTCTAATCTATCCCTCTCTCTTATTTCTAGTACCCACTGTATTTTACTTTTTTTTATCACTCTTTGTCCTTTCTTCCCTTCCTCTCTCCCAGTTCATAAATAAAATCACCCCCTCTTTAAGAAACAGAAGGGAATTTAGGATCTAATCCAACTTTATCATTTTACAGGGGAGGAAACTGAGACTCAAGTGAAATAACTTTCTCATGGACACACAACTAATGAGTGACAATATTTGCACAGTACTTTATTTATTATTAATTTTTTTTTTTGGTGAGGCAATTGGGGTTAAGTGACTTGCCCAGGGTCACACAGTTAGTAAGTGTCAAGTGTCTGAGACTGGATTTGAACTCAGGTCCTCCTGAATCCAGGGCCAGTGCTTTATCCACTGCGCCACCTAGCTGCCCCTTGCACAGTACTTTATAAACCTGAAAATGCTACTTAAGAGCTAGCTGTTATTGGTGATGATGAAGTTGATGATAATGATGATTGTAGCGGCCAAATTTAATATGGGGAGAGTTAATTGGGTGATTTGCCATAATATTGGGGTTCAGAAAATAATGAGGGACCTCTAGGTCCAAAGCTTCCTCCCCTCCAAACTGCCTTTTTTAGTTATTTCTCCCAGGACAATAAGAAAGGAGCTTAACAGTCTCTTTTCCACAAACAAATCAGGTTTTATTAAAAGTTAAGGACAAGGGAATAGAGAAAAAGGAAAATGGATAATCTCCCTGGCTCTAGCAAAGGCTGTCTCAAAACCCAAACTTGCTTTCAGCTTAGCTAATTCAAAGAGCTGGATTTTATTAACTCACCCCCAGCGGTCCATAATTTCTATAGCAGCCAATCTCCAGTCCGATCTGACAGCTCCTCCAAGGCCAGAGAGAGACTGCTACATCCTGTTGGGGTCCTTTTTTCTACCTTTTTCTCCCTCCCCCAAAATGGGAGGCCCTTCAAGTTTTGTGGCTGAGAATGGTCCTCTGTTGATGATGAAGTCCACAGCCTCTGAGGACTCTCCTTCTCAGGGTTGGCCAAGTTAAACTAGGTTTAATCACCTTAAGTGAGTACTTAGTAGTTTCTCATTCACACCCAATTCAAACAATCTACTAAATCAATCAAGCCAGACCCCTGGGCTTCTGCCAAATTTCATTATTTTACCACATTCCCCCCTTTGTTTCTATGAGGAACAGGGAGTGTTTCCTTGATGAAACATGATGATGATTTGACTTAGCATACCATGCCTGGGAAACAATATGCTTGATAATTGATTGAGTTACCAAATGTCACATAACTTGACTGGAACCTAGGATTCCCAGTTCCTAAGCAAGTCCTCCTTTGTGATATTAGAATATATATATACATATATAAAAGCCTTGTGCAAGAAACCAGCTTTCCTACATTCTATATTTTCAAGAAATATTTCCTGGAGTAGATTTTCAGCTCATACCTTGATTATGCTACTTATTTTGTGTGTAACCATTGGCAAATTACTTAATCACTTAAGGCCTGTATTCCTGTTGAATAAGGAAATTGGACAGGGAAATGACACAAATTTATAGCATCAAGAGCTATTCCCAAATAGATATAGTCAAAGGATATGAACAAACAATTTTCAAGAGGATGATATGGGGAGAAAGCATGTGGGTCCTTAGGATTCCTCTGTAAAGAATTACACTCTCGCACAAGACCTAATTAGGAATAAAAGAACAGGTTTATTGGGGTGCAAGAGAAACTGGCTGGGAGGAAGGTTTTGGAGAAACAAAATGCTAGCTTGAGGAGCGCCCTTTTATAGGGTTTAGGGGGCATGGGTAAGAGTGTCTGTTATTGGGTAAGGGGCTGGGGGTCTTCCTGCGTTGCGCCAGGGTAGGAGGAATCCCTTGTGAGCAATCTGGTGGTGGGTGTTAACTTTGTCCTGATGGGTCTAAGCAGTCTGCTGGTGGGCGGTTCCAGTTGGTCTTCTCCTTGCATGGTCTCTCCCAACTGATTACCTCATCCAGGTGTTCAGGAGGACTGGAATACAGGGTGGTGGTTCTGGAGAATGCTCAATTCAATCTGGTGCTGCTTATCTCTTTTGGGTGTGTATGTCCTTGATTGAGTTCATGGAGAGGCCTACTTGATTTCAAGGGAAAACCCCTAAGGTTTCAAGGAAAAAGTTCCTTGAAATCCCCAGAGAACTGTTGGGGTAACAGGGCCCCATAATCCTCCCATGACAAGGAGAATTGCAAACTACACATTATCACATCAAAATATGATTTAAATCACCAATAGTAATAGAAATACAAATAAGAAAAACACCATGAAGACTGGCAAAGATGAAAAAAGACGGGAATGGTAAATGTCAAAGGGGCTATGTATGGATGGTTAGGCATACTGATATATTACTGATAGAGCTAAGAAATACCACCATTCTGGATTTCTATTTGGAATTATGTAAGAAAAGTAACTAAACAGGACATACTTTTTGCCCCAGCAATCTCACTACTGGGTATACACTTCATGGAAGTAAAAGGGAATAAAGGTCCAAAATATAACAAAATACAAAGCACTCTTTGTGGTAGTGTTGTGGGCCCAGAGCACCCCAGAAGTTCTCTGGGGCACATCAAGGAATCTTCTCTTTGAGAAACTAAACCAGAGGACAAATACACCTAGAGAGATAAATGCCAAACCAGTTTGGACTGAGCTAGCTCTAGGACCTCCACCCTTCATTCAAGTCTCCCTCAACCCTGGGGCGACAAGATTAGGTGTGGCTGCTTCCTTCCTGTTGAAGAGATCTGCAGCCACCCCTCACTCAAATTCCTCCAGCCACCACCAGTGGGGGATGGTCCTCCCTCACTAAAGGAACTTTCCACCCTGAGATGGACACCCCCATCAATCCCCTATAAAAGTACCTGCCAGTCTCCTGCTCGAGGAGATTGGTATCTCAAAGCCACGTGCTTTGTGCCATGCCTCTCTCCCCATGGAAAGTCCAAGGATTTCATTCATGGTTTCTCTTCCCCTCCCTTCCCTTGCCCCTAAATAAACATCTTATTCTAACTGCTTTTGTGTGTAAAAGGGTGTAATTCTTTTTTTGGGGGGGGCAGGGCAATGAGGGTTAAGTGACTTGTCCAGGGTCACACAGCTAGTTAAGTGTCAAGTGTCTGAGGCTGGATTTGAACTCAGGTCCTCCTGAATCCAAGGTCAATGCTTTATCCACTGCACCACCTAGCTGCCCCCTAGGGTGTAATTCTTTAAAGAGGAATTCCCAAGAACCCCAACCCCTAACCCAAAGCCCTACCCCATTATCCCCATGACAGCAGCAAACAAGTAAAACAAAGTAGGTGCTCATCATTTGGAGACTAGCTTTAAAGAATGAGCTGTTGTGGGGTGGCACAGTGGATAAAGCACTGGCCCTGGATTCAGGAGTACCTGAGTTCAAATCCAGCCTCAGACACTTGATACTTACTAGCTGTGTGACCCTGGGCAAGTCACTTAACCCTCATTGCCCCACCAAAAAAAAAATGAGCTGTTCATGTAACAGAATATTAACAGAGTTTTAAAAAGTGCTGAGTCTGAAGACTGGAGAAATGTGGGAAGACTTTTGTATGAACTCATACATAATAAGCAGCATTAGGAGAAAAATATACACAACTACAACATTGTAGTAGTTTTAATAAAAGGAATAACAAAAGCTCATGAAGATTTCTGGGAAGAGATAATAAAACATACCTCTGTGATGTCAAAGGGATGATTCTAGGACAGAATCTTGTATACAATGTTAGTTATAGTCAGATGTTTTTTGCTTAACTGCTTTTTTGTTGCAAAGGAAAGTTCATTCTGTAGTGGGGGTGGGAAATGACTGTAATACAAAAATCAAAGGCATAAATAAAGCCTATTTAAAAAAATAAAATAAAGAAGAGCACTAAAAACTTTTTGTAGTAGTAGTGATCTGTATATAAGTAGATATTAATTGGAAAATGTCAGAACAAATCATTGGTTATAGGAATATAATGGAATATTAATGTTTCAAATGAAATAGAAATAGGAAAAAATTCAGACAAGTTTGGGATAAACTGATGCAGAACCAAAACAATTTATGTGATGACCACAATAATGTAAAGGAAAATAAAACTGGAAGAGTTCTAACTGACCAATATTGTGACAGATTATGACTTCAGAGTCTCAGAAAAGCGATGGTAGATTGTAAGATTATAAAATGAGAAATATATTTTCAGGCATAGCTAATGTGTTGATTTATTTTGATTAACTATGCTTCTTTGTTTTAAGAGCCGGCTGGGGCAGCTAGGTGGCACAGTGGATAGAGCAGGGTCCTGAATTCAGGAAGAACTGAGTTCAAATTTGACCTCAGACACTTAACAATTACTAGCTGTGTGACCCCCTAGGCAAATCACTTAACCCCAATTGCCTCACAAAAAAAAAAAAGAGAGAGGGCTTTATGGGGTACAGGAGAATCATTAGGACATTGATGTTAAAAATATAATCAATAAAACAATTTTTAAAAGTCCAGTAATAAAGGCTATCACTATAGAGAGGTGGGGGACTACTAATATTGTATACATTTTCAGATAAAGCAAGATGTGAATGTTTTCGCTTAATTACTTATCTTTTTCACGAGGCATTGTTCAATCTAGAGGAGGTGGGATAGGAAATGACTGATGTAAAGAGAAGATATGAATAAAATGTATTTTTTTTGTTTGGTTTTTGGCGGAGCAATGAGAGTTAAATGACTTGCCCAGGGTCACACAGCTAGTAAGTGTCAAGTGTCTGAGGCCGGCTTTGAACTCAGGTCCTCCTGAATCCAGGGCCAGTGCTCTATCCACTACACCACCTAGCTGCCCCTAGGTATTTGTTTTTTTGTTTGTTTTTTAGTGAGGCAATTGGGGTTAAGTGACTTGCCCAGGGTCACACAGCTAGTAAGTGTTAAGTGTCTGAGGCCGCATTTGAACCCAGGCACTCCTGACTCCAGGGCCAGCGCTTTATCCACTGCGCCACCTAGCTGCCCCCATGTATTTGTTTTCAAAGGGGAAAAAAAAAAAGAGTATGTTGGACTAGATGACTTCTAAGGTACCTTGCACCCCTGAATGTTTGAAATTTTAAAAAAAGGTCCTCTCTGTGCTCTTCTCCTTCCTCTATTTCCTTTTATTCCCCGTTTCTTTCCTTCTCTTGTTGCTTCTGTCATTGTAACACCTCCATCACTCCAGCTAGGGTCCCACGTTGCCCGAATGGCTTCCCGGAAGGGTTTCCCTAATCAAGTGCAGGACGCTTAAACTAGACCGAATGAAGAGGCGGCTGCAATTATCATATAGCATTTCTAAACAATAAAGTTTTTTGAAAGTCAAGGAGAAAAAAAAAAGCCTGCCAGTCTCCCGACAATGGCCAATCAGAACGTAGGAAGGGCCAGTGTGCCCTTTGCGTCCCGCCTCTGGGAGGCTCTCGAAGCCTCTGACGTAAAGGAGCGGAAGTGGGGGGATTCGAGAGCCGGTCATAGAGTTTTGTGGCCAGAGTGGCCACGGAGGGAGGCAGTGGTAACGGTTTCTAGCAGCTGGCGGAGGTGAGGGAGGGGTCACCCCTCTAAGTGCACGAGAAAGGCGAAGCTGACAGGTAGCCGCTGCCCTACAGAGCCTACCTTGGGGCCGCTGGGCGAGAGTCCACAGCCCCTGAGTCGGCCCCCTTAAGGGCGAGGGGAGGGGGGGAGGCGGTGGGGGGCGGGGGCGGAGCCCGGGAGAAAGCTAGAAGGGGGCGGGGGTCAAGAGTTCCAGGAGGCGAGCAGGGGGCACGTGCTTCGCACGCGCAAGCCCCTCGCCTCGAAGGAGGGGAGGAGTGGGCAGAACAGAAGGGTCCAATCGCACCCCCTTAGTGCTGCATTCCGTGGAGTGCAATTCAGTGGTGGGGCCCAGGTTGGGGCTCAAGGAATGGGAAAGAAGCCCACCATCCCGGGATGTGGGTTGCCCCCGACTTCCTGAATATTAGTTTGCCTTTTTTCCCCCTGATGGACCTCCGTTTGTAAAGTCCACAAGGCCCGAAGCCCCGATTCTTGGGGATCCCCTCCCTACCCCCAAATCCTGGTCTCATTCTGACCTGTGTTGACTGAGCACCTCAGGACCGCGAATTCCCTGTTTTGAGGTGCTTCCCCCCCCACCCATTACCCTGCAACGACTCCCCCCCCCCCCACTTTGCTCTTCTGGCTTGCTTTCAACCCCCTTCTTCCTTGCAGCTCTAAGCCTCCTGAGCCCAGTGGCCCCCCAGGCCAGTTTAGCCATGAGCTCAGAGGTGAAGGTGACAGGGCAGAACCAGGAGCAGTTCCTGCTTCTGGCCAAGTCAGCCAAAGGTGCTGCCTTGGCTACCCTCATCCACCAGGTGCTGGAGGCCCCAGGTGTCTATGTTTTCGGGGAGCTGTTGGACATGCCCAATGTCCGAGAGGTGGGTACCTGGTTTAAGGAGTCCCCGCAGACCTTCTTATGGAAACTCCATCTTGGATCCCTTCCTTTCCTTTAGATGGGAGCAGAGAATGGCTGCTAGTGACCAGTACTGTTTACCCCAAATACTTGGCTCAAAAACAAGTAGGGTTCTGTGAGATTAGGGTCAAGAGGCCTTTCAACAACAAAGGCTTCTATTGAGAAGTTAGAGATATATAAGAGAATAACTTTCATTATTATTAACAGATTCTTTTAGGGAGCTAGGCAAATAACTAACAAAAGATAAATATGGAAAGGCTTGATTCCTGTGAAAAAGTATGATGTAAGGGGCAGTGGATAGAGTGCCAGGCATGGAGTCAGGAAGACATCTTCCTGAGTTCAAATTTGGCCTCTGACATGTACAAGCTGTATGACTGTGGACAAGTCACTTAACCCTATTTGCCTCTTTCCTCATCTCTAAAATGAGTTGGAGAAGGAAATGGCAAATATCTTTGCCAAGAAAACTCCAAATGGGGTCACAAAGAGTCTGACACAACTGAACAACCAACAAACAATCCAGGGACATGAGACCTCCCAACTTTTTTTGATCCTTTGCACAGCCTGATCAGTAAAACATTTTGGGAACAAATACCGCTCCCCCCCCCCCAATTTTATCTATCTATCTATCTATCTATCTATCTATCTATCTATCTATCTATATGCATGAATTACTGTATAAACATATGCATTATGAAACATATACAAAAATAGGAATTTGAAAAGGATGAGATAAAAATGAAATATTTTGAAATTTAAATTTTTGTATACCAAAAAACTTTTTATACTTACTCTTTTTTTTTTTAAAGCTTGTTTTTTTCGGTAAGGCAATTGGGGTTAAGTGACTTGCCCAGGGTCACACAGCTAGTAAGTGTTAAGTGTCTGAGGCCAGATTTGAACTCAGGTACTCCTGAATCCAGGGCCGGTGCTTTATCCACTCCACCACCTAGCTGCCCCTATACTTACTCTTAGTGCAATGAGAGCATCCTACTTGAATATACTTACTTATTTTCAAAAAATTCCCTGTGTATGCTCTGTGTGAACTTGTAAATAATAATTTTGTTCTTAATTTATTATGGATCAGTGTAGTTATCCAAGCAAGTGAATTTCTCTTTAAATATATTTTTCTATAGAAAAATACACAATAAGTAGTGAGCATAGTAGCTTTTAATTCAAAGTCACATTTCTTTCTGTGAGCATTCACTGTATACAATACAAATATAAGCAAAAGTGAACTTTTTCTGATTTCAACCCAGGAGAACATTTTCAATATAAATACATTCCTCTTTATATGGTTCTGCTTAATGAGTGGTATATTAATTTTCTGTTCATATTTGAATATATTATGTGTGTTTTTGTATGATGAGAGTGAAGAACAGTAAAGAGGCCAGTTTAGCTGAACTATAGAGTGCAAGAAGCCAGAAAGTAATATATAATAAGTCTGGAAAAGTGAATTAGGGCCAGATTGTGAGGGGCCTTGAATGCCAAGAAAGGACTTTGTATTTGATTTATAGAGGCAGTATGGAGAGTGTGGAGTTTATTAACCAGGGAAGTGACAATGGTCAGATCTGCCTTTGGGGAAATCACTGTCAGGTTTGTGGAGAAAAGATTGGAATGGGAAGAAACATAAGTAAGTAGACTAATTAGGAGGTCATTGCAGTAAGCCAGGTAAGACTGGGGTGAAGAAGGGTTCAGATGAATGGTCTGAACTAGGGTGTTGTGTGAGTGGACAGATGGAAAAGGATTTCAGACACATAGAAATATCCTATAGAAATGACAGGATTTGACAAGTTTGACAATGTATGATAAGAGGAAGAGTCAAGGATGATAATGAGGTTGCAAACCAAGGTGATACTCTTCACAGAAACAGGGAATTTTGCAAGAGGGATGAGTCTGGACAGAAGGATAATGAGTTCTGTATTTGGACATGTTTGAGATGTCTGTGGAACATTCATTTGGTACTGCTTATTCAGTTGGTAGAGAGAGAATAAGACTGGATATATAGATCTGGGAATCCTTTGTATGGAGATCATAATTGAACCCATAATGCTTGAAAAAATATAGAGACAGAAAAATGGGCCCAGAGTGTTGGAGCACACCTGTAGTTATTGGGCATGAAATGTGTGATGAATTGGTAAAAGTGTCATAGAAGAAGCAGTTGAACAGTTAGGAGAAAAATAGAGACCAGTGCCATGAAAATTCAGAGAGGTGAAAACACGGAGGAATGGTACTCAGTAGTGCTAAATACTGCAAACAAGAAGCATTAGATTGAGGAGAGACCATTAGATTTGTCAGTTAAGAGTGGAAAGAGGGGGCAGTTAGGTGGTGCAGTGGATAAAGCACTGGTCCTGGATTCAGAAGGACCTCAGTTCAAATCTGATCTCAGACACTTGACACCTACTAGCTGTGTGACCCTGGGCAAGTCACTTAACTCTCATTGCCTCACAAAAATACAAAAAAACCAAAACCAAACAAAAAAAAGCGGGGGAAGCTAAGTGGCACAGTGGATAAAGCACCCGCCCTGGATTCAGGAGTACCTGAGTTCAAATCCAGCCTCAGACACTTTATACTTACTAGCTGTGTGACCCTGGGCAAGTCACTTAACCCCCATGGCCCTGAAAAAAAAAACAAAAGAAAAAGAAAAAAGAGTAGAAAGAGCACTTTCAATTGAGTGATGATGTTGGAAGCCAGATTAGAGGATTACAAAGAGAGTGAAAGGAAAGAAAGTATAGACACTGAGCTTTTTCTAGGAATTTAATTAGGAAAAAGAGAAGAAACATAGGATAAGTATTGTGGATAACAGGTTCCAGTAAAGATTTTGGGTTTTTTTTTTAAGGATGGGAGAGATTTGGACATGTTTGGGAGTAGTAAAAAAAGAACAAGTAGATAGGGAGAAATTAAAGTTTGGAAAAAGATGCTGATAGTGGGTTCATTCCGCTGGAGAAGTCAGGAGGGAATGTTATTGAACATATTGAAACACATTGTTATTGAACATATTGAAAATAACAGAGAGAAGTTGGCTTTGGCGAGAAGGGCAACTTCATTTCCAGAATCTGGAGCAAAAGAAAAATATGGGGAGAATGGTAACAAGGGGTTGAAAGATAAGGAGAGGGTTGTGAGATGGCAGGAAAGGAAGTTTTGGTAAACATGAAACGAGGACCTCAGGCAAGGTCGGGGAGGAGGTACTCTTGAAGAGAGGAGATTTGGAAAAACCATTATGGAGAGTGGGATAGAGATTCATTTGAAGAGTAATAAAAAGATTACCTTGCTACAAAGAGGATGCCTTTGGGGAAAAAAATAGCATAAATTTGTAGCAGATTGGGGTAGCTAGGTGGAGAAGTGGCTAAGAGCACCGGTCCTGGATTCAGGAGGACCTGAGTTCAAATTTGACTTCAGATACTTGACACTTACTAGCTGTGTGACCCTGGGCAAGTCACTTAACCCCAATTGCCTTACTTAATTAAAAAAAAAAACCAACAAACATTTGTAGAAGATCCAGTCAACATAATTGCAATTGGTTGAAAAAACTAAAATTGGGGGCAGCTAGGTGGCGCAGTGGATAGAGCACTGGCCCTGGAGTCAGGAGGACCTGAGTTCAAATCTGGCCTCAAACACTTAACATGTACTAGCTGTGTGACCCTGGGCAAGTCACTTAACCCCAATTACCTCACTGAAAAAACAACAACAACAAAAAACCTAAAATTCCTTAACCTGGAGAAGAATGTAAAAGAGGGCTTTGTCTTGTTTTGCTTGGCCCCAGAGGGAGAGTTTGGAGCAGTGGGTAAAAGCTGCAGAGAGTCATATTTAGACTGCATGTAAGGGAAATTCTCCTAACCACTGAAAATGTCTAAATGGAAATGATCACTTGTCAGAGATACAGAGGAGATTCTTATTGAGATAGAAGTTTGGAAAGCCCTTTGAATCCCTTCTACTATTGAGATTCTTTGATTGTGTTCAATAAAAAGTATCACAATAGGGGCAGCTAGGTGGTGCAGTGGATAGAGCACCCGCCCTGGAGTCAGGAGTACCCGAGTTCAAATGTGGCCTCAGACACTTGACACTTATTAGCTGTGTGACCCTGGGCAAGTCACTTAACCCCAATTGCCTCACCAAAAAACAAGATGGAGTGTCTTGTTCAAGGAACAGTAAGGAGGCCAGTGTCATGGGATTGAAAACTTCATTGTAGAGAGCAAGGTATAAGAAGACTGGAAAGATAGGAAGGTGGCAGGACTTTTAATGATGGAGGACTTTATATTTGATCCTGGAGGTGATAGGGAACCAGCCACTAGAGTTTATTGACTGGGGAGGGGTTGGGTAAGATGGTAAGACATGGTCAGATTTAGGAAGAATACTTTGGTACTGGATTGGAAGATGATTTAGAGTGTAGAAGGAGAGACCTGAGGCAGGGGGACCAACCAGTATCCTATTGCAATAATTCAGGCATGAGGTTATGGGGGCCTGTTCCAGGAAAGTGGCAGTGTCAGACAAGAGAAGGGGTTGTATACAAGAGAAGTTATGAAGGTAAAATCAGTAGGATTTGACAATAGATTGAATATGAGGAGTGAGAGAGTGAGAAGTTGAGGATGACACTTAGAGTGGAGAGACTAGGTAGATGGTGATATCCTCATTGGTGATAGTGAATTTTGGAAGTGGGGAATGATTAGGGTAGGAAACTCTAATGAGTTTTGCATTCAGTTTGAGATGTCTTAATACTTGGTTGGAGAAGGGAGTCTGGAGATTAGGGGAGAGGTTAGGCCTGAGCAAGCAGATTTGAGAATCATCAACACAGATATGAAAATTTAAACAATTGGAACTGATGAGATCACCAAGGGAAAAAATACACAATCTTGCTAAGGTCTAAATGGAATTAGAGAAGTTTGTTTTGAACAAAACTCCATTTGGAGTGGGAAGAGACTGTAGGCAAGGAGACCAATTACGAGGTCACTGCAGTCTAGATAAGAGGTGATAAAAGTGTCTAAACTAGGGTGTTTTGTGAGTGAACAGAAAGGAAAGGATTGTAGAGATGTTGTTTAGATAGAAATGACAGGATTTGGCAACTGTTTGGATATGTGGGGTTAGTGAAATTGAGGAGTCAAGAATGACAATAAGTTGGGGCGGCTAGGTGGCACAGTGGATAAAGCACTGGCCCTGGATTCAGGAGGACCTGAGTTCAAATCTGGCCTCAGACACTTGACACTTACTAGCTGTGTGACCCTGGGCAAGTCACTTAACCCCCATTGCCCCGTAAAAAAAAAAAAGAAAAGAAAAAGAAGAATGACAATAAGTTAAAGCTGCAAATTTGGTCACTGAAAGGAGGACAATACCTTCCACAGAAATAGGGATTTGGAGATAGAAGCAGGTTCCAGAGAGACCCAGTAATGGTGAATATAGAGGTGCAAGGGCCAAATGGAAGCAAGACCTGTTCTGAGATGCTCTGATTCATTAGAATAATAAAATCCCAGAATTAGAAGGGAAGAGGTTACCTAGTTCAATTCCTCTGCCAACCAAGTGTTCATCTAAGCACTGCTTGAATATATACAATGACTCACTACCTCCATACATAGTCCATTCCTTTCTTAAACATCTCTAATTAGTCCTTTGACCAAGATGGGGAGAGAATAAGTAAGAAAGGATTATCTCTATAAAAATTCTAAGGAAGCTGTGAAGATTCCTTCCTTAGTCATTCTTTGACAGTATGGCACTTTGTTGTCTCATAAGGCAAGGTTATATATATTTTGACCTATTGACCTTGTTATTATAATTAGAAAATCAACTTTGACCAGAAAATAGAAGGTTTCTTCCCTGTGATTCACATATTATCCAGAATCCTCTGGTTTTCCCAGGAATTCTTAACCAGGATTACAACCATTGAAGCAGTAACTTTCAAACACCAACATTTTAGTTAATATATTCCAGCCTATTCTTCCCCATAGCCATAGACCTACTGACCAACTCTTAGAAGAGGAAGGAAATATTGAGGTAGAGAATTGGAAGGGAAATATATTTAATTTTTGGTGCTTTGAACTTACTGCCCTCATCACATAATTTTGCCCTTGTGATCCTAGTAGGTACTCCACAGGACAAGTATTCTAGTTTTCACATACACCCTTCCCTCTCAGGTATGTCTAGGTAAGGGCTTTTGCTCTGTGGGTCAAAATGACATGTACATCTGCCCCAAATTCTCATCAGGGAAACTGGTGCACGGGTCACTACAGCTTTGTAAAGGTAAGAGTAAAAGCCCAAGGTGGTTGTCATCTGCAAGGGTTGATTGAATTCATACTGATATCTGTCTAGGTGCTGTATATCTTTAGACACAGAACATGAGAAGATCACAAGTTGGTTACTCTGCCTTTTCAGGCTAATTTTTGGTGGAGAGGATGTTGTTGCTGTCCTCTGCTGCTTGTTTTCTATAGGGTGGAACTATGAAGTTTCATTCCGCAGCCATAGCAGTAATCATTTATTGATTTGGGCTTGTACCCAACATAGAATCACAGAATTTCAGATTTGTGACTGACCTTAGAAATCATCTGTTTCACCCTATATTGAGCATGAATCTTTAAATAATTATCTACCTGCCAAAAGAACTCTAGTAATGAGAATTCACTACCGCTTAGTTGTCTATTCTACTTTTTTGAGAGTTTTGGGCAGTGTCGGGTTCTATGACATATATAAGAGAAGTGGAAAAACATGATTCCTGCTTCGTGGAATATTTGGTCTCATTGAAAGAAAAGAGATAAGCATATGAAATAACCAGAAAATAATTGTCAATTTTGACTGAATTTTATAGTCACTGCCAGTCCACTTGAGAAATATGAGATACAATGTATGCCCTTTAGGAGTATATATTTAAAGTAGTGGAAGAACAACAAACACAAAAGGAGTAATAGTAATAGTAAAAGGCAGTGTGATTCAGTACTAGAATAAGTGATACAGATAATTAGTAGGAATTCAGAGAAGGGGGAAATCAGCATGGGCTGCAGGATGACTCCAAATAGAGGATGGGAATTGAATTTAGCCTTGAAGAATAAGTAGGATGTAAATAGAAGGTAGACATTACAGGTAGAGGGGTGGGGAACACAACATAAACAAAAAGATAGGAATTCGGGTAAAGGACTTTGAAGACATTGATGAGGCTAGAGTGTTGAGTAATGGTGGAAGACAAGGTTAGATAAGTAGGGTGGGGCAGATATGAATTTAAAGCAATATGAATGTTAGCAGTTGTGGGATGACTGTTTTCTTGTGACCCTATCTCCTCTAGCTGGCAGAGAGTGACTTTGCTTCCACATTCCGACTGCTCACCGTGTTTGCTTATGGGACATATGCAGATTATTTAGGTAAGCAGAGGGTCTGGGGTGATAGGATGGGGCTATGGAGGGAGGAGGGGGATAAAGAAACATAGTATTTCTTGGGAATATCCTGATGAAAACACATTCCTAGATTACTGCTCAGTATTAAACTCCTAGGGAACGTTTATATATTATTTTGTATTCTAGATTTTTGGGTATGTGTTATCCTTTACTAGACTTTAATATCCTTGGTGGCAGAAATGTTGTCTTACCTAAACTATATCTAACCAGTGCTCAGTGCAATCCTCTGCATGAAGTAGGTATATAATAAAAGTTTGCTGAATTCAGTTGAGTTTGTTGACTAAGTGCATCAGGAGCCAGAACCTAGGCTGGCATGAGAAACTCAGGGCTTCGGCAATGGGGGATGGGAATTAGGACCTTGCTGCAGCTTTGAGATTTTAAATCCCCATTCATAAATCCTGAGTTCCAACCCCCCACTTAATAACACTGCTAACAGTGTTTTTCTTATCTTTGTGACTATAGGCAAGTCACCTTCCCTGATCATCAATTTCTTCATCTATAAAATATAATAATATTTGTACTTTCCACAAGTGGTAGTTGTGAGGATCAAATGGGAAGCTTGTTTTTTTAAAAATTCAATTTAATTTTAGAATTCTTTCCCTCTCCCCACCTATTGAGAAGGCAAGAAAAACAAAATCATATATGTATATGTGTATATGCTTATATGTGTGTATATATGTATGGTGTATAGTCATGTAAAACAATTTCCTTGTTAGTAATGCTCCAATATATAAATAAAAAGCAAGAGAAATAAAGAAATACAAGAAAATGTGCTTTGATCTTCACTCTTTAGTCCATCTGTTCTCTGGCTAAAGGTAGATAATATGGTTCATCGTGATTTCAGTTCTTTCTCCCAGATCTGTTTTCCAGGTCAGTTGTTTTTCCAATGAGATGTTTCCAATTTTCTTCTATTTATTTTTCATTTTTTAAATTTAATGTTATTGTTTTCTTTATGTCTTATGGAGTCATTACCTTCTCCTTGCCCAATTCTAATTTTTAAGAAATTTTTTCTTTGGGGAGCTTTTTTTTTTTTTAAAGTGAGGCAATTGGGGTTAAGTGACTTGCCTAGGGTCACACAGCTAGTAAGTGTTAAGTGTCTGAGGCCGGATTTGAACTCAGGTACTCCTGACTCCAGAGCCAGTGCTCAATCCACTGTGCCACCTAGCTGCCCCTTTGGTGAGCTTTTGTACCTCATTTTCTTTTTTCCTTTTTTTTTGACCAATTCTACTTTTTAAGACGTTCTTCTCAGGGAATTTTTGTACATTTTTTTGTGCTTCCTTTACCAAGCTGTTGACTCTTTTCATGATTCTCTTGCATCTATCTTTTTTTTTCTTTTATCTTTCTTCCCAATTTTTCCTCTCTCTCTTATTTTATTTTTAAAATACTTTTTGAACTCTTCCAGGAATTCTTTTTGGGCCTGATACCAATTCATATTTTCCTTTCAGGTTTTGCATATAGCTATTTTGACATTATTGTACTCTTCCAAGTTTGTGTTTTGAGCTTCCCTGTCATTATAATAACTTTCTATGGTCAGATTCTTTTTTGTTTGTTTGCTAATTTTTCCAGCCTATTTCTTGACTTAACTTTCTGTTAAAGTTAAGGCACTGTTTCTAGGGTGGAGGGGGAACTGATGCAAACTTTAGGTTTTTTGTGCGGCTGGTTTCAGAACTAATTCTGGTGACCTGTAAGTTTGCAGTTCTTCTAAGGTGGTGTAGTCTAAGAGGTGTGGTCACTGCTCTCCTGGACTGTGCTCTGGTCTGTGAGCAACCACAAGTACTCTTTTCTGCCCTGAAACTGTGACTAGGGTCTGCATTCCCCTGTGGCTTAGACTTTAGAATTCTAGTACTCCTCCTTGTCCTGGGCCTGCAACCTGGATCCTCATATGGGCAGTGCAACAAAGTCCCGTACCCAGTGCCATCAAAAGATCTCTTGTAATCTCCTTCTAACAAGTTGTCCTGCCCCCTCACTGTCTGTGGGTTGAGCTCTGGAAGTCACTTCCACCATACCTAAGGCCTATGCTGACTTTCCAGGCACAGCCTACTGCTGGCTTGCCAGGTACTACACTTGCTTGCCAATGCACTCCACTCTCACCCAGTAAAATAGACCTTTCTTGTCAACCTTCTAAGTTGTCTTGGGCTGGAAAATTGTTTCATCCTGTTCTTTTGTTGGTTCTGCTATTCCAGAATATGTTTTGATGTGTTTTTTTTTTAAATTAGTGAGGCAATTGGGGTTAAGTGACTTGCCCAGGGTCACACAGCTAGTAAGTGTTAAGTGTCTGAGGCCGGATTTGAACTCAGGTACTCCTGACTCCAGGGCCAGTGCTCTATTGATGTGTTATTTTAAAGTTGTTTGGAGGGGAATTTGAGAGAGCTTAGGCAAATCCCTGCCTTTACTCCACCACCTTGGCCCACACTAGTATCAGATTCCAGTGGGATTTTTGTTTCTCTTTTTATCAAGCTGTTAATTCTCTTTTCATATTATAGCACTCACTTGGTTTTTAAAATCATCTTTTTAGTTCCTTCATTAACTTCTAGGGGAATTGTGTCCAATATGCATTTCTCTTTGAGTCTTTTCTTGTAGGTATCTTCAAGCAATTGTCTTCTTTGTTTAAGTCTCAAGCTTCTCTGTCACTATAGTACCTCCTTATAGGACATGCTTTAAAATAATTTTTTTCTTTTGCTCTTCTAGCTGAAGCACGAAACTTGCCCCCCCTCACAGAGGCTCAAAAGAATAAACTTCGACATCTATCAGTTGTCACACTAGCTGCCAAGGTCAAGGTAGGTTGTTGCTGCAACCCTACCCCTTCATCCCCCTTCACCAGTATTTCTGGTATGATGTTTTCTGTGATCCCTCTTATAGAAAACATATTGCAGTAGGGGAATCTCTGACCCAAATGTGATTCTCATCATATAAACCCATGCAGGAGGGTAGACTTAGGACCCTGTAACTTCCCACTTCTATAGACAACATGAGGACTTAGCCTTTGTAGGATTGATGTCCTAGGCAAATAGACAGTCATGAACGGGGTAAAAAAGAAAGGTTAACCTCCCTCCCCCAACTTCTTATGGCAGTAGGTGGGGTAGATCTCTGCTCTTCCTTTCAGTTTTTGAATTGGGGATGACAGAGCAGGACAGATGGGAAATAGGTTCCTTTAGGATATTTATATTCTTTTTTTATCCTTTCTTATGATTTCAGTGTATCCCATATGCAGTGCTTCTAGAAGCACTAGCTCTACGAAATGTGCGGCAACTAGAGGACCTTGTAATTGAGGCTGTGTATGCAGACGTACTTCGAGGTTCCCTGGACCAGCGGAACCAGCGGCTTGAAGTAGACTATAGCATTGGGCGTGACATTCAGCGCCAGGACCTCAGTTCCATTGCTCAAACTCTCCAGGAATGGTGAGATTTTATCTAGAAACATAAGGACTATTTCTGTGATGGAATTTATAAAGGGGTTTGGTCCCCCAAAATAGAAAGAAGAGACTTCAGAAATGACTGACCTGGAACAAGCAAAAGAATCATGTGCATTAATGGAACTAAGACTTTGGGAGCAGGGAGATCTACCATTTTTTGCCTGACAACTACAAAGGGGATAGTATCAAGAGAGAAAAAGAGATGGCATGAAAATGTGGTTTAGACCCAAAGTCCATGAGAGGATGGTTGGGCTAAAGGTGCAGAAATAGTGCCACCTTAGGAATAACTTGTCATGAAGTTTCAATCACCTAACTCAGCCCTGAAGTCTTATTTATTCACTCTTCAAGATCTCTTTGTTGTAGCCTTCCTGAATCTCATGGATTTCTTTCCACCATATCCCTAATTCATGTTTCTTCTTTTGTATCCCCTCTGATTTCATCTTATCTCTAGGCCCCCCATATGCTTCTGCTTTCCCCTCAGTATCCCTTGCCCTGTTCCCCCTCAGTGTCTATCCCTTACTGTACCTTATCATTTCATATGTGTTCATCCCCCTGTCTCTCTTAGGGGATTTCATGGTCTCCCCTGATGATTCAGGGAGATACTGCTAAGATGTGGGACCTTGAATATCAATGCTTTAGATCCCGGAATCCAAGGTTCCCTTCAAACCAAGTCTGGGATTCGTTGACCCCAGCAATACCCCTGGAACACTTTTCCCTCTCTCTTTTTTCCTGCAGGTGTATGGGCTGTGAAGTAGTGTTGTCAGGCATCGAGGAGCAGGTGAGCCGTGCCAACCAGCATAAAGAACAACAACTGGGCCTGAAGCAGCAGATTGAGAGTGAGGTAAGCAGAGCATGAAGCAAGGAATAGGCTCTGGGGAAGGGACTGTGTATAAATAGTTCCTCTAACTTTTGTGCTCCATGTCTTGGTGTATGAAGCACAGTTAGGTTTGTACAAGAGTTTTGGGGTAGTGAATTTAGCTGTGGAAAATGGTGAGCAGAGGGCGGTGTCGGGGGCCATGATGCCAGCCTTCCTACCCCGGCAGGTGGCCAACCTGAAGAAAACCATCAAGGTAACTACAGCAGCAGCTGCTGCAGCCACATCCCAGGATCCAGAGCAACATCTGACAGAATTGAGGGAGCCTGCCCCAGGCACCAACCAGCGCCAGCCCAGCAAGAAAGCTCCGAAGGGGAAAGGGTGAGCCCACCTAATAGAAATTCCATATTGCCAGGGACTGTGGTGGCTTTCAGCCCTAGGAATCTGGCTCCTCCAATCAGTCCTGTGGGGGAGGTGTTGGAGGTCTTAGGATGGGAGGTTTCCCTTCATGATCAATCTCTCTTTTCTCCTTCTTGAACCAGGCTACGCAGCAGTGCCAAGATCTGGTCCAAATCAAACTGAAAGGACTGTCATTTCACCTTAGGGCATCTGGGGACTGACTGCCAGCCCCTTGGGAATCATGTCCTACTTCCCATTTCCCTAGGTCTGAGCCCCAGCCTCTCCCTGCCCCACCCCCATGGCTAATTTATACCTCCTTGAGAGGAGGCAAGTCTAGGCCATATTTCTCTCCCTGTCCCCATGTTGTGTATAACCCTATTTTGTGTGCATATTCTTCCCCTTCTTCAAGGCCTTTATGGGTGTGTCCTTGTCTGTATCTGTAACTGGTTGGGTGTCTGGGGTTGTGCATGTCATTTGTGTGTCCCTCTTCCAATACCTCTAGCCTTTGCATGAATGTTTCCCTCTTGCCCCTTGACTCTCTTGGGGGTATCCAAAGAGCCTTAGATTCCCTTGCCCTTTCTCTTTCCCTTGGGAATTCTGGGAGCCAGTCCTTTATCCCAGGGTTCTCCTGGGAATTCCACCCCCTGTAATCCTGGACATGCTGGGATTGTTTCCTCCTGTCACTACTTCCCCCTCAGAAGCACTGCTGCCTGACTCAACCCCAGAACCCACAGAGACTGCTGCTGCTCGAGGGAATGTTGGAAGAAGTGTCCTGCCCACCATTGGGCATCCTGGGAAGGCCCAACAGAGCCCCTCAAAGGATTATTTGTTTTTCCTTGGCAGGGTGGGATATGGATTGTATTTTTTAAAAATGTCTGTGTGAGTGTGTGTGTGTGTGTGTGTGTGTGTGTGTGTGTGTATACACAGACACAAATGACATAAATAAATCTAAGAGGATCTATCTATGACTCTCCCCAGAGTTGAGTCTCCTCTGTTTATGGAACTTTTGTAGGAGGAGAATGGTTAACTCTCGATATTAATTCTTACCAAAGACTAGTACTGCAAAAGGGTGGAGAGCCTCCAGACCAGACACTGAGGGACAATAAATTGGAGTCCAGCACAGCCTCATGGCAGTGACAGATGTATCAGAGTCCTGATCTCTAGGGGAGTCAAAAAGGAAAGAAATCTTGGTGATCTTGATGACAAAATTAGAAGGAAAAGCATTCACACGTCTTCACATCCACCTATCCCAACCCAGGCTTGTGTTAAAAAACATTGGACTAAGTGGGGAGCTCACTTCTACAAGGGAGATTGAGGACATGAAGTTGAGAGTTAAACTCTACTCCAAGCTTCTTGCTCTAGTTCTGCCTTACCTCTGCTCTTGTAGCTTCATTTTTCCCATTGAAAAGAAAGAATTCTTCAGGAGCAGGTTTGAACTGTATGATCTCCTTCCACCTATCCCCCAGTTTTCTCTTTGATCCCTATAGCTATCACCTCATCTTCCTTTCAAATTCTACCTGGAGCAAATGACCACTCTAAGTTAATGACTTGGGTTTTTTTTTTTTTTTACATCTTTTATTTTTACTTTTGTTTCTGAATGTATTTCTGTTCCCTGCATTATCCAGTGGGCCACCCCTGGTAACAAAGAATAAATAAGAAAGAGGAAAAAGGACGTTCCTCAAAATATGCCAACATATGGGGCAGCTAGGTGGCGCAGTGGATAAAGTACCGGCCCTGGATTCAGGAGTACCTGAGTTCAAATCCAGCCTCAGACACTTGACACTTACTATCTGTGTGACCCTGGGCAAGTCACTTAACCCCCATTGCCCCCCCCAAAAATATGCCAACATATTAACGACCTGACAGTATATACAAATGTTCTATAGCCATAGTCTCCCACTTCTGCCAAGAAGGGAGGGAGATGCATTTTCTCATCTCTTCTCCCAGGCCAAGCCAGCTAATTACTTGTAATAGTCTCCTAATTTCCTAATATCAGATGCCTATAAAGTATGATGACCTTATTGGTGGTGACTCTTTGGGAGCCAGATTTGGGTCCCCTACTTTCTCTTGGGGTAATCTACATTCTAGGGAAGTTGACACTCAATTACTTTTGAGGAGCTTGAGATACATGGTTTGGTCTTGGTTTGCAAAATATTTGGAGGCTATAAGGGAAAGGACATGACTGGTCTGTAAAGTGACTGGGTCCTGGTGTTTCTGGATTGTGAGCCCTAAAAAATAGCCAGAGACTCAGTTATGTCTGAATACTTTGGGGTTTTCTATGTTGGAAACCCACAACTTGAAGTGTACTTTTTCACTTCCTAAAGATGTGAAGATAGGAGGAAAAACTATAATTAATACTTGGGTCATGTATACATAAAACAAAGGAAAATTAGAAATTACTCTCAGTCTTATCCAACTCCTTTCTGCTCCCACAGTGATGGAAGAAGGGGCAGAGAGTCATAAGAATGATTGTAGGCTACAAACATGATCAACAAATCAGCATACCACATTAATATTCGCATTCTCATAAGAGATCAAATGAAACCAGAACCCAAGAGTAAAACAGGCTAAATGGAGGCATGGCTCACAAATGTTCCATGGAGATTGTGAAGGAGTTGGCAGAATGAGTTCCAAACCCAGTCCTCTTCACCTCCATATTAATCAACAAGCATTTATTTTGTATCTATTGTACTAGGTACTGGGGATGTGAAGACAGAAATGAAACAGTCTGTTCCTCTAAGAAGCTTAAGTTCTTTTGGGGAGAGATAAAATGTATTTAAGTAGACAAAAAATGTACAATAAGTACACAAAACACACAAGGTAATTTTGGGGGGTGGGAGGCTCTAGCAGTGCTAATTCCTACTTCACGTAGAATCTGGTGGCACTTGAATTGAACCTTAGTGGGATTTTTCAAGGATGGTGGGGAGAGGCTTTGGGTGGATTCCAGGCAGGGGGCATCACCTGGGCAGAGGCATGAGGATGAGGCAACGTCAGGAACACCATATTAGGTGGATTGTAGAGTTCAGAGGGGGTAATGCAGACCAAGGGTAGGTGGAGCTTGATTGTCTTGTTGATTCTCCTCCTCTTCACCTGCCATATTCAATCACTTGTCTAGTCTTGTCATTTTTACCTCCACAACCTCTTTCATATCTCTGTACCCACCCAGCCACCATCTTAAGTCGATCTTTTATTACCTCTTTGCTAAATTATTATAACAGCTTCTTAACTGGACTCCTGGTTTCTGTTCTCTCTTCTCTCCAATTATCCTCCAAACAGCTGCAAAAATAATCTTCTTAAAAGCCTTACTGCTTTACTCTCTACCTTAAGAAACTCCAGTGGCTCCCGGCTCCCTGTGGCCTCTAAGATTAAACAAACACCTCACCTAGATCATAATCTAACACTAAACCCTTTTTTCCAGGTTCACTGCCCATGATTCCCTTTCATGCGTGTTATATTCTAACCAAGTGCCCTATCTGCTATTCCCTAAACTCAGTATTGTCTCCTCATTCCATGCCTTTGCATAGATTCCCCTTTCCCCCTACACACCTACTCACCCACCTGGAATGCATTCTAGTCTTGCCTCTACCTTTTAAGAGTCCCTAGCTTCCTTCAAAGCTCAACTCATGTACAATCTTCCAGGGCATCATCTCCTTCATCCTCAAATTATTTTGAACATAGTTTACATGGAATGCTTCATTTCATAGGTTACCCCAGCATTTAATGCACAGAATAGGCTCTCAGTGAATGCTTTTGGATAGTATTGGATGTTATTGCCCAGAGAGAAAGAAACATTTCATGGGATACTTAGTAACTAGTGCAGTACTCACAGTGATATAATTAAAATGACCATACTGATGATAACTAGCTTATGTACCAACATCTGTTGTAGATGAAGAGCAAAGAAATATGAAGAGCTTTATGAGATCCTCCATAGCAAGTATATTGGAAAATATGGCTTGAGTCTGAGAATAGAGAGGCTAAGGTTTTGTAGGTTACTTAGAAGCAATGTCCATATATCATAAACATTTTCTTCCAAAAAAAAAGAGCAGTCAGGTGTTGGACATGGCAAGCACTGAAAAACAAAAAACAAAATGCCTATATCTTGACAGGAGCTGCCTGATTATTTATGTGAGCTTCACATCAGAATTAGTTTGTTCTATCACATCAACTAGAGAAAAGGTAAAAATCGATAGCAGATAAGAAGACACTATATATAACTATAACAACTTAAACTTAACTTATTCAAACAAGTTGTGAGTGCCAAAAACAGGAAATGGAAAAGAGCAAAGATACTGATCTTGGTTTCCTATAGAAGTTTAGCCAACATAAAGTAGTTGCTACACAGAGGAGGTCAAAGAATCTAGAAATTGCCTCAAATGTAAATTCTCAATCTTTTTGCCAAGGAGACATGGCAGCCAAAAGGAACACTTTTATTTTTTTGATTTAATTTTTTTCCAATGATCAAACATTCATCTTCTCCCTCCTGTCTTCCTTGGCCAACTGAAAAGAAATATAGAACCTCTGTATCATAAACCCAATCAGCAGCATATTTCCACAATGATCAAGTCCAAAAATACATTTCTCATTTTCTGTATTAGTCCATCTTCTGTCATGGAGTGGGCAGTGTACTTTATCAGTCCTCTGGAATTATGATCATTTAGTTGATCAGAGTTTTAAGTCTTTCAAAGTTGTTCTTTGTGTTTTTAAAAATTTTATTTAGAATTTAATTTTTCCAAATTACATGTAGAAACAAATTTTAACATCAATTTTTAAAAACTTTGTGTTTCAACTTCTCTTCCTCCCTCCCCCCACCCAAGAACTCAAGCAATTCAATATAAGTTATATATGAGAAGTCATGCAAAACATCTCCACATTAGCCAGGTTGTAAAAGAAAACAGATAAAAACAAAAATTCAGATTAAGGAACTATCAAAAAATGCTTCAATTTGTTTTCAGATACCATCAGTTCTTTCTCTGTAGATGGATTGCAATTTTCATAACTCCTTCAAAGTTATCTCAGATCATTGCATTGCTGAAAATAACCAAGTCATTCACAGAAGATCATCTTATAATATTGCTGTTATTTTGTATACAGTACATTTCACTCTACATCAGTTCATGTAGGTCTTTCCAAGTTTTTCTGATAAGCATCCTGCCCATAATTTTTTTTTGTTTCGGATAAAAGAACTAACAAAAAAATTATGTTTCAATCTGTATTCAGATACCGTCAGTTCTCTCTCTGTAGATGGACTGCATTTTTCATAAGACCTTCAGAGTTGTCTTGGATCATTGCATTGCTGAAAATAACCAAGTCATTCCCAGCAGATCATCTCACAATATTACTGTTATTTTGTATATTTCACTTTGCATCAGCTCATGCAGGTCTCTCTAGATTCTTTCTGATAGTATCCTGCTCATCATTTTTTAAAATAGTAAACTACATTTATATAGTACTTTAAAAAGAGATTTCCTTACAATAAACCCATGAGGTTGATTATTGCAACAACAGTAATAGATAGCATTTATATAGTACCTTAAACTTGACAAAAAATTTTCTTCACAGTATCCCAGCAAAGTACCATAAGTTTTGCAACCATCATCATCAATCATCACCCATCAATAATCATCATCATCCTCAGTCAATCCTTATCATTTTCAATCAATTCTCATCTTCATTCAATCCTCATCAATCAGTCCTCCTCCTCAATCCTTATCTTCTTCCAATATTTATAATCAATCAATCCATCATCATCATCAATTTTAATCATCTTACATTACTCTTGTCTCTGCTTCAAAATTCTTTCACAATTGCTATTGTTAACTGTTAACCTCCATCCTTCCCATGATAATTTACTCTACTTTCTATCTTCTTTTACCCTATCTCTCCTCAAAAGTGTTTTGCTTCTGACTGCCCTCTACCCTGGTCTTCCCTCCCTTCTTTCACCCCTCCCTCCTTATACTCTTCCCCTCCTACTTTCCAGTAGGGTTAGATAGATTACTCCATCCAATTGAGTGTGTATGTTATTCCCTCCTTGAGCCAACTCTGATGGGATTAAGGCCTTTGAGCTAATTCTGATGAGTGTAAGGCTCATTCACTACCCCACTTCTCCCCTATCTCTCCCCCCACTCCATAAGCCCTTTCCTGCTTCTTTCATGTGAGATTTCACCCCATTCTACCTCTCCCCTTCCCCCCTCCCCCAGTGCAATCCTCTCCCCACTCAATTTTACCCTAAAGATGTTGCCATGGGGCAGCTAGGTGACACAGTGGACAAAGCACCTGCCCTGCACCCAGGAGGACCCAAGCCCAAATCCAGCCTCAGACACAAGACACTCACCAACCCCGAGAACCCAGGCATGCCACTCAACCCCGACTACCCCACAAAAAAAAATATAAACAAAAAATAAATGCTTTACAGATATCATCCCTTCATAATCAATTCCTACCTGTGCCCTCTGTCTAAATTATTCCTATCATCTGCCCTAATACTCAGAAAGCTCTTATGATTTAGACGTATCATCTTCCCATGTAGGAATGTAAACAGTTTAACCTTTTAACATCTCATGATTTCTTTTTCCTGTTTACCTTTTTTGTTTGTTTGTTTGTTTTTATTTTACACATAAGGTATTTTATTTTTTCCATTACATGTAAAGATAGTTCTCAACTTTTGTTTATACAAGCTTTACAATTTAAGATTTTTCTCCCTCCCTCCCCTCCCTCTCCCATCTCCTAGAGAGCAGGTAATCTGATATAGGTTATATCTATATATCTATATAGATATAGATAAAGATATCTATACACACATATATATACACATAATAACATTAATCCTATTTCTGCATTAGTCCTGTTATAAGAGAAAAAATCAGAGCAATGATGAAAAACCTCAAAATAGAAAAAAAAACAACAGCACCAAAACCAAAAGAAATAGTATGGTTCATTCAGCATCTATACTGTGCAGTTCTTTTTTTTTTCTTGGATTTGGAGATCCTCTTCTATCATGAGTTCCCTGGAACTCTTCTGTACTATTGCATTGATGAGAAGAATATAGTCCATTACAGTAGATCAACACTCAATGTTGATGATACTGTGTACAATGTTCTTCTGGTTCTGTTCATCTCACTCATCATCAGCTCACGTAAGACCCTCCAGGTTTCTCTGAACTTTTCCTGCTCATCATTTCTTACAGCACAATAGTATTCCATTGTATTCATATACCACAACTTGTCCAGCCATTCCCCAATTGATGAGCACCCCCTCAACTTCCAATTCCTTGCTATCATGTGAAGAACAGCTATAAATATTTTTGTACATGTGGGTCCCTTTCCCCTTTCCATGATTTCTTTGGGAAAAAGACCTAAAAGTGGGATTGCTGGGTCAAAGGGTATGCACAGCTTTATCGCCCTTTGGGCATAATTCCAAATTGCTCTCCAGAATGGTTGGATCAGTTCACAGCTCCACCAACAATGAATTAGTGTTCCAATTTTCCCACAGCTTCTCCAACATTTATTATTTTCCTTTTTTGTCATTTTAGCCAATCTGATAGGTGTCAGGTGGTACCTCAGAGTTGTTTTAATTTGCATCTCTCTAATCATTAGAGATTTAGAGCATTTTTTCATATGGGAATAGATAGCTTTGGTTTCTTCATCAGAAAACTGCCTGTTCATATCCTTTGACCATTTCTCAATTGGGGAATGACTTGGATTCTTATAAATTTGACTTAGTTCCCTAGATATTTTAGAGATGAGGCCTTTATCAGAAGTACTGGCCTCAGAAATTGTTTCCCAACTTTCTGCCTCCCTTCTAATTTTGGATGCATTGCTTCTGTTTGTACAAAAATTTTTTAATTTAATATAATCAAAATCATCCATTTTGCATTTTATAATATACTCTATCTCTTGTTTGGTCATAAACTGTTTTCCTTTCCAAAGATTTGATAGGTAGACTATTCCTTTCTCTCCTAATTTACCTATGGTATCACCTCTTATGTCTAAATCGTGTATCCATTTTGACCTTATTTTAGTATAAGGTGTCAGATGTTGGTCTATGCCTAATTTCTGCCATACTATCTTCCAGTTTTCCCAGCAGTTTTTGTCAAATACTGAGTTCCTATCCCAGAAGCTGGAGTCTTTGGGTTTATCAAACACTACATTACTAGTGTCATTTACTACTGCATTTCCTGAACCTAGCCTATTCCATTGATCTACCACTCTATTTTTTAGCCAGTACCAGATAGTTTTGATGACTGCCGCTTTATAGTAAAGCTCCAGGTTTGGTATTGCTAACCTACCTTCCTGTGAATTTTTTTTCATTATTTCCCTGGATATTCTTGATTTTTTGTTTTTCCAGATGAATTTTGTTATTATTTTTTCTAGCTCTATAAAATAATTTTTAGGCAGTCTGATTGGTATGGCACTGAATAAGTAAATTAATTTAGGTAGTATTGTCATTTTTACTATATTAGCTCTGCCTATCCATGAGCAATTGATATCTTTGCAATTATTTAGATCTGATTTGATTTGTGTGAAGAGTGTTTGGTAGTTGTGTTCATAGAGTTCCTGGGTTTGTCTGGGCAAGTAGACTCCCAAGTATTTTATATTATCTACTGTTACTTTAAATGGAATTTCTCTTTCTCTCTCTTGCTGCTGGACTTTGTTGGTCATGTATAGAAATGCTGATGATTTTATGTGGATTTATTTTATATTCTGCTACTTTGCTAAAGTTGTTAATTGTTTCAAGTAATTTTTGAGTTGATTCTCTAGGATTCTTTAAGTATACCATCATATCATCTGCAAAGAGTGATAGTTTTGTTTCCTCCTTGCTTATTCTGATTCCTTTAATTCCTTTCTCTTCTCTGATTGCTAAAGCTAACATTTCTAGGACAATATTAAATAATAGGGGTGATAATGGACATCCCTGTTTCACCCCTGATCTTACTGGGAAGGCCTCTAATTTATCTCCATTGCATATAATACTTGCTGATGGCTTTAGGTAGATACTGTTTATTATTCTAAGGAAAGCTCCACCTATTCCTAAACTCTCTAGTGTTTTTATTAGGAATGGGTGTTGTAGTTTGTCAAAAGCTTTCTCTGCATCTATTGAGATAATCATATGATTTTGGTTGGTTTTCTTATTGATGTGGTTGATTATGTTAATAGTTTTCCTAATGTTGAACCAGCCCTGCATTCCTGGTATAAATCCCACCTGGTCATAGTGTATTGTCCTGGTGATCACTTGCTGTAATCTCCTTGCTAATATCTTAAATAAGATATTAGCATCAATATTCATTAAGGAAATTGGTCTATAATTTTCTTTCTCTGTTTTTGCTTTGCCTGGTTTTGGTATCACCACTATATTTGTGTCATAAAACGAATTTGGTAGAACTCCTTCTTCACCTATTTTTCCAAATAATTTGTATAATATTGGAATTGTTCTTTAAATGTTTGGTAAAATTCACCTGTAAACCCATCTGGCCCTGGGGATTTTTTCTTAGGGAGTTCATTAATGGCTTGTTCAATTTCTTTTCCTAATATGGGTTTATTTAAGGATTTTATTTCTTCTTCAGTTAACCTGGGCAGTTTCTATTTTTGTAGATATTCATCCATTTCATTTAGATTGTCAAATTTATTGGCATACAGTTGGGCAAAATAATTCCTAATTATTGATTTAATTTCCACTTCATTGGTGGTAACATCACCCTTTTCACTTTTGATACTGGTAATTTTGTTTTCTTCTTTCTTTTTTTATCAAATTAACCAATATTTTATCTATTTTATTGGTTTTTTCATAAAACCAGCTCTTAGTTTTATTGATTAATTCTATAGTTTTTTTGTTTTCAATCTTATTAATTTCTCCTTTAATTTTCAGGATCTCTAATTTAGTGTCTAATTGGGGATTTCTAATTTGTTCTTTTTCTAGCTTTTTAAGTTGCATGCCCAATTCATTAATCTCCTCTTTCTCTTTTTTATTCATGTAAGCATTTAGAGCTATAAATTTTTCCCTAAGCACTGCTTTGGCTGCATCCCATAGATTTTGGTATGTTGTCTCATTATTGTCATTCTCTTGGATATAGGTATTGATTGTTTCTATGATTTCTTGTTTGGCCCATTCATTCTTTAGAATGAAATTATTTAGTTTCCAATTTATTTTCATTCTACTTTTCCCTGGCTCTTTCTTACATGTAATTTTTATTGCATCATGATCTGAGAAGGATGCATTTACTATTTCTGCCTTTCTACATTTGACTATGATGTTTTTGTGCCCTAATACATGGTCAATTTTTGAAAATGTGCCATGTACTGCTGAGAAAAAGGTATATTCCTTTCTATCCCCATTCAATTTTCTCCAGATATCTATCATGTCTAACTTTTCTAGTAATCTAGTCACCTCTTTCACTTCTTTCTTATTTACTTTTTGGCTAGATTTATCTAATTCTGAGAGGGGGAGATTCAGATCCCCCACTAGTATAGTATTACTGTCTAATTCCTCTTGTAACTCATTTAACTTCTCTAAGAACTTGGATGCTATACCACTTGGCACATACATATTTAATATTGATATTTCTTCATTATCTATAGTACCTTTAAGCAAGATGTAATTTCCTTCCTTATCTCTTTTAATTAGATCTATTTTTGCCTGCACTTTGTCTGAGATAAGGATTGCTACCCCTGCTTTTTTTACTTTAGCTGAGGCATAATATATTCTGCTCCAGCCTTTTACCTTTACTCTGTGTGTATCTCTCTGCTTCAGATGTGTTTCTTGTAAACAGCATATTGTAGGATTCTGGTTTTTAATCCACTCTGCAATTCGCTTCCGTTTTATAGCAGAGTTCATCCCATTCACATTCACAGTTATTATTACTGTCTATTCCCCTCCATTCTATTTACCCCCTTTGTACTTTCCCCCACTTCTTTCACCCTATTCCTCCTCACCAATGTTTTACTTCTTACCCCTGCCTCCCCCGATCTGCCCTCCCTTTTTATCACCCCCTCTCTTTTCTCTACCCTTTTTTCCTTTGCTTTTGTCCTCTCTTCTATCAGTCCCCCCCACTTTCCCTTCCCCTTTTGCTTCCCTAAAGAGTGAGTTAAGTTTCTTTATCCCAATGAACATATATGTTATTCCCTCTTTGAATCAAATCTAATGAGAATAGGGTTGAAACAATCTTCCCCCCTCCTTTCTTTCCCTCTATTGTAATAGTTTTTTTTTTTACCTCTTCATATGATATAATTCATCCCATTCCACCTCCCCTTTCCTCTCCTCCCCATAGACTCCCTTTTTAACCCCTTCTTTTTTGTATCATCACATCAAAGACAATTTATATTTATACCCTCTATGTAAAGTCCTTCTCTCTGCCCAAGTACATTTACAGTTCTTAAGAGTTATGAGTATTATCTTCCTGTGTAGGGATATAAACAGTTTAACCTAATAGGGTAACCTTTTTTTTCCCCCTCTGTTTACCTTTTTAAACTTCTCTTGAGTCTTGTATGTTGAGATCGAATTTTCTATTCAGTTCTGGTCTTTTCACCAGGAAAGACTGAAAGTCCCTAATGTCCATCTTTTCCCCTGAAAGAAAATGCACATTTTTGCTGGGTAATATATTCTTGGCTGCAATCCAAGCTCCTTTGCCTTCCGGAATATCACATTCCAAGCCTTGCAGTCCTTTAATGTTGAAGCTGCCAGGTCCTGAGCAATCCTGACTGTGGCTCCATGATATTTAAATTGCTTCTTTCTGGCTGCTTGGAGTATTTTCTCCTTCACCTGATAATTCTGGAATTTGGCTACAATATTCCTTGGAGTTTTCCTTTTGGGGTCTCTTTCAGGAGGTGATCGGTGGATTCTTTCAATGATGATTTTATCCTCTGATTCTATGATATCAGGGCAGTTCTCCTTAATGATTTCCTGGAACATGGTGTCTAGATTCTTTTTCTGGTCATGGCTTTCAGGCAGTCCAATGATTCTCAAATTGTCTCTCCTCAATCTGTTTTCCAGATCAGTTGTCTTTCCAATGAGGTATTTCACATTTTCTTCTATTTTTTCATTTTTTTGATTCTGCTTGACTGATTCCCGGTGTCTCATGGATTCCTTATCTTACAACTGTCCCATTTTAATTTTTAAGGCATTGTTTTCTTCATTGAGATTATGCACCTTTTTTTCGATTTGGCCAAGTGAATTTTTTAAGGCAGTGTTTTCTTCAATGAGATTATGCACCTTTTTTTCCATTTGGCCAGATGAATTTTTTAAGGCAGTGTTTTCTTCAATGAGATTATGTACCTTTTTTTCCATTTGGCCAAGTGAATTTTTTAAGGCAGTGTTTTCTTCAATGAGATTATGCACCTTTTTTCCCATTTGGCCAAGTGAATTTTTTAAGGCTTTGTTTTCTTCAGTGAAATTATGTGCTTCCTTTTCCAAGCTGCTGATTCTTTTTTCATAGTTTTCTTGTTTTGCTTTCATTTCTCTCCCCATTTTTTCTTCTACCTTTCTCAATTGATTTTTAAAATCCTTTTTGAGCTCTTCCAGGAAGGCTTTTTGTTCTTGAGACCAATTCACCTTCCCACGTGAGGCTTCAGATGTAGGCAATTTGAGGCTATTGTCCTCATCTGAGTTTGTGTTGGCTTCTTCCCTATTGATACAGAAGCTCTCAATGGAGAGGGCTCTTTTTTGCTTCTTACTCATTATTGAAGCTTGTTTGTTTATTTTTGAAGTTGAGGTCTGCTCTGGGGGCACCAGGGTCCCTGTTTTGGGCTTCTTGTGCAGGGGTATAGGTGCTGTGTGACCGGGCTTTTACTCTGAGGCCTTTATGGTGTGTGGAGATGCCCCGCCCTGCACTTCCTGTATGATTGTGCTCAGCCAGCCAGGCGCCCGATTTTGGCGTCTGATCCCGCCTGGCCGGTGCAGGTAGGTTTTTCCACTGTCCTTCTTGGCCACCAGATTTTTGAACCAGGTTCCAGGGGCCTTGGTTGTTCGGCTGTGGCCCGCAGCTCCTGCTGACTTGCCCCGACCCCCTTGGCGCTGGGTTGCTGCCCTGCACTGGGCCTCCCTTTTGCCCGAGTCAGACCGACTTTTTCCTGAAGTCTTCTAAATTATCTTTGGTTGGAGGACTGTGTCTCTCTGTCTCTTTGCAGGTTCTGTAGTTTCAGAATCCATCCAGAGGCTTGATTTAATGTTCTTTTTGAGGGAACAGAAGGAGAGCTCAGGCAGCTTGCTGCTTCCTCTCTGCCATCTTGGCTCCACCTCCCCCCTTGTTTGGTTTTTTTGCAGGGCAATGAGGGCTAAGTGACTTGCATAGGGTCACACAGCTAGTAAGTGTCAAGTGTCTGAGGCCAGATTTGAACTCAGGTCCTCCTGAATCCAAGGCCAGTACTCTATCCACTGTGCCACCTAGCTGCCCTTCCTGTTTACCTTTTTATGATTCTCTCATGTCTTACATTTGAAAGTAAAATTTTCCATTCAGTTCAGGTCTTTTCATCACAAATACTTGAAAATCCTATTTTTCATTGAAGTCCCATTTTCCCCCCTAAAAGATTATACTCAGTTTTGCTGGGTGGGTGATTTTTGGTTGTAATCCCAATTCCTTTGCCCTCCTGAATATAATTTTCCATGCCTTCTGATCCTTTAATGTAGAAGCTGCTAGATTTTGTGCTATCCTTACCATGGCTCCACAGTATTTGAATTGTTTCTTTCTGGCTGCTTGCAATATTTTCTCCTTGACCTGGGAGCTCTGGAATTTGGATATAATATTCCTGGAAGTTTTGCTTTTGGGATCTCTTTCAGGTGGCGATTGGTGGATTCTTTCAATTTCTATTTTACTTTCTGCTTCTAGAATATCAGGGCAATTTTCCATGACAGTCTCTTGGAAGATGATGTCTAAGCTCTTGTTTTGATCATGGTTTTCAGGTAGTCCAATAATTTTCAAATTCTCTCTCCTCTATCTATTTTCCAGGTTAGCAGTTTTTCCAAGAAGATATTTCACATTGCCCTCTATTTTTTTTATTCATTTGGATTTGTGTTATTATGTCTCGGTTTCTCATAAAGTCACTAGCTTCCATTTGTTCAATCCTAATTCTTAGGCAATTATTTTCTTTTTCTTTTTGGAATTATTTATTTAGCATTTTCCCCCCAATTACATGTAAAAATAAGTAACATTCATTAAAATTTTTAAAATTTGTGATATATATTTTATACATATATCATATATATACAAAGACACATGTATGACATATAATGTAAATTTTCTACATTATTACATTTAGATTTGCCTAGATATAGTCTAATACATATAACTTAGAGAGCTTTTCTATCTCCTTTTCCATTTGGTTTTTCAAGGTGTTGACTTTTTTTCTCGTGACTTTCCTGCATCATTCTCATTTCTCTTTCCATTTTTTCCTCTACTTCTCTTACTTTATCTTCAAAGTCATTTTTGAGCACTTCCATGGCCTGAGACCAATTCATATTTTTCTTGGAAGCTTTGGATGTAGGAGCCCTGACATTGCTATCTTCTTCTGAGAGTGCACCTTGATCTTCCTTGTCACTAAAGAAACTTTCTATGGTCTGCATCTTTCTCTGCCTGCTCATCTTGCCTGTCTTTTACTTGACTTTTAAATCCTAAAGTGGGGTCCTACTTCCAGGCTGCACTATCCCAAGCTTCCGGGAGGCTAAGGTGGTACAATTTAAGGAGGGGCAGGTTCTTTACTTGCCTGGTCTATGCTCTGGTTTGTAAATAACCCCAGGCCAACTAGCTAATTAATCAGGAAACAAAATTTTGTTTGCTGTGGTTGTTAGCTCCAAAGAGCCTGCGCTCCTCCCCCACCTGGGCCACTGCCACTCAAGATTTCTTCCTGGTTCCCTGCTAGGGAAGGACAACTGGATTCCTCCTCAGCTCTCAAAGACACCCCTGTATTCCTTCCCCACCCCACCCCCCACCCCACCCTAGGCCAGCCATTCAGCCCTTTCACCAAACTGTGAGCTTAGTTCCAGAAGACACTGGCGCTATAGTTTATTTGGAGGCTTGGGGGTAAATTTCTCTGGTGCAGCCTCCCTGGGGCTGGATCTGTCAGTACAACCTTGGGGTTGGACTCCACTCCTACCCCAGTATAGCAGACTCCTCCTGATGAATTTCTAAGCTGTCTTTGGCAGGAAAATAATCTCAGCCTGTCTTTTTGTGGGTTCTGCTACTCCAGGAGTTGTCTTATGGCTGTGTTTGGAGTTTTTTGGAATAATTGTGCCAAGATCTCTGAACACTTAATACCTTTCCTCCCAAAGTTGTTTGTTTTTATAATATTCATGTGAAAAATTGTTCTGGTTCTACTTCAGTCTCCATCAGTTCATACACGTCTTCAAATGTTTCTTTGAAATTAGCTTTTTCTGGGACAGCTAGGTGGCACAGTGCATAAAGCACCAACCCTGGATTCAGGAGTTCAAATCCTACCTCAGACACTTGACACTTACTAGCTATGTGACCCTGGGCAAGTCACTTAACCCTCATTGCCCCAGAAAAAACAAACAAAAAAAAGAAATTAGCTTTTTTCTAATTTCTTATAGCACTGAAGTACATTACATTTGTAAACTACAATTTGTTACACAATTCCTCAATTGATAGGCATCCTCTTAGTTTCCACTCTTTTTTCACAAAAAGCTGCTTCATTTTTGCACAAATTGGTCCTTTTCCTCTTCTTAAAAAAGTTTTTCTTGGCATCTCACAAGCAGTGGCATAGATGGGTCAAAAGATATATACTAGTAAGGAATTTTTTGTGCATAATTTCAAATGGCTTTCCAGAATGGCTGGATGCATTCATGGTTTCAACAAAAGTACATCAACATACCTGTTTTCTTGAAGCCCTTCCTATATTTGTAATTTTGTATCAACTTTGCCAACCTGATGGCTGTGAGGTGGAACCTCAGAATTACCTTAATTTGCTTTTCTCTAATTATTAGTGATTTGGAACATTTAAAAATTTATATATATCTATAGGTAGCCTGGTTTCCTTCCCTTGGAAACTGCCTATGCATATCCTTAGATTGTGTATCAACTGGGAAATGGTTTTTATGAGGTACTATTTCAAATTTATATGAGTAAGTGTGACAATTGGAGTGACGTCACCTACTGGAGAGTTACCGTAGGAAAGCTCTGTAATGAGGAGAAGGCATCTGAGGGCAAGCCATGTGGCTTGGAAGGTCAGTTCCTTGGCATCAGGAAGTGACATTTGCTCATGGGTACTGTCTATCAAAGCTATCAGCCAGTTAGCTTAGAGCTGTGTGTGCGCGTAGATGGGATGTTTCTGGTTTAGATAGGAGGCTTCTGGGAAGAGGAAGGAAGTGTTGGGTCCTTTTTTGTTCCTGATCTCGCCATGGCAGGTCAGATGATGGGGTCTCTTAGAAATAGTTAGATTTTTACCTTTCTCTCTGATCATTAGATCCTAATGCTCTTTAATAATTGCTTAAAAGTCTAAACTCTTGGGGCAGCTAGGTGGTGCAGTGGATAGAGCACTGGCCCTGGAGTCAGGAGTACCTGAATTCAAATCAGGCCTCAGACACTTAACACTTACTAGCTGTGTGACCCTGGGCAAGTCACTTAACCCCAATTGCCTCACTAAAAAAAAAAAAAGTCTAAACTCTTGCAAAAGCTTCTAATTTATGGGTGACCACTCATTAGATTTTTAGACAGTATAGCTAGATAGTAACTTTACATCAGTCTTGGAAATGAGACTCTTATGAGATTTTCTGTATTTTTTCTAATATTAGCTATGTTATATTTATTTGGACAAAAACTTTAAAATTTTACTTATTCTCTGTCCTTTGGTCACCTACTTTTCTCCTGCCCTTAGATCAGAATAAGTAATTCCTAGTTTCTCTAATTTGTTTGTAATGTGACCTTTTAAAAATTTTTTTATTTTTTTTAATAAATAAAAGTATTTTATTATTTTCCAGTTACATATAAGGATAGTTTTCAACATTTGTTTTCATAGGATTTTTAGTTCCAAATTTTTCTCCCACCCTCCCTTCTCTCCCTCCTCCCCAAGATGGAAAGCAGTCTGATATAGGTTATATATGTACAATCACATTAAACATATTTCTGCATCTTGTGAAAGAAGAATAAGAGTACAAGGGAAAAACCTCAAAAAAGAAAAAAAAAACAGCCCCAAAGTAGAAACAGTATGGTTCAATCTGCATTCATAATCCAAAGTTCTTTTTTCTGAATGATGTTGAGAACATTTTCTATCATGAGTTCTTTGAAACTGTTTTGGATTGTTGCACTGCTGGGAAGAGCTAAGTCTATCGCCATTGTTCATCACACAATGTTGCTGTTACTGTGTACAATATTCTCCTGGTTCTGCTCAGCATCAGTTCATTTAAGTCCTTCCAGGTTTCTCTGAACTCCTCCTGCTCATCAGTTTTTACAGGACAATAGTATTCCATTACATTCATATACCACAACTTGTTTAGCCATTCCCCAATGGATAGGAATTCCCTTGATTTCCAAGTCTTTGCCACCACAGAGAACTGCTATAAAGATTTTTGTACATGTGGGTCCTTTTCCCTCTTCTATGATCTCTTTGGGATACACCTAGCAGTGGTACCACTGGGTCAAATGGTATGAACAGTAATGTGACCTTTTTTATCTAGGTCAAGTGTTTATTTGGAGGTTATTTTGGTATACGGTGATATATTGATTTGAACAATTTCTTCCATACTCATATACAATTCTCCCAGCAGTGTTTAAAACAAATGTTGAGTCCTTAGCCCCATGGCTGAGGTCTTTATTTATTGAATGCCAGTTTAGAATAAAAAAATTTTAAACCACTCCTGGAGGAGAATAGTTGAAGATTAAGAGCAACTTTACCTCATAAAACAGGCAAAATAAAGTGAATGTGACAAGCCTGAAAAAGTAAGCTTGACATGACACCCAACTGAGTCATAACATGCCCAAATCATTCATAAGTGAAGCTGGAAGTTTTTTAAAATAATGACTGGAAATGTTAACAGATTTATTAGTATTTCTATAATGATCTGTATATTTAATGACAGTGGATCCATATTTATTTGGACCCTAACTCCTCAGTCTCTACATGAACAATTGGAAATGGCATTTAAGAAAGAACAGTTGGGGACCCACATGTACGAAAATGTTTATAACTGCTCTTTTTGTGGTGGCAAGAAATTGGAAACTGAGGAGTTGCCCATCAATTGGGGAATGGCTGAACAAGTTGTGGTATATGAATGTAATGGAATATTATTGTGCTGTGAGAAATGATGAGCAGGTAGATTTCAGAGAAACCTGGAAGGACTTGCATGAACTGATGCTGAGTGATGAGCAGAACCAGGAGAAAATTGTACACAGTATCATCAACATTATGTGTTGATCAACTGTGATAGACTTGATTCTTCTCAGCAATACAACAGTACAAGGTAGTTCCAAAGGACTCATGATGGAAAATGCTCTCCAAATCCAGAAAAAAAAAAAGAACTGTGGAATCTAGATGCAGATTGAACCATACTATTTCTATTGCTTTTTGTTGTTTTTCTTTTTTGAGGTTTTTCCCTTTTGCTCTGATTCTTCTTTCACAGCATGACTAATGCAGAAATATGTTTAATGTGATTGTACATATATAACCTATATCATATTACTTGCTGTCTTGGGGAGGGGGGAGGGAGGGAGAAAAATTTGAAACTAGAAATCTTGTAAAAACAAATGTTGCAAACTATCTCTAAATGTAACTGGAAAATAATAAAATACTTATATATTTTTAAAAAAGAACAGTTGACCCAGACCAAATACACATTGAGCAAATCCAGGCTGAAGTTAACAGCATCTTGAAAACACTGAGGCAGTTTTTTTTTTTTAAATAAAATATCTCAGGGAGGGGGAGACAGCAAAAGAACAAGTTAAAAAATCACTATGGTACTCACCTAAAAAAAGCAATCAATAGGACATCAATAACTGGATCCAAGTACCTATTTTCTCAACTTTATTTTGCAATTTGTTTTGAAAGAAGTGGTGAGAGATATTGCTGAGAAAATAGAGGTGGGTTACTCATGGAGTAAGAATGAATGAGAGGGGGCAGCTAGGTGGCACAGTGGATAAAGCACCAGCCCTGGATTCAGGAATACCTGAGTTCAAATCTGGCCTCACACACTTGACACTAGCTGTGTGACCCTGGGCAAGTCACTTAACCCTCATTGCCCCATCAAAAAACAGACAAACAAACAAAAAACAAACAAACAAAAAGAATGAATGAGAACAGCCAGAGTGCTGCAGTAGTATCCAGAAGAAAAAAAAAAGGCCTCCAGTACACTGGATGGGTTAGAGAGGGAAAAAGAATGAGGGGAGAAGAGGTGGGAGAAAGGCAGAAGGACTTTAGGAGTTGATGTGGTTGTCAAAGATTCAGCTACTTTCAGGTTTTGCTATCTAATTCCTGTACCCTGTGGTCTTGAACCCTACAGCATGGGAGAAAAAACTGAGATGCTAAAGGGTTTGTTTTGTTTGTTTGATTGATTGATTTTTTTTTGGTGAGGCAACTGGGGTTAAGTGGCTTGCCCAGGGTCACACAGCTAGTAAGTGTTAAGTGTCTGAGGCTGGATTTGAACTCAGGTCCTCCTGACTCCAGGGCCGGTGCTCTATCCACTGCACCATCTAGCTGCCTCCTGTTTTTTTACAGAGGGAGCAATCCCCAATCTCTATCTATGAGGTGAGATCTGAACATGTAGATGTTGTATTCTGAGAAATGGGGGAAGATCAAGGATTAAAGCTAGAATCAGAGGACTTTCTTCCAGATCAGGGAGAAGGAAAAGAGTTGAACAGAATGTCTTCCCTCCCAATACAACCACCAGAAAATCAAGCTGTGAGCTGGAGCCAGATAGTTGAGGAGGAGGGGACTTATTTTGGTATTGCCTTAGTGTTCATGCTCTTCCAAGGCTGAAAACTCTTGAGAACCATCACCAAGCTGAGAACAAAACTATCCTGGCAGAGTGGAAGCACCTGCTGCTAATGCAGGGGGTCCATTCGAATGTTTCATGCTTCCCTCCCTCTTGTGTTCCACAGGAGCACATGTTCTCATCTCTTTGGAGACAGGAAAATGAGAAGTACCATAGAGTCCAGCAAGCAAAGGTGGTTTTTGACTCTGATTCAAATGAATAATATGGAAACTTAATTTTTTAGGCTATGAGATGCCTCATATAATAAGACAAACATCATATAGGGGTAAGATAGGTTCTCATTCAGTCACGTCTAATAAATCTGGTGGTTGTGAAGGGATGAGGACATTTGGCTGCCTTTTCTGGGGGCGGGGTGGTTAAGAGATGCCTGAAAGCGGGGCAGCTAGGTGGTGCAGTGGATAAAGCACTGGCCCTGGATTCAGGACCTGAGGTCAAATCTGGTCTCAGACACTTGACACTAGCTGTGTGACCCTGGGCGAGTCACTTAACCCTCACTGCCCCCCCCCCCCAAAAAGCCTGAAAGCAGGGACCCAGGACGAAAGCTGGCTCTGCTGGGATGTGCCTGTACATTGCTGGTAAACTGAAGTTTGGTAGAGGCTTATTTAAATGTCATAGGCTTCTGGCTTTATCTTTTACTACCTGTATTACATTGTGCAGTTTAGCTAATTTTTCCAGGCTTCATCACGACTTTAAATTGAAGGGATTTGGATTATGATCTAGGTAGGACCTCCTAATTTAGAAGGTGATTATCTGACTTTGGTCAAATCACCTTACCTCTCTGGGCCTATTTTCTGATAAGAAAAATGAGAGGTTGGACTCTCAAAAGTCTCTTTTGACTTAAGTATTATGATCCTATGTAGTCACTATTTGTTTATGGGCCTCACATGGTTAATATTTTGTAAAAGAACATCCCAAAACATTTTTTTTTTTTATAAATCTGGACTTAAGAATCTTAGGTTCTAGTTTGAGTTCCACCATATGTAAAATGACCCAAGGTCCTGCTTAAATCACTCATACTCAGTTAACTGTTTACTACCCTTTCCCCAATTTACTCACCTACTCTTGAATCTGCCCAGACCCCCAAACCCAGCCTCACAAGGCCTCTTGTCCCTTCCCCACAGATGACCTTCTGGATAGAGAGCTGACATTCTGAACACGCCTCTCCAGAACCTATAGATTCCAGAAGTAGGTACCCATAACCAGAGGGAAGAAGCAGGAAGCATCCTAATTCTCATGACAGGGTCAAACAGGAAAAGCTAAAGAAGCCAAAAGGACCAACTTTTGGGAACCTTGGCAGGTCAGTGGATGTGGCTATTTGGACTTTTTTTTTTTGGTGAGGCAATTGGGGTTAAGTGACTTGCCCAGGGTCACAGCTAGTGAGTGTTAGGTGTCTGAGGCCAGATTTGAACTCAGGTCCTCCTGACTCCAGGGCTGGTGCTCTATCCACTGTGCCACCTAGCTGCCCCTGGACAACATTTTGCTGGAGTTCTTGGAGAAAAGAGAATAACGTCTTTTCTTTCTCAGATACTGGCTTACTATCTGTCCTCTTCCCTTCAGAGCTAAGGAGAAAAGGTATAAACTTTAAAGCTGTAACTTTATTTGCCAACAGTTATTTCCTTGGACCCTCTAATCCCTTTCTGAAGAGCCCTGGGCCCACCCCCTTACTTGGACTCTATTATCTTTCTTCTACCCCACCTAGCCAATTCACGAGCTGTGACAACCTGAGACCTGTGAAAGATCTTTGCTCCTGGGAGAAACTTCTTGGGTAGCCTTATTTCCTGTCCCCATTCTTTCCTTTTCCTATCCTGTCCATCAGTCCCTGTGCCTTCTAGCTGCCCTTTGGCTACACTTCCTCCTTTGTTCATTCCTCTAGTAGTTGTTTTGGGAATCCAGCACAAGCAGCGTGTGGGGACTGCCTCTCTTCTGGACCGGCAAGAAGCTTCTGGTCTCACAGGCATAGGCTCTTTCTCTTGGTTGCTGGAACCTTGTGGTGGTGGCAGAAGAACCACCACAGGTTGAACTCTGATCTCTCCTCCAAGGTAGATAGGCTTTGCTATCTTTCTGAATTCCATGTGTTCTTTTTCACTAATGCTTAATGCCAAACTTGGTGCAAAGGCTTCTAATTTATAAGTAAACCTTAGCTAGTTTTCCCTACATTTGGGACAAGATTTTACTTGTCACATTGCTCTGCAGGTGTTAGGGGGCAGAACTGTGAAGATAAAGGTTAACATGAAAATCTAAGCTGGGATCTTGAACTCCTGGTAGAATAAAAACAGCTGACATAGTACAAGGCTTGAAAAATGCTTTACATACAGCTTGCTTGAACCTCACAACCCTGATTTTTTTTAAAGGAAACTGAGCCCAGAGAGGTTAATAATTATGAATTAAACTCAGACTTTCCTAACTCGAAATCAAACTTTTATGTACTGCCTGGCTAATTCCATAGTTTGTATAATTTAAGGGAATGAGGGAACAAAGGATGTCACTACTTGCAGGGGCCTACTTTTCTCATTTTTAAAGAGGGGAGAATAATTTGGCAATAATTGTTCAAGGACCCCAGGGTAATGGTATAGGTTGAGGACTCTCACCTAACTCTGGTGCCAATAAAATTTTACCAAGGGTTGTGCTGTTTTCCTTGGGCCTTAGATACAAAGGAGGGGCAGCAAAATAAATTAAGAATGGAAATGGAAGAAAAAAAAATGGAAATGGGTAGGAGGCAGGAAGCATAAAAAGCCTACAAGTGGTTTATTAGATCTAAAGAGTATCCAGTGGGGGCAGCTAGGTGGCACAGTGGATAGAGCACCGGCCCTGGATTCAGGAGTACCTGAGTTCAAATCCAGCCTCAGACACTTGACACTTACTAGCTATGTGACCCTGGGCAAGTCACTTAACCCCAATTGCCTCACTTAAAAAAAAAAAAAGAGTATCCAGTGGAGCTTCTGAATAAGGAGTGCCAATTTAGAGAGGACGGAAAGGTTCTAGGGAAACCTGCCATGCTTTAGCACCCTGATTCTCGCCTGACACCTCACAATAGCAGTGGTAGCACCTAGGAATGAAGACTGGACAGAGAAAGGATCCTAACTTGCCCTGGGATCCATAGTGGAAAGCTGTTAACATTTATACTAAGTTAGGTCTAAAGTCTCAGGAATGAGAAAGGGCTTATAAAATAGGAAGTCTGGTAATATTCTCTTCCAACTTCACCTTAAAGTGAACACCCTCAAGGTTTAACACTACATAGGGCTTGGGCCCAATGAGAAAACAGCAAGGAGGGAGTTCAGGTTGTAAACAGGGATACAAAACCATTTTTTTCAGTGGCCTCCTGGGACTTCAGGATGTCTCAGTACATAAGATCAGATGAGATGAGTTACATTTAGATCATACAATATTAAAGAGCTGGAAAATTCCTTAAGAGATTATTCAGTCCAAACTCATTTTAGAGATAAGGAAAGTCAGCCTGAGGGTTTTCTTTGCCCAAGGTTGTACAGGGAGTTAACTAGTCAGTCCCAGAATGCAAGCCTTCTATCTCTTTGCCTCCTCTTTCCACACCATGCTGTTTCTAGGGAAGTATGAAATGAAAGCTCATCATCTGAAAGCATTTAAGTGCTATACCAAATAATGTAGTCTTTTTTTTTTTAAGTGAGGCAATTGGGGTTAAGTGACTTGCCCAGGGTCACACAGCTAGTAAGTGTTAAGTGTCTGAGGCTGGATTTGAACTCAGGTCCTCCTGACTCCAGGGCCAATACTCTATCCACTGCACCACCTAGCTGCCCCAAAATAATGTAGTCTTGACTACTATCTACTGATGAGTATTTTTCACATCTTGCAATAGATAATACTGAAAGCCTCTTCCAAGTTTGACATGGTGAGCCTAAAGTCCCTTTTAGCAACACAAAAACATCTGAAATGAATTGATTTTGGGGAGTGGGCTGTCTCAAGGAATTTTTAGCCACTAGGGAGTTACCCTTGTCTAAAACTTCACCCCCGAGCTGGATGTTCACTTCTATTTTATACCCTTGAGAAGCAGGGTGCCTCTTCCTTCTTTTTCTTCACCACTGTCTAAGTTTAATTCTCCCACCAATTCTGGGTCTATTCCACCATCTGGATCCTGGAAGAAAATTATCCCATTTCCCTAGAACTAGAATTTAGGTTAAGACATAGCTATATGGGGGATAACAGTGCCCTTTATAACTAACTGGGTTGCAAAAGAGTTAGGCGAGTTCCATGATCAAACCATGATCTAAAAATCCTTAAACAGACCCTTGAAATTGGCCAAGGAGTAACAGGGCTGGACTAGAATTAAAGAAGAGAAGGAAAACTTCTAAGGAAGCTGGGAGAGACATTCGAGAGATCCATATTCACTTTCAATACCTATCAGTTTCCAGATTGCCTTTCTCCTCTGGGCTCCTATTCTTTCTCCTGGTGCCCTCAACCCCACCTACCAGGAGGGAGTAGGTAAGGACTAAAGTCTACACTGGCTTGTCACACTATTAAGTGCTCCTCTTTCTGCACATAAGAACATCCTTGAGGTTGCATGGACTCCTGGAAAGGGGAAGAGAAGACTGAAAGGAGCCAGAGAAGAGTTCAAACTACTTCTGTTAGGTCATGCTCCAGTCTCTTCTAAATGAGTGTGAAACAATGACAATTAAACCAGAAACCAGGTGCTGTGTCAAAGTTGTATGAGAAAGGTGCCAGAAGAAATGGGGGCTTGGGAAGAGAAAATAAGAGTCATAGCAAATGGGAGAACTGGGTGACAATAAGTTGGGATCAGGGAGAGCAAACAGTGGTGGCTTGGAGACCACAGCTGGTGTGGGACTGGGAACAAAACAGAACCACATTTCTAAAAACTCTCTTTTCCATTCCCCTTTATTTCATAAAGTTACAAGTTACATACATACACACACACACACACACACACACACACACACACACACACACACACAAAGGGCAGGAGGACGCAGAGACAGAGTGTGTGTGTGAGTGTGTGTGTGTGTGTGTATACACACATGTGCATGGGCGCTTGGGGGCATAGGATTAGAAGACAAGAGGGAAGAGGACCCAATACCCACCCCTTACCCAGCCAATAGGGAGAGGGCATAGCCCCAAACATGGGACTTCTAGGTGGAGGTGAGAAAGGGTCCAATGGCCACTGAAAGACCTTTGGGGGGAAAAGGGAGAATTTTGCCCCCGGAACTTATCCTAAGGGACCTTGTACTTATTGGGGGTTAGAGAGGAGAAAAAAATCAAGAGAACAGGGAACAACAGAAAGAAAACAAGTCAGTAAATTCACTATGGGAGGGCGAGATTGAGAAAGGGGGCAGGAGAATAGTGAAAGCAGTAAAGGGGGCTCCCCCTAAGGCTCCCTAAGCTTGAAGGGGCCAGCTCACCTCTATTTAATATTAAACTGGGGAAAGGGAGTTATTCCAAGGGGTGATTCCTCTGCCCCTCACAGCCTGTACCTAGAGGGTAGAGGGAGAGAAAGCTTGTCATATAGAAAGGGGAAAAACAGAAGCCGGGATGATGAGGGTCTTGGTGGTTGTGGTCAATTCTCCAAGTTAGGAGAATTTCTTTCCTTTCCTAGACCAGCTGAGACCTGTGTCACCAAAACAGGCTCTAAGAGGTTCTTTATCCCACTCTCATAATCTAAAATATTAGGAACAAGTGGGTTTCCTCCAAATGCCAGAGGAATGACTGAGGGACTTCATCCCTTACCTGTGATCCCTTTCCCACCAACACTTATGCGAGGACCTGGGTGGGTGGGTGGGGTCCTCACCAGTCATAGCGTCTTGACTGTCGGGAGGGGGAATCCTCAGGGCCCTGTATAGCCAGCCGAGGGGGTCCCTCTGCCCTTCTACCCCCACCCGCCCCAGCAGCCTCATGCCGACGAAATTCCAGGGGGCGCTGTGGCCGGTATCGGGATGTCTCTCTCCTCCACTCATTGTCAAACGCTTCCGCATCACCTGAAGAGGGAATACACAGAATAGAGTTGGATTTCTGTTCCAGGAGAATTTCAAGAGGCAACTGCAAAAAGCAGTCAAGGTTAACGTCCTTCTAAAAGCAGGACAGGGGAAAAGACTATTAGTCTAGGTCAAGGGATAGCAACTAGAAGTGGGAGGCACTGTGGAGCCCCAATGCCTCCACAGAAGAGAAAAAAAAAAAAAAAAGAAAAGAGGACTTCTTTTTATCACCTCAGTAAAAACCAGAGTACCTTGCATATAATAGGAACTCAATAAGTATTTGTTGATTTTAAAAAGCTAGGAGAAAAGGAGGTTGAATAGTAAAAGAAAAAGAGTAGTCAGAGAAATCATGCCAACAATAACTTCCTTAGCTTTCAGGAAGTGCCTCTCCTTGGTCTGAACACTGACAGTATCTGTTTAAGATCAGAGCCTCAAAGAGAAGTGACTCTCACTTTCTAACAGGGAAGGGCCTTCCTGCCCACCAGAATTGCAAAGCCTTAAAGCATTTTATTAGAAGATGGGAACTACTGGGCAAGAGTGATGTGAATAGCAAGTGGAAAGGTCAGACTCGAGGAGGCTCACTCTCATCCAAATTGATGTAGTCCTGCCGTTCTTCCTGGTCCCCAGTTCGGTGATTTCGAGAACGCTGGAGGATGTGTGCCCTGTCTCGGATATGATGCCCAATGGACATCTGCTCTAGCCCACTGTCAGAGTCCCTCACTGTTCTTCTTGTCTCCCGGATCTGAAAAAAAAAGATGGATGGCTCATCATATATAGCTACCTTGCATCCAAGTTTCTATTAACAGTAGCCATGGTCAAAATTTCCCTCAAATAATTCTGAGAAATATCCCAGTGCTTTTCTGGATGGTGTCTAGCACCACCTGCTTTGAGAAAGGTGCTGTCCATAGGGAGGCAGTCCAGTTCTGTGGATCAGGAGCCCCATAGCACTTACCCCACCTGGTGCTGAGCGCATCTCAGATGTTTCTTGGTAGACTTTGGGAGCGCCATCACCCAGGTTGGAGTAAGAGATGACAGTGGAGGATGAAAAGGTCTGACAGTTGGCTCCAGTTGTCATGTGCTCCTGTAGAAGAGGGAAGCTAGAGTGGAACTGGTTGGGGGAGAGAGGGGAATCCTACCACCCTCACTAGAAAGTCCTTCCCACATCCCAATTTGTTTTTGTTTTATCTTTTTCTTTTCTTTTTTGCAAGGCAACAAGGGGTTAAGTGACTTGCCCAGGGTCACATAGCTAGTAAGTGTCAAGTGTCTGAGGCCAGATTTGAACTTCTGAATTCAGGGCTGGTACTTTATCCACTGCGCCACTTAGCTGCCCCATCCCAGTTTGTTTTTAACTTTGTTTCTATCATAGTATTGTGAGAATTCACAATTGACCTTGATGCCATTGAAAAGGTTCTGCCCTAAACTGGACGCCTAATAAGAAATCTCTATCTTGCTCAAGCTTCTTGAGCAGGGACCTGATCTCATGTCTCTATGTGAATACCAAGTTCCAACCCAGAATTTAAGGGTCAAACTGTCTAGTAAATCCCTTTGGAGAACACGAGGAATCTGTGGAATCAGGCTATCACTTAGAGTGTCCAAAAGTTAACAAGAAGATTAAGGACAAGAGGCTTACCACATTCCCGATCATATCATTCATCATCCCAAACATGTCCATGAAGCCACCTGTCTAGGGAAGGAGAGTCAAAAGAAAAGGCTCAGGAAACCCAAACAAATGGACTTTAGGTTTCTTCACCGATCTCAAGAATGGTCTGGCACCATTATAGTGCCACTTCTTTCCTTTCCCCCTCACACCTGGTCATCTGTTCTAAAACTTCTTGAAAGGCATTGTGGCTTAGTGGAAAATACACTAGATTTGGAGGTGGAGGACCTGAGTTCAAATCCTAGTTTGCCAATGAATACCTTTTTGACTTTGGGGTTTTTGTAAAATGAAAAAGTTAGATTAGAAGATCTGGGTTCCCTCCAGCTTTAAATCCTTTTATCCATACACTGAATCTCTCTATCCAAACTGGCCAAAACAACACTGGCCTCTTATTCTCCCTCTCTGGCTTCATTCTTTTTCTCCATTTTCTGGCTTCCCTATCTTCCTTTTCCTCTAAGAAATCAACAGACTTTTAACGTATCTATCCAATTTTAACCAATACTGACTGTTCCCCAACAGACACACAATAACAAAACAGGAACCCACAAAAAAGGGAAAAAAAGAGTCCTCTTTCTATAGATTCTGGACATGGGGTACAGTTAAATATGTAACCCTGTATAGGCTTAAAGCTTTGTGAATACTAGGCCAGGTGGATGGGAGGGGACACCACAGTAGTCACTCCAAAATAACTCTCTTTCTTTTTTTGCGGGGCAATGAGAGTTCAATGACTTGCCCAGGGTTACACAGCTAGTAAGTGTCAAGTGTCTGAGACTGGATTTGAACTCAGATCCTCCTGAATCCAGGGCTGGTATTTATCCACTGTGCCACCTAGCTGCCCCAAAAGACCTCTTAAAGGGATAGATGTGAAAACAATACAGAAAGGAGATAAAGAACATAGGAGGAAGGAGATGTGGATGAATGAGGACTTACCATTCCCAGCATCCCAAAAGGTGAGACAGCCCCAGCCTACAGGTCCATGGACAAGAAGTAGAATTAGAATATATACCTCTCCCCCTCCCTTCCCTATAAACCTAGGTTAGGCCCACATCTAAGTTTCCCCCCATTCTTCTTTTAAGCACCAAGAATTTGGCTCCCTCTCCCCCATAAGGGGAGGTCAGGGACTTTTCCTCAAGTTCCTTCACAACCCTCAACATCTGATAGTCTTAAATATGTTGCCCTATTACCTGCATCCTTCGACTAGCAGGTCGAGCCCCTGGCATGCTCCCATCTGTGATGCTAAGGAAAGGGCTGTAGCCAAAGCCCCCTGACAGCATCCTGCTCATATGTTGTCGGTGAATAGCAAAAGGGTCCCTGTGGAAAATATAAAAAGACAGCAGAATGTCAGGAGGACCACAAGTCCCATGGCTAGGTTCCTTCCTTCTCCAATTATAACACAAAGAAACTAGGGCAAAGAAAGAAGCTATCTTCCTTGTGGCCCAGAATAAACCCTAAACCAGGACATTCTGACCCCCGTTTTTAAAACCCAAACAGAGAACTCAGGGTTCTATCCCAGCCTCTCACAGGCTTGGTGTTGGATGGGATCAAGTGCCCTGGTAGGTGAGGGGGAAGGAAAGACTCACATGAGGAACATGGGATCCTCAGGCTCTCCGTCCCTCATGAACCGGAACATCCTGCTCTCAGCTTCCGGGAGCTCTGAACTAGAGGAAAGGAGATGGAGAACAAGGTTAAGATGCCAGAAGGGAAAACACATTCATCTTACCCTCTGCAGGGGGAAGCTTGCAATGCAATGCCTCCCAGAGTAAAGTTACCCTCCAATACTGGGCCCTTATCCCACACATAAGGAAGACCTCTCTCCTCAAGATACCCAACAGAATGTAAACATAAGAGACCTTTCTGCTCAAGATGCCCAACAGAATCCAATATGGGAGTGCAAGTGGCTCCCCAACGGCCCTCCCTCTCAGTGCTGGCCAGTATTTCTCTTTCAAAGAGATATCACAATCTCTACTCCTTTTGTCCCAACCCCCCCCCCCCCAGGCCAGCCACTCTTTCCTGCTGTCTCCCCCAGGCCCTGGCCAACAGCACCCTCCTTTTGTCCCTCTTCTGGATAAGGATACCCCTCTAGGGGTTCTCGCCCTCTTCACTGCCCTGGCCACTTTGTTTTCTTTGCACACCCCGCCTGCCCTGCCTCCTCCCCCCTCCAGGCCCTCACAGCCATAACCTCACACACTGACAGTCGACGGTCCGTCCAAGGCCCCGGCCCCTCCCCCCACGGAGTCCAGGCCGACCCTGCCTCCCGCCTGGGCCATAGAGCGCCCTGGGGCGCTCAGGATCTGCTCCGAGACCCGACTCCGGCCTCGAACGCTCAGGGGGACCCGGGCTGCCGGTGCCCGCTGCCCGGTTCCTTGCCCTCAGGCCCCGAGCCCGCCTCCGCCCCCGTCGCGACCCTCACCAGGCCCCAATCCAGGGCGCCGAGGGGCCCAAAGCTCAGGCGCCCATCCGGCCGGGCCCGATCCCGTGCGTGGCGTAGGCCCGCGGAGTCGCGGCCCCGGCTGGCTGCTCGGCTGGGCCCGGGGCGCTGAGGCGAGTGGCGAGGCCGGATGCTCTTTCCTTCTTTCCTTCCTTCCTTCCTTCCTTCCCTTCTCCTCCTCTTCCTCCTCCTCCCCTTGCCGCTGTTGCTACTGCTGCCCCCGAGCAAAGCCAGGCTCAGCCACTGCCAGGCCTGGGCGGAAGTGACGTCACCCGTCCATTCCCCATTCCTCTCTCCCCGCCCCCGCCCCCGCCCCCGCCCCGCTGGGCTTTCCCTGCCAGCCGACCCGGCCAGGGGAGGCGCCCCGAAGGGGGAGGACTTTGGTTGACCTGTGCGTGTTTCCCTGTGGGGCGTCTCTCCCTCCACCCCGCACACATAGGAAGTGATTGGGTCTCCTTAGGGTGATCCCCTAGAAGAAAGGATGAAGGTGGGGGTGGGGGAATGATGCCTATGACCAGGGATGGGCAGATTTCCTATGGGGGAGGGGGAGGGACAGTATAGTTCTGAAACTGGAGGGAGAGGAGTAAGACGAAGAGGAGGGGGCAAGTTTTCTAAAGAGGGCAGATTTCTGATAAAAAGAGGCAGAGATCCTCCTTGGGGAGGAGTATCTAGAGGAGGAGGGAAGGGCAAGTTTTCTATAGGGGAGGAGTAAGGGAAGATGTCCTAAGGGGAAAGTTTCTTTTTTTTTTTTTTTTTTTGCGCAGGGCAATGGGGGTTAAGTGACTTGCCCAGGGTCACACAGCTAGTAAGTGTCAAGTGTCTGAGGCCGGATTTGAACTCAGGTCCTCCCGAATCCAGGGCCGGTGCTTTATCCACTGCACCACCTAGCCTCCCCAGGGGAAAGTTTCTTAAAGGGAGACCCGCTAGGGTAGGGAAGAAGGGTAGGTTTCTAAAAGAGGATGGAGAGGAGGAGGAAGGAGGAACGGATTTACAATGGGGGTGGGGGAGGTTTTCTATAGGGGAGTGCAGTTTCTAAAGGAGGAGGGGCAGGCTTCCTCTAGGGGAAGCGGCGGAGGAAGGGAAGGCAGAAGCCAGAGGAGGAGCAGGAGCCAGAGCCGCGCATGCGCAATAAAGGCGAAGTGGTCGGCGTTAGGACGGTGGCTCATTTTTGCTGCAATGCCTGGGGGGTTCGAGGCTCAATGAACCGGGAGCCGGCTTCGGCTCAGGGATTGGCCGCTAGAGGGCTCTTCCCTCTCACTAGACTTCTATGACCACCCTCCCGTGCGGGGGGTGGGCACCTCAGTTACCCCACGTGTAAAATGAGAAGACTAGGGAAGGGGATTAGAGATCTGAAATCATCTACACTGCTATTCATTTCCTTCCTCGTCTGTGTAGTCTAGAGCTCCCAGGCAGTTTCCTCTAAGTGGGAGTCAGGATGGAAGGGGTAGTGGTAAGCAATGTAGTTGGGCAAAGGGCCTCATTCCCTGTCAGGTTTGGGGGTTGTGGGGGGAGACCTGGACTCCAGAGCAGAAACTGCTTCAGGATCCTCCAACCATCTGGGGCCAGAGCTGAGTTTAGGATGCAGGAATCCTCAGGGCAGCCTTTGATATTCTGAGTTTTTTGAATCAATCTGGCTCTCTTGGAAGAGGGATCCTATCTCCCTCAAGGGATTTGCCCAGTTTAGGTTGAACTTTACACAAAACATATACAGGGGGCAGCTAGGTGGCGCAGTGGATAAAGCACTGGCCCTGGATTCAGGAGTACCTGAGTTCAAATCCAGCCTCAGACACTTGACACTTACTAGCTGTGTGACCCTGGGAAAGTCACTTAACCCATTGCCCTGTAAAAAAAAAAACCCAACCCCCCACAAAACCATATACAGACTCTCACCCTCCCTGATTCTTTTTCTTTGGTCACTCTGGTTGATAGAACCAAACTCAGAAGAAAAGGATAGTCCCTATTATGCCCCCTCTTTTTGGGGAGTGGGTAGTATGCAGGAGATAGAAGAATACTATTGAATCAGGGAATGCTGGTGATGACTTCTTTTGAAGAATTCCATTTAATGGTGGGAAAATATAGAGAAGGCAGCAGATACTAGCAGAAACAGAAAACTTTATAGGCAGAAAGAATAAAAGGAAACAAAACTTTATTGATAATAAAAGGGAAGAAACTTCAGAAAGTTTTTGTGCTCACACTGCAGATGTAGCGAGCCCTGTGGTACTCCTGCCTCTCAAATTTTCTTTCCTACTGTCTCAACCTTAAATTTCCTTCCTTCAACAAATATGAAACAATTTGGGTAGGCAGGAAAGGGATGGAGATACAAAGTTTAGATAAGACAGCCCCTGGCTCTCCAGGAACTTATATAGTCTGTTTGAAGGGGTAGGCAGTATCTCCTCTCCCCCCCTCCCCCCCTCCCCATAACATAATACAATCAATTTAAAGGCTAGGATGTGGTAAAATGTGTAACCGAGATGGTTAATAATCTTAATCTCTTTATGAAGTGTGAACCTCTTTGGATTAAGAACTAAAGAGTTGTCAATAGGTTCACACCTCTTGGGATTTTAAGTAGCTGAAAGATATCAGAGAGCAGTCTAGCAGTGAATCAGTCAAATAGTGGGGGACTTCAAACTCTGACCCTTGTGCTTGCTTGTCACAGGATGTACCAGGGGGAAGAGAATGTACTCACATGCTGGACAGCCGGGAGACAACTCCTCCAACCAAGAGCAGAGAAAGATACACATTGCTTGTCACCTCAGGGAGGCAGGACAATGAGGGTTAAGTGACTTGCCCAGGGTCACACAGCTAGTAAGTGTCAAGTGTCTGAGGCTGGATTTGAATTCAGGTCTTCCTAAATCCAGGGCTGGTGCTTTATTCACTGTGCCACCCAGCTGCCCCCATATGTGGCCCTTTAAAACTAGTTTTAATGTAATTTCTTTTCTCTCCAGGGACCAAAAGATGAGCTCACATGAGGGCCAACCTTCGATAAATTTGCATAGTAGGCAACATATATCTGCTGGCTTCCTCTTTATACCATGCTTCTTCCTTCTTCCATTTCCTTAAGTATTTTTTGTTTGTTTCTTTTTTTTTTTCTTAAATATTTTTCCTCCATTTCCTTTCAGAAGTTCAGTACCCTTTTGCTCTCTTTTCCCTATGTAGCCCATTCATTCAATCGCTTAGATCAAGCTAATATTTACTTCTACTTTCACTGATGAGTTGGGTCCCAAGCTAGAATTTAGCTAGCTACATTTTCCCCTCAGAATTCTAAGGGTACTTCTAGGGGATTACAGATGATCGTCTAATGCTATGGGCTTAAGCCCTCACTGGTGTTGCCTCCAGAGACTATCAATCAAGAATCAGTTCAGTCAGTAAAGTCTTGAGTAGCTTTTTAGAAAAGGATATTTAATAAGATAGTACAGTAGGCAGAGTTGTTACACAACATCCCCAAAAAGTCTGTGACACTCTCTCACAAGTACATACGGAATCCAGGGAAAAGTGGGTTTAATCTTAGAAAGTACATGTGGTAAAGAGATAACTAAATAGCTTCTGCTTGCTGAAAGTTCTTTTCTCCCATTCTTGAAGCACTCAAAAAGTTGCCCTTAGGCATGGCATAATTTTTTTTGTTTTGTTTTGTTTTTGTTGCACTCATTGTAGAGCTATAAGTTCAGTTTGTCCTTGGCTCCTGATTTAGACTTGCCATCAGCTGAGCCAAATATGAGAGATACTGCTGTCTCTCTATAATAATACTAAATATAATAATATAAAATGCCATAGTAATATATTTTCTTAATATGCAATGCTATATTGCCTCCTATTTCATTCATGCTGTTCTTTTTGAATAAGTTACAATCTCATGGAACTATATTCTAGTCACAGGGCTCATTCCACCAATTATCAATGATACCAGTAAGGCCAAATTGCCTTCCTTACTTTAGAAGGTAAGGTGTTTGTTATTTTCACAGAAGCTCTCTTGTGTAAATTGAAAATGATTTCTCTCTCTCTTTTTTAAAATGTTATAAACATTTTTATTTATAGTTTTGGGTTTCAATTTTTATTCCTCCTCCCTCCCGTCCCCCCTTCTGTAAGTAATTAATTGTGATTTGGGGTTTCTGTGACCCCATCTTTGCTTCATTATGGTCAGACTGAAAAGATGTAATGTTTTTTGTTTTTTTTGGTGAGGCAGTTGGGGTTAAGTGACTTGCCCAGGGTCACACAGCTAGTAAGTGTCAAGTGTCTGAGGCTGGATTTGAACTCAGGTCCTCCTGAATCCAGGGCCAGTGCTCTATCCACTGCCACCTAGCTGTCCCAAAAAGATGTAATCTTGAAAAGCCTAAGAGAAGATGGGTGTGTACTTGAAGAGATTATAGAACAAACAAAAGGAACTCTGATCAGATTTGCAATGTATATTAGATGGGACTGAATAACATAAAGAACATTTATTGAGTCAAAGTATCCAATAAATTACCTAAGCCCCATCTAGGAGTTCCCCCATGCCCACATGGGCCTGGCCAAATTATAATAGGGATAGCCCAGGGGGTATGTTGAACCAATTGGAGACTCAGCATGGCTAAGAACCTCCCTTCCTGTGGGAGAGGCAGAAAGGGGAAGAGAGAACTCCAGGAGGGGAGAGGGGTAAGGGGAGAGGGGAGAGGGGAGAGGGGAGAGGGGAGAGGGGAGAGGGGAGAGGGGAGAGGGAGGACCCGGTGGTGGTTGACCTTCAGACCAATACTGGGAGACACTGCACAGCCGATTCTCCTTAGAACTACAGATTTCAAAAGGGAGTGCAGAGCAAGGGAGAGGATAGTCAGAAGTAAGGCACCTCTGAGGAGGAATAGGTAAAAAGAAGAAAGAGTAAATGTCATGGGAAGGGAGTGGGATGGAGGGAAATAGTTATAATGATTGATTATAACGGCAAAATGTATGATACCTACTTTGCTGGGCTTTTGTGAAGAAGATTCTCTGTCAAACTTAAGGTTGATATAGAGGTTGTGATGAACAGGATGCTATGGGGAAAACCTGGAGAGACCTACATGAGCTGAAGCCGACTGAAATGTACTGTGTACAAAATAACAGCAATAGTGGGGGATGATCTGCTGGGAAGCATGTGGTTGTTTTCAGCAAGGCAATGATCCAATGTAACCCTGAGGGACTTATGAAGATTGCAGCCCATCTGCAGAGAAAGAACTGGTAGTATCTGAAAACAGATGGATACACATGTTAAAATTTTTTTTTCATTTCCTCTTTGACAATTCCTTAATCTGAAGTTTTGGGTTTTTTGACTATTTTCTCTCACAACTAGCTAATATGGGAATGTTTCCATGACTACTCATGTATAACTTATTTTGAATTGATTGAGTTCTTGTGGGTGGGGGATGGAAATGGAGGGGGGAAGAGAAGTTGGAACACAAAGTTTTAAAAAAATTGATGTTAAAATTTTGTTTTTACATATATTTTGGAAAATAAAATTCTATTCAGATAAAAAAAAAAGAACTACAGATTTCAGGTGGGGGTGAGTTTGTGTTGTTGAAGTGAGGCTGGCTCTTTAGGCCAGCTGAGTTGGAAGCAAGTTTAGGGTTTGAGTTAGTTTTCATTCGACCCAAGCTGTTCTGAGTAGCTGAGGAAGCAGAGCTTATTCGAGGCACCTGGGGGCCTTTTTACCCTAGAGAGTTAGATTCTAACCATCTGGGAAGTAGGACATATTTTTCCCTTTCTCTATCCCCTTTCTCATTGTCCCTGGCTATATTAACTTCACTTATGTTATAAATTTTGTTCCCATTAATAAAACCTGATTTGTTTGTGGAAAAGAGGTTGTTAATCTCCTTTCATATCAGTAAGAGAGAAATAACTAAAGAAAAGGCAGTTTGTAAGAGAGGAAACTCTGGACCTAAAGGTCTCCCATTATTTTTTGAACCCCAATATTATGGCGAGCCACTCAATTAACTCTCCCCATACTGAATTTGGCCCTTACATTTCCCGGGTCGTCAAGCAATCAGATATGGGTTATACATGTACAATTATGTAAAACACTATCATATTTGTCATTTTGTATAAGAAAACTTAATTAAAAGGAAAAAAAGTGAAAGAGTGAAAAATAGCCTGCTTCAGTCTGTTCCATCAATATCAGTTGTTTCTTTGGAGGGGGATAGTATGTTTTGTCAGTAGTAGTCCTTTGGGATGGTTTTGGATCATTGTACTGTTGATGATAGTCAAGTCATTCACAGTTCTTCAAAAATGATTTCTCTTTAGCCAGTGTGGAGGTCCAGCTTCCTCTGTGCCCTTCAAAGTTGGCAAAGTCCTTCAGCCAAAACAAGAGGAAGGAGTGAGCAGAAGGAAATTTGGTCAAGGCCAAAGCTGATTCCTACAGGACTTCTTATATCTTACTCCGCCTTATACCTTACTCCCTGACATGTGTTAATGTTCATCCTTCATGTTTTTTAATCATAAAAGTATTTTATTGTTTTCCAATTACATGAAAAGATAGTTTTCAACTTTTTTTTTGGTGAGGCAATTGGGGTTAAGTGACTTGCCCAGGGTCACACAGGTAGTAAGTGTTAAGTGTCCCAGGCCAGATTTGAACTCAGGTCCTCCTGACTCCAGGACCAGTGCTTTATCCACTGTGCCACCTAGCTGCCCCATCAATGTTTCTTTCTTTTTTTTGGATGAGGCAATTGGGGTTAAGTGACTTGCCCAGGGTCACACAGCTAGTAAGTGTCAAGTGTCTGATGCTGGATTTGAACTCAGGTACTCCTGACTCCAAGGTCAGTGCTCTATCCACTGCACCACCTAGCTGCCCCCCATCAACGTTTTTTTAAATAAGGTTTTTCATTTCAAAATTTTCTCCCTCCATTCCTTGCCTCCCCCCTCCCCAAGAGAGAAAACAATCTGATATAGGTTACATATGTACCATCATATTAAAACATATTTCTGCATTGTGAAAGAAGAATCTGAACAAAAGGGGAAAACCTCATAAAAGAAAAAACAACAACAACAAAAGTAGAAACAGTATGGTTCGATCTGCACCCAGATTCCACAGTTCTTTTTTCTGGATGTGGAGAGCATTTTCCATGATGAGTGCTTTGAAATTGTCTTGGATCATTGTATTGCTGAGAAGAGTTAAGTCTATCACAATTGATCATCGAACAATGTCGCTGTTATTGTGTACAATCATCCTTGGTTTTTGAAGACTAATGACATCACAGGGTGACATCTTGACTTGAGCATGAATGGTATTTAAATGAGGCAGAGTTGCACAAAGAATCGGCCTCACCCTCTCTTCTAGAGTCATCAAAGTCAGGGGTAAGATGCCTGGGATGCAGCGGATGACCTTGGTATCTTAGATATCTGACCAAGCAATCCACATTGCCTGCTTTAGCCACCTTCACGGTCCTTGGAACAAATTGTCCTCATCCACCCATTCCACTGGGGGACATTTTCACATGCTTAGGGTAAACATCTCACTCATCCACAGGCCTCAAATCTGTCAGTTACTCTCAACCTAGTTTAGCCTGACCGCCAACATGCTTTTACTGGGGTGTAGCCTCTGAGCTTGCTACAGCTTCTGGGAGCCACAAGTGAGAAGTGGATGACAAGGGTTTGGGGTGTTCGGGGAGGACTAGCACCTCTGCTGTGAGGTCTTGCCAAGGCCTTTTCAGGGCTGCTCATCCACTTTTGGTGTCCCCAAAACATACTCTTTGAGCCAATGATGCTGTTCTCCTCACTGCTCAATGAAGAAGACACTTCATATCTCGGCTCCAGTCATTTTCTCTGGCTGTCCCCCATATCTAGAATGCTCTCCCTCTTCTGCTTTATTAGCCTCACTAACTTCTTTTAAGTCCCAACTAAAATCCCATCTTCTACAAGTAGCCTTCTTTCTGTTCATTATTTCCTATTTATCCCCAATACACCTTGCTTTGTATATACTTGTATGCATGTTGTCTCTTCTTTGAGATTGTAAGCTCCTTGAGGGCAGAGAATGTCTTTTGCCTCCTTTTGTATTCCCAGTGTTTACCGCAGTGCCTGGCACATTTGTTGTTGTTATTGTTCAGTTGTTTTGGACATGATCCTATTTGGCGTTTTCTTGGCAAAGATACTGGAGTGGTTTGCCATTTCTTTCTCTAGCTCATTCTACAGATGAGGAAACTGAAGCAAAGTTAAGTGACTTGCCCAGGGTTACACAGCTAGTGTCTGATCTGAGGCTGGATTTGAACTCAGGTTTTCCTAACTCCAGGCCTAGCACTCTCCCCACTACACCACCTAGCTGCCCACCTAGCATATAGTAGACACTTAATAAATGTTGATTGGTCGATTGATTGACTCAGAGGAAATAATGACATTCTTTAGATAATTGGAACAGACTTTTTTGCCCTCTGTCTCATCCTGCTATTAAGTTATTGAAATGAGTTTTTACTTAGTTAAGGCATCAACATTAAAATAGGGCAACATAGTTTCTTCTCATCCTTACAAACTAGAAAAAATTTTAAATTAGTCTACCATTAGTTATATATACTTTATTGTAAATTTAAGTTAATGTTTCATATCTTTCAGGGACATTACATTTTGAGAACTATTCCTCATAATGGAATGGAAAGCTTTGTTCCCTGTTAAAGGAATTTTAGACACAAATGAACGAATTGGAGAAGTTGCTGCTTTTGTGGAGGGGGGAAGGATCTCCTAAGGATCTATCTTAGCCTTCTTCCAAGTGCTTTGAAGTCTCTTGGGCATGTAATCTGCATACTTTCTTTTCATATTTCTCCTCTAATTTACACCTTCAACCATCATTTCTTGTAGATTATTTGTTTTTGTTTTTGTTTTGCAGGGCAATGAGGGTTAAGTGACTTACCCAGAGTCACACAGCTAGTTAAGTCTCAAGTATCTGAGGCTGGATTTGAACTCAGTTCTTCCTGAATCCAAGGCCAGTGCTTTATTCACTGCACCACCTAGCTGCCCCATAGATTATTTGTAATAACAGGCAGTTAGGTAGTGTAGTGGCTAGAGCACTGGATCTGGAGTTAGGAAGACCTGAGTTTAAATTCTGCTGCAGACACTCACTAGCTTTGTGACCCTGAGCAAGTCACTTAACTTTTGTTTGCCTCAGTTTCCTCATTTAAAAAATGGGGATAATAATAGCACCTACCTCCCTGGGTTATTGTGAGGATCAAATGAGATAATATTTGTTAAGTGCTTAGCACACTATCTGGCACATAGTAAGTACTATATAACTATTATAATTATAACTAATGACAAATGTTCCTTCAGACATTGGAGTGTCCTACTAAAATACAGAGCCCCAGGGAGGGAGTAAAGAAAGCATCATCTCTTTGGAGAAGGGAAATCTTTATGACCAAACAAGAGACAGAGAGCATTACAAAATGCAAAATGGACAATTTTGATTATATTAAGTTAATGAGTTTTTGTACAAACAAAACCAATGCAACCAAGATTAGAAGGAAATCAGAAGGGGGCAGCTAGGTGGTGCAGTGGATAAAGCACTGGCCCTAGATTCAGGAGGACCTGAGTTATAATCTGACCTCAGACACTTAGCACTTACTAGCTGTGTGACTCTGGTCAAGTCACTTAACCCTCATTGCCACCCCCAAAACAAACACACAAATAAATAGATAGACAAATAAATGGGAAAAAAGAAGGAAAACAGAAAGCTGGGAAACAATTTTATAGCAAGTGTTTCTGATAAAGGCCTCATTTCTCAAATATATATAGAACCAAATCGAATTTACAGGACTACAAGTCATTTCCCAGTTGATGTCAAAGGACATTAACAGTTTTCAGATGAATAAATTAAAGCTATCTTTGGTCATATGAAAAAAATGCTGTAAATCACTATTTTTTGTTTGTTTGTTTTTGCGGGGCAATGGGGGTTAAGTGACCTGCCCAGGGTCACACAGCTAGTAAGTGTCAAGTGTCTCAAGCCAGATTTGAACTCAGGTACTCCTGAACCCAGGGCCTGTGGTTTATCCACTGTGCCACCTAGCTGCCCCCAATGTAAATCACTATTGATTAGAGAAATGCAAATTAAAACAACTCTGAGGTACCACTTGACACCTATCAGATTGGCTAATATGACAAAAAAGGAAAATAATAAATGTCGGAGAAGCTATGGAAAAATTGGAACACTAATGCATTGTTGGTGGAGCTGTGAACTGATCCAACCATTTTGGAGAGCAATTTGGAACTATGCCCAAAGGGCAATCAAATTGTGTATACCCTTTGATCCAGCAATACCACCACTAGTTCTGTATCCCAAAGAGATCATTAAAAAAGGAAAAGAACCTACATGTACAAAAATATTTATAATAGCTCTTTTTGTAGTAGCAAAGAATTGGAAATTATGGGGATGCCCATCAACCGGAGAGTGGTTGAACAAGCTGTGATATGTGAATGTAATGGAATACTATAGTGCTCTAAGAAATGATGAACAGGCAGATTTCAGAAAAACCTGGAAAGGCTTAAATGAACTGATGCTGAGTGAGATGAGCAGAACCATGAAAACATTGTACACAGTATCAACAACATTGTACAATGATTAACTATGATAGACTTAGGTCTTCTCAGGAATACAATGGTCCAAGAAAATTCCAAAAGACTCATGATAGAAAATGCTACCCATATCCAGAGAAAGATCTATGGAGTCTGAATGTAGCACCCTATTTTTACTTTTTTTCTTTCATGTTTTCCCCTTTTGTTCTGTTTCTTCTTTCACAATATCACTATTGTGGAAATATGTTTCACATGATTTCACATGTATAACCTATATCAGATTGTTATCCATCTTGGGGAGGGGAAGGGGAAGGTGGGAGATAAATTTGGAACTCAAAATCGTGTGTGTGTGTGTGTGTGTGTGTGTGTGTGTGTGTGTGTGTGTGGCAGTTGGGGTTAAGTGACTTGCCCAGGGTCACACAGCTAGTAAGTGTCAAGTGTCTGAGATCAGATTTGAACTCAGGTACTCCCGACTCCAGGGCCGGTGCTTTATCTACTGCACCACCTAGCCGCTCCCCCCCCCCTTTTTTTTTCCTTCGGACATTTTTAAAGACACTGACAGTTATGGCTATGTAGCTGATCAAAAAGAATTTATCTCAGTCACGTGGTTAGTCAACCATAACCAGTTACAGAACAACCACAAATACTTCACAGACTCTGTAAGGCACTTCCTTTACATGTCATCCCAGTTCTCTTGAAAACAAGCTCCCTAGCATCATCTGCATGAAAGGTTGCATCTGCCAAGCAAGGTGATGGGGTCTGTGTATGTTAGACTATCTCAATCTTGATCTCGATCTCTATTTCATCTCTGTCTCTACCTTTATGAATTTCTTGTTTTGTCTCTAAATGTGTGTATACATATATGTGGGTGTATATGTGTATATATACACATACACATATACACATGTATGTGTAAAACATGCATGTATATGTGTATACCTTTTGATTTAGCATCACAATCATTCCTAGATAGCCACCCCCACCACTCAGTGAACCTACCTTTATAACAAAGCATAGCCCAGACACCATTCAAAACTCTGGGCTCACACAGAGAAGATTTAATTCTGAAGGTTAAAACAAGAATGTCATTTTCTTTCTCTAACTCATTATGCCTCTACCTACACTTTATTGCAGGAAATCTACATACATAGTTTAGGTATGGTTCACTTCTAGGTTTCACCAAATGTGAGCAAAAGGGGGATCCCTACTCCCATACAAGTGCTCAAGGTAATAAATCCCACAAAATTTTTATTTAATCCCACAGAAAATGCAAAAGACACTATGAATTCACAAGAGCCAACAGGCAGATACAGAAAACACATTGAGCATTCAAAGAACTTAACGGCCCTTATAAGCCATAACAATAAACATATAAATCACTCAAAAGATGCTATAAATTCCCTATGGAAAGTCATCATATTTGTAGGTTGCTGAAAAAACAACACCCATCCTATCAAAATTGTGCTGTCCAAATTAGTTACTGTAATCAGAGTTGGTAGTGTGGTGGTGGTGGTGTTGATGGTAAAATTCAGGTCCCTTGCTTCCCCAAGTCATAGGACCCCTTCTATGCTCTTCCAGTTAAGAGGGCCAATAGTGTAATTTTTCTTTGAGAAGCACATTATTCAGGATCTTTCCCTTCTCTGACTAGAAGACTAGATTCTAGAATCACACTTTCTAGACTAAAACCCTATTCTATAAAGGAGGGTGGGGTTTCAGAAACATTGATCGTGAGCTCTATTTTCCATCTGAGTTGGCAGAAGCATGCCTGCTTCTGTCATCTGTGGGAAATCTGTAAGTTTCCCAGCTGTTGCCATTTCTTGGTTGTCAGAACTCTCAGGGCTGCTAGGTGATACAGTGAATAGAGGGTCAAGAGTACTTGAGTTCAAATTTGGCCCCAGACACTTGACGCTTACTAGCTGTGTGACCCTGGGCAAGTCACTTAATCTTTTTTTGTTTGTTTTTGTTTTTTTGTTTTGTTTTGCAGGGCAATGGGGGTTAAGTGACTTGCCCAGGGTCACACAGCTAGTATGTGTCAAGTGTCTGAGGCCGGATTTGAACTCAGGTACTCCTGAATCCAGGGCCGGTGCTTTATCCACTGCGCCACCTAGCTGCCCCAAGTCACTTAATCTTGATTACTTTGAAAAGAAAGAAGTAAAGAAAGCAAGCCCACTCTCAGGATCACTTAGGCTAAGTGGGGGGAAAAAGCTCATGCAACTACCATTTTTCTATTCTAAGGCAGCTTTTAGCAATTTCAGGCATAGGAGTGTGAAGAGACCACACCTTTACGGGCTTCTCCATTTTCCCCTAACACAAGTTCTCTCTGCTATGTTCTGGCCTGTCTTCTGGAAAGTAAAAAGGTGAAAGGACTGGTTAGAATCTGTCACTATTTTTTATAGAATAAATTTTAACCTCTTCTGTTTGGCTCTTAAAGTGCATCACAACAAAAGATCGAGGATATCAAGGGAATCAATGGGGAAAAAATGTGAAAAAAGGTGGTCTAGCAGTACGAGATATAGAGAGCATTACAAAATATAAAATAGATAATTTTGATTATATAATACAAAAAAGTTTTTTGTAATCAAACTTATAAGGAAAGCAGAAAAATGGGAAAGATTTTTTGCAACAAGTATCTCTGATAAAGGCCTCATTTCTCAAATATATAGAGAACTGAGTCAAATTTATAAAAATACAAGTCATTCCCCAACTGATAAATGACTTATGGCATTATTTGGAGGTTTTGGGCATGATTGTGTGGGGAGCTTCAAGAGGTTACTGCTTTTCCTCTGCCATCTTGGCTCCACCCCAGCCTCAATTGATAGATGGTCAAAGGATATGACCAGGCAGTTTTCAAAGAAATCAGAGCTATCTACAATCATATGAAAAAATTCTCTAAGTCACAATTGGTCAGAGAAATGCAAATTAAAGCAACTCTGAGGTACCATCCCATACCTACCAGAGTATCTAATATAACAAAAAAGAATGTTGGATGTTAGAGGGGATGTGGGAAAACTGGGATGATAATCCACTGTTGGTGGAGTTGTGAAAAGATATAACCATTCTGGAGAGCTATTTGGAACTATGCCCAAAAGGTTATAGGACTGTGATCTAGCAATACCCTTTGATCTAGCAATACCATTGCTAGGTTTATATTCCAAAGACATTCCAAAAAAGAGAAAAAGACCTATTTGTAGAAAAATATTTATATCAGCTCTTCTTGTGGTGGCTAAGAATTGGAAATTAAAGGAATGCCCATCAATTGGGGAATGGCTAAACAGCTATGGTATATGATTGTGATGGAATGTTATTGTGCTATAAGAAATGACAAGCAGGATGATTTCAGAAAGGCCTGGAAAGATTTCTATGAACTGATGTATACTGAAATGAGCAAAACCAGGAGAACATTGTGCACAGTGACAGCAATATTATTCGATGAAGAACTATGACTTAACTATTCTCAGCAATACAGTGATCCAAGACAATTCCAAAGGACTAATGATGAAACATACTATCTACCTTGAAAGAAATAACTGATATTAATTGAAAACAGACTGAAGCATTCTATTCTTCACTTTCATTCTTTCATTTTTTCTTTTATCCAAGTTTTCTTATACAAAATGACAAATATGGTAATATTTTACATAATTGCACATGTATAATCTATATCTGATTGCTTATCACCACAGGGTGGAGGAAGGGAAAGGAAGGGGAAGGAGGGATAGAATTTGGAACTTAAAACTTTAAACAAAAAATGGTTATTACAAAAATAAAAAAATAAAGCACATATTGTATGGGGGGGATATGTTCAAATTGATCAACACCCCTCCCTTATAAATATTTCATCAGTTGCTGCAACCTCCCTCAGAGACTATAGATATTGTTACAGTATTTTAAAGAGGCAATAGAATCTAAGGAGACTGAAAGTTTAACTGTAATTTTAGATTGTGGATGCAATGATTGAAGAAAGATTGAGTCAGATATCAAGAAAAAAGGGATGAAAAGAACTTATTTCTTGAGAGAACTGTTTTAACTTTTATGATTTCTGAGGAAGTTGAATAGTGGGACTGTATTACAGAATTGAGAAGTCATCAGTTTAAGTCATATTTAGAGGTGACTACTATAGCTGATTGTTCTTAGAGCTAAAACATTGTAAATAACTATTTATGCCTTTGTTTTACTTATTACATTCTTTTTTTTTTTTTTGCGGGGCAATGGGGGTTAAGTGACTTACCCAGGATCACACAGCTAGTAAGTGTCAAGTGTCTGAGGCTGGATTTGAACTCAGGTACTCCTGACTCCAGGGCCGGTGCCCTATCCACCGTGCTATCTAGCCGCCCCCCTACATTCTTTAAAAATGCATTATCACAGGGCAACTAGGTGGCACAGTGGATAGGGCACCGGCCCTGGAGTCAGGAGTACCTGAGTTCAAATCCGGCCTCAGACACTTGACACTTACTAGCTGTGTGACCCTGGGCAAGTCACTTAACCCCCATTGCCCCATGCCCCCCCCAAAGGTAGAAACTTCACCAACACAGGCATTACCTCTAAAAATGCATTATCAGTATCTTTGAGGTTTAACTTCAAAACAGGAGAAAGCTTTTAATATATAGTAAGATAAGAGCATCTGTTTGTGGGAAAAGAGGTTTCTCTAGTTTATTAAAAAATACTTAATAAAATGCAGTGGGGTCTCAGAATAATTGACCAATTATTGAGAGAGATGTTGTAACTTTAGTTTTTAACGTGGCATTATCAAAACTTACTTCTGGATTAACTTAGAACCTGGGATGAGAATGAATCAGGAAAATGAGCCAACAGCAGTTAGAAAGAAGGATGATTAGGTTATATGTGAGGGTCACCTTCTAAACCTTGCTACACATGGGGGCTTAGGTCTAGTTGTTCTGAACATTTTATCTCTCTTTCCTATAGGAATTTTCTCATAGAATCATAAATGCCAAGTGTCTGACAGTGCTACTAAAGATCAATGAGATTAATTTGATTTTTCTTGTGTTTTATTTATCTACATATTAATTGAAGTGGTTATTTCATTGTTTATTGGTCCATTTATTGGTATTGGTTTGCTAAATATAAATCATATAATATCATTGTTTTTTGGGCAGCTAGGTGGCGCAGTGGATGGAGCACTGGCCCTGGAGTCAGGAGTACCTGGGTTCAGGTCCAGCCTCAGACACTTGACACTTGCTGGCTGTGTGACCTTGAGCAAGTCACTTAACCCCAATTACCTCACTAAATATATATATATATATATATATATATATACATATATATATATATAATTGTTTTTTAAATGGAGACTCATGTTTAAAAAATATTGTGATTTTTTAAAAACTGGAGACTCATGGGAAAGCCTTCTGATTTTAGGAGAGGACTCCGAGAATAAAAATTAGAACATTGTAAGAATATTGAAAATTTTGAAAAGTCAAAAAATTGAAGGATTGCAAGGTAATACCTATTAAGATCAAGGCTGGGAAAACCACTCAGCTAGTGTCTTATGAGTTACCATGCCTCAAAAACACTAGACATACTCATATACTAACAGAAGGAAAAAAACTTGTGAACTAATTTATACATCCCATTCTGAGGCTGAGGAGTTGGTTAGGGGAGGAGAAATTATGGTCTTCATCTTTTTGTCTGCTTATTTTGCCAGTCTATTTCTGGACTTTTAACTCCTTCTTAAAGTGGGGCACTGCTTCCAGGATGCACTGTCCCAAGCTTCAGGGGGTCCAAGGTGGTATGATTTAAGGAGAGGAAGGTTCTCTACTCACCTGGCCTATGCTCTGTCTGTAAATAACCCCAGGCCTACTTGCTTTTTTTTTTTTTTTGCAGGGCAATTGGGGTTAAGCGACTTGCCCAGGGTCACACAGCTAGCAAGTGTTAAGTGTCTGAGGCTGTATCTGAACTCGGGTACTCCTGAATCCAGGGCCAGTGCTCTATCCACTGCGCCACCTAGCTGCCCCCCTCCTTGCTTTTTAACCTGGAAACAAAATTCTGTTTCACTTCTATTGTTAGTTCCAGTAAACCTGCACCACTCAAGACTGCGTCCTGGTTCCCAGCACAGGTAAAACAATCGAGTTCCTCCTCAGAGTCAGCAGAGACCCCTGTAATCTCCCTCTGACCAGCTGCTCAGATCTCTCACAAGACTGTGAGCTTAGTTACAGAAGATGCTGGTGCTGCAGCCAATTCAGAGGCTCTGGGAGTCTTTCTCTGCCTAGGGCTGGATCTATGTTGGTGCAGCCATGGGACTCTGCTTCACTCTCATCTTGGTACAACAGACCTTTCCTTCCAACCTTCTAAGCCCTCTTTGGCTGAAAAATGATCGCGCCCCATCTTTTTGTGGGTTCTGCTGTTCCAGGAATTGTCTTATGGCATTATTTGGAGGTTTTTGGTGTGATCATGTGGAGAGTTCTGAGAAGTTACTGCCTTTTCAGGAGAGGAGAAATTATAATGAGAAAAAGGGGCATTATAGAAAGGAAATTGACAAGATTTTTAAAGTCAGAAAGTCAGTGCACCTGTGAGAAATACCCTTATAGCAGAAAGAGATGGCTTATCTCTAAGTGAGGCAAAGGCTAGATCCCCAAAGTTGGACAACCAAATAAATACCACTCATGGAGGAGACTGAATGGAAGCATATGCTTGTAGAGAAAGAAGAGGCATGGCATTATGAACAGGACATCCATGTGACCCTCATTGTTCTTGAGTTGCAATGGATGCTACCACAATTCCACTAGTTGATGAAAATAGTACATTAGATATGCAGCAGGTGTGCAGTTACAAAGAGAGATTCCCAACAGAGAAACCCAATCCTGATTAACTCTCGAGCACATGGGCTAAAAAAACACAGCAAACAAAAGAATCACAGCAAAAACAGATTCAGGGACAAGAAGTTTACAGAGAATCCCTGGAAAGACAGGATTGGGAAAATTAAAGACAAAGATTGAATGACTTAATATTTATAAAGTGTTTATCATCGTGCCTGGCACATAGTAGGTGCTTGATAAGTGTGTTGTTTGAAATAAAATTGAGCTACCAGTTCTGGATAAGCATATATTAATTTATTAATATTATACCAGTAAAGGACTGACCATGTATCTCCCTTACTTTTCATGTTCTCAGACTGAATGGTAGAGAAAGCTGGAGGAGAACTTTAGCATGCCAGTTATCTCGTGCAAGGGAAAGGCCCCAAAACACCCAACCCAAAAGAGCTCAGAAGACCCCCAAGAACCAGAAGACCTCTCTCATAGTGTCTTCCAAGTGTTTTAAAAAAATCCTCTTTTGATAGAGGTGGGTCATTTTACATTGATCAAAGCTAATTGGTCAGCATAATTCAATTCCATTGTTTGACATGACTTGAATGTGGTCTACATTAAAGTGAACTCTACAGATGACTTCAGGGAAAAGAATGCAAAAAGACCCTCACTGAAATTGCTTAAGGAAATTTGATGAAGTTTCTCAAGGAGAACTGGACTTTCTGGATTGGATGGTGGAGAGAAGGCACTGAGAAAGTGATCTCTGGTTCCCCCCCCTCCCCCAAGAAATCCATTAATAATTATTTTCTCACAAGTGCTTGTTCTCTTCCCCTTTTCCCAAGGGAACAAAGGTCACAAAAGTCTGAGGAAAATTAACCACCATCATGATAGAAGTGTAATTGTTTTCCATTATAATTGTGGCCTGGGTGGACATATGAGTAATGAATGCTTCCAGAAGAGTAATGGAGAGTTGACTTTTTTTTTCTTTAAAATTAAAAAAAATTTTTTTTAACTTAAGTATAAAATGAGAACAGAAAAAAAAATGTTGTCATGACACAGCAGAACATAGGAGAGGATACAATATAAAACAATCAATTTCCATTTCAAGAAAACCTATATAATAAATACTACACATTACTTTCAGATCTGCCCAGCTTTTCTTTGCTTCCTTGTTGGTTTTCTTTTGTTCTATGTTGTGTATTTTTTACTTTGCTATTTTTTCCCCTTCTCCCCCCTCCTCCCACTGTAAAAAGGCTGTAATTAAGTATGGATATATATATATACACACACACACATACATAGATATCTATATACATGCACATATATAAACATATATACACATATATACTCATACACATATATGTAAGACTGTACTATGCTTATTTCCATTCATCCTCTGTTTCTCTGAAGGTGGATAGCATCTTCTTTCACAAGTTCAAGGCTTTCCATGCCTTTCCAAGTCAACCAGCTCATCATCTCCAAGACAGCAATATTACAACCCAATCACATACAATTATCTATAAAAGATTTCCCCCAATTTTTTGTATTCTTCTATTCTTAGCTACATAGGTTTGATTTATACAAGAAAATTTTAATTTAAAGTAATAAAAATTATCCATTTTACACTTCAATCATGCTCTCACCTTATAATATAATCTAAGGTCTGATTCTGCTAAAATTATTTCCTTTACATATTTTTTTCTGATTTCTTAGAAGCTCCTGACCTTTTGTTCTTCCAAATGAACTTCGTTATTATTTTTTCTAACTCAGTAAAATAATTGTTTGGTAATTTAATTGGGATGATATGAGTCCATAGATTGGCTAGGTAAAATTGTCATTTAAAATTCCATTGACTTTAGCTACCCATGAACAATAGCTATTACTTCATTTTTTGGATATGAATTTATTTGTATAAAAAGTATTTTATGTTTATCTTTGAATAATTCCATGATTACTATCCCTGCTTTTTAAAATAATACAATTTACTCCTGCACTTTATTTTATCTTTGTGTATTTCTCTCATTTTTGTAATGTTTCCTGAAAGCAAAATATTATTGAATTCAAATTTTTATTCCGCTGTTTCTATTTTATAGGTAAATTCATCCCATTCACTTTCTAAGCTGCAATTACTTGTGTTTTCCTCCTACCTATTTTTCCTCACTATGCTCACCCTATTTACCTTATCCCTTCTCAATCCTCTGCATACTTCTACCCACTACTTTGCCTCCCTATTCCTTACCCTACCCATCCCTCTAAGAGTCCATTCCTTATCCTCTCCCCCCTCCCTATCCCTTTTTAGACAATTAATGATTACCTGATACATGATGACCATGAAAACCCTACTAGCTTCTTCTGTATTCAATTTTTTGGTGCCTCATTTGTATCAGGTAATTACTTCTTTTCATTTCTTCCTACAGAGGTGTTTTTTTGTTTTTTGTTTTTTTACAATTACCCCATCATACTCAGGTCAGCCAAAGCATTTCTATCAAACTACCCAAATAATAACAACAATCATAAAGGTACTGATAATGTTTTCACATATAAGAAGTAAGCACTTTGGGGGCAGCTGGGTGGCACAGTGGATAAAGCACTAGCCCTGGATTCAGGAGTACCTGAGTTCAAATCCGGCCTCAGACACTTGACACTTACTAGCTGTGTGACCCTGGGCAAGTCACTTAACCCCCATTGCCCCACAAAAAAACAAACAAAAAAGAAGTAAGCACTTTGTCCTTATTGAGTTCCTTATAATTAGTCTTTAATGTTTACCTTATATTTCTGCTGGATTCTATGCGTTGAAATTTCCTTTAAGTTTTGGGGTTTTTGTCACAAACACCTGAAAGTCTTTCAGTTCATTGAATGTCCATTTCCTGCCCCCTCCCTCCATTTAGGATTATACTTAACTTTGCTGGGTAAGTTACCCTTGGTCAAAACCCCAGCTCTTCTGTTCTATGGAATATAATATTCCAAGACCTATGATCATTCAGCTGCTAGGTCTTGTGTAATCCTTATTGTAGCTTCATGATATTTCAATTTTTTTCTTGTTGCTTACAATATTTTCTATTTAACCTGGGAGCTTTGAAACTTGGCAATGATATTCCTGTAGGTTTTTCTCCTGGAATCTCTTTCAGGTGGTGATCAGTGGATTTTTCCTATTACTGCTTTGCCTTCTTGTTCTAGAACTTCAGGGCAATTTTTCCTTGATAATTTCTTGCAATATTGTATTAAGATTCTTTTTTAAAATCACAATTTATTCTTATATTCTTTTTCCTCAGTCTATCCTCCAGATCAGTTGTTTTTCTGATAAGATGTTTCACTTTTTCCTCTATTTTTTCATTTTTTTGGTTTTGTTTTATAATTTCTTGTCTTAGAATGTCATTATTTCTCCCTTGCTGAATTCTAGTTTTCAAGGAATTATCTTCTTTCTTTCTTTCTTTCTTTCTTTTTTGTGGGGCAATGGGGGTTAAGTGACTTGCCCAGGGTCACACAGTTAATAAGTGTCAAGTGTCTGAGGCTGGATTTGAATTCAGGTATTCCTGAATCCAGGGCCGGTGCTTTATCCACTGTGCCACTTAGCCGCCCCCAATTATTTTCTTTCTTAAATTTTTGGTTCTCTATTTCAAGTTGGTTGACTTTCTTTACATATTTTTCTTGATTTTCTTGGACTGCTCTTTTTTTCCTCCCTAATTTTCCCTTAATCTCTTTTATTTTTGTTGTTGTTGGTGGTTTTGTTTTGTTTTGTTTTTGCAGGGCAATGGGGGTTAAGTGACTTGCCCAGAGTCACACAGCTAGTAAGTGTTAAATGTCTGAGGCCGGATTTGAACTTAGGTCCTCCTGAATCCAGGGCCGGTGCTCTATCCACTGCGCCACCTAGCTGGCCCCTTATTTGGTTTTTAAAGTCCTTTTTAAGTTCTTCCAAGAACTCTTTCTGTTTTGGGGGCCAATTAACATTTTTCATTGAAAAACGAGTGGCTTTTAAAGCTCCATTATCTTTCTCAGAATATGAACCCATATCTTCTCTATCCCCATATTAAATATCTATGGTTAGGTTCTTTCTCCTTTGCTTGCTCATCTCTATTTTAATATTTTGGGTTTATTTTTGGGGTATTTTTTGGGAGTTATTTTCTGGGTCTTAGGGCCCAACCTTAGGCTCTTCTTTTCACTCCTAAGTCAAGGCTAAGCCCCCCCCCCCATCCCACCACACTGCCCTGTGGTCCCTCTGGTGGCTGCAACCTACAGCTGTCTTCTCTGCCTTAGAACTGAAAACCAGGGACTCTGCTCTCCTGCAGGTGCCCACAGCTCTTCCCCACAGTCGCAGCCTGAGACACACTAGGTCAGCACAGCTGTTCTTGGTGTCTCTAAACCATCCGATCCTCACACAGTTCCAAGAGATGAAAGTTTCTATGACTGAGACTGCCTTACAACCTAACTGCCTCCAGGGCTTATTGTTTGTTGATTCTGCAGAGTCAGCCTGGAGGTGTTTGTATTTCACTCAGGCAGAAACTCCACTTCCCCAGGATTGTGTCTTTCCTGGGATCTTCTCTGATTGTTTTAGGAGAATATCTGCTTTACCTTGAGTTTATTTCTGCTGCTCTGGGGCTATGTTCTGTCTTTTTGTGGAGAAAATTTGGAGAGCTGAAAGTTTTCTGATCTACTCTCCCATTTTCCCTGACTCCTCGAGAGTTGGCTTTTGAGAAGCCAAATTCCAAAGAATCAGCATTAGGATGTAAGGATGGTGTCAGGGATGGAGGTCATCCTCAAAAGTAGTGCAAGTGACTTCATCATCAATTAGATCACAACAACTAGATGTAAGAGCAGCACCATTGAGACAACAAGAAAAGTAGTTTTGGTTATAAATGTAGACTAGATGACCACTGAACAGCATACCTGAAAGGAGAGTAATGAACTGGTTTTGAGGAAGGTGATATGAAGCAAGATAGGGGCAGGTGGGTGGCACATCGGATAGAATACTTGCCCTGGAGTCAAGAGGCCCTGAGTTCAAATCCTGCCTCAGACACTTACAAGCTGTGTGACCCTGGGTAAGTCACTTAATCTCAATTGCTTCCAAAAAAAGAAAAGAAAAAGAAATGAAGTAAGATGATAGAATTTTGCTGATAAACTTTGATGTTTAGAGAATATTGGAGAGATTTGATAAGCAAACAGAGAAATTTAAATATGAGATATTCCAGTGGGAGAAGAAATTGAAAAGCAAGGCAAAATGAAGGCCTGCATTTATAAGAAATCAAGATTTTCAAATTTTAGATATAAAGAAACAGCTAGATACTGAAACAAGTTCTCAGCTGTATATAAAAGAACATTATTGGGGCAGCTAGGTGGCGCAGTGGATAGAGCATCAGCCCTGGAGTCAAGAGTACCTGAGTTCAAATCCGGCCTCAGACACTTGACACTTACTAGCTGTGTGACCCTGGGCAAGTCACTTAACCCCAACTGCCTCACTAAAAAAAAAAAAAAGAAGAAGAAGAAGATTATTAAAAGATACTCAAAAGAAACCGTTATATTGAAACAGCAGTAGCTCAGGACATTGAAGAAGCTCAGCTTGTTTCCCAGTTAGTACAAAGAGCTCCTGAAAAAGGCGGTGTTTCCAATGAGCCTGATCTCATATATAAAAAACCCATAACTTTTCATAGGCCTGAGAAGGCTGAGACCTTCAGACAAGGAAGGAGGACTGAACCTAGAGGTGGTACCTTTCTTGCTTAAAATCTCATCTATTGAATCCCCTAGAGTATAGAAAAAGGCCATAAAATGTAGAAATATTGGTAGGAAGTCTGTACTATCAACCATTTTAGGTATAGATATAGAAATAGTCATAGTAATTAATAGTAACAGAATGGGAACCATTCAGCCTGTAAATAGGCTAATTCACAGTATTGCAGGAGGAATAGAAGTGATTACTTATTCAGCTAGATGTACTTCATTTTGTCAAATTATATATAATGTTGCTTTGTACTTTTTGATGCACCAATGCAGTGTTATACATATATTAGTGGGGCAGCTAGGTGGTGCAACGGATAGAATGAGGGAACTAAAGTCTTTAGTTCCTTTCCTGAGTTGAAAACCAGTCTCAGACATGTACTGTGTGATCCTGGGCAAGTCACTTAACCCTGTTTGCCTCAGTTTCCTCATTTGTAAAATGTGCTGGAGAAGGAAATGACAAACCACTTCAGTATCAGAAAGATAACCCCAAATGGGGTGATGAAGAGTTAGGCACAACAGAAACAACTAGATAGCAACAACAAACATGTATTAGTATGATATTCAAATATTTTTACTATTGCTAGTGTATTTTTTTTCTTTATTTGAAGCAGTCTATCAGGTGGGGCTTTACATTATGAAAAGTATTAAAATATATTAAAAGGTTGATCTGAGGTAACCTCAAATGATTTTGCAGGTGACTAAATATATTTAGCTGCTGAGAGAAATATAACACCAGTTAAACTAGGCTATCCCACAAAGAGTCTCTTTAAGGGCCAATAGAATTTTTTAAAAATGGTATTTTAACAATCTTTCTGCAGAGACTGTGAAGGTTTCTTTCCTGAGAGAACGGTTTTTAACATTTATTTTTTTAAAAATCACAAGAATTCTTGAAAGACTTTGGCTGCTCTCTTTTTGCAAACTAAAAGGGTGTCTGCCCATCAAGTGGGTAATGACTGAACAAATTGTGGTATGTGAAGGAGTACTATTGTTTTTTAAGGAATGATGAAAGAGACAATTTTGTAGACTTGTATGTAATTATCCAGAACAAAGTGAACTGAACCAGAATACACAATAAAATGATAATATTATAAAGACAAACAACTTTGAAAGACTTTAAGATCTCTAATCAATGCAATGACCAACCATGATTCTAGGGATATTAGCAATTGCTTATGAGAAAAGAGTTTTCTCCATTTTGTTAAAGAAATATTTAATAAGGGGCAGCTAGATGGTGCAGTGGATAGAGTACCTACCCTGGAGTCAGGAGTACCTGAGTTCAAATCCTACCTCAGACACTTAACACTTACTAGCTGTGTGACCCTGGGCAAGTCACTTAACCCCAATTGCCTCACAAAAAAACCCCCAAAACCAAAACAACAACAACAACAAAAAGAAATATTTAATAAACTGATGTGGATTCTCAGAGCTAATTGAGTAATTAGTGAGAAATATATTGCATTTTTAGTAATTCATAACTACAAAGACATGAGAGCATGCTTACCTTAAAACCAGAATGAGAATGTGTTTTTAAAAATGGACTAATGGGGGCAGCTAGGTGGTGAAGTGGATAAAGCACCAGCCCTGGATTCAGGAGGACCTGAGTTCAAATTGGGCTTCAGACACTTATTAGCTGTGTGACCCTGGGCAAGTCACTTAACCCCAATTGCCTCACAAAAAAAGGGCTAATAATACCTAGAGAGAGGGGAGGTCACCTCACTAATAATAAATTTTCAGTCCACTAAAACCACCAGATTTTTTCAAAATAACTGCTGCTTGACCATGATTTCCCTCACCTTATACATATGAAGTTGATTTTTTGTACCCAAATGCAACACTTTATACTGATCACTTTTTTTCCTCTTTTTTGATCACTTTTAAATAATATTATTAAAGTCATATCAGTGTTTTAGCCTGTCAATATCTTTTTGGATCTTGATGCTATCACCCACTATACTAGCTATCCCTCCTAGCTTTGTGTCATCTCCAAATTTGATGAGTATGCCATCTATGTATTTATTCAAGTAATTGACAAAAATGTTAACTAACCCAGGGCAAAAATCACAGCATACTCCACTGGAGATCCTTTGCCATACTGATACTGAATTATGAACAGCTTTTTGTAGTTCTGAATCTAGCAAATTGTTTTATTATCTATTCTACAACTCTTGATCTTCTATCAAAGAATAGGATAAAATACTATTAAAAGCTTTGCTAGGGGGCGGCTAGGTGGCACAGTGGTAAAGCACCGGCCCTGGATTCAGTAGTACCTGAGTTCAAATCCGGCCTCAGACACTTGACACTTACTAGCTGTGTGACCCTGGGCAAGTCACTTAACCCCCATTGCCCCGCAAAAAAAAAAAAAAAAGCTTTGCTAAACTCTAGGTAAATTAATACTATAGCACTCCTCTCATCTACTAGTTTAGTAATTCTCTCAAAAAAAGGAAATTAAGTTAATCTGGCATGACTTGTACTTGCTAAAGCCATGTTGGCTCTTTGTAATCTCCATTTCTTTCTTTAGATGTTTATTATCCATCTCTTTATTGATCTGTTCTAGAATTTCCCCAGGAATTGAAATGAATCTCACTGACATTACAATTTCTCACATTATAATACTATTCCATTTATGTTATTGATAAAGTACTGGACTTGGAGTCAAGAAAACCTGAGTTTGAATCTTGTCCCCAAACATTTGCTAGCCTTGTAACCCTGGGCAGGTCACTGAATTTCTCTTCAGTTTCCTCATCTGTAAAGTAGAGATAATAATAGTACCTAATTTATGGCATTGTTGTGAAAACTAAATGAGATATATGTAAAATGCTTTGCAAACTTTAAAGTACCATATAAACATTAGTTGTTATTATTAAAAACAAAAGATCAATAAAATTATTTAAAAAATTAAAAATTCCATTCATATTGTGCTGTAAGAAACAATGAGCAGGAGGAGTTCAGAGAAACCTGGAAGGACTTGCATGAACTGATGATGAGTGAGATGAGCAGAACCAGAACATTGTATACAGTATCATCAACATTATGTGTTGATCAACTGTGATAGACTAGATTCTTCTCACCAATACAATGGTACAGGAAAGTTCCAAAGGACTCATGATGGAAAAGGCTCTCCAAATCCAGAAAAAAAAAAAAGAACTGTGGAATATGGATGCTTATTGAACCATACTATTTCTTTTGGTTTTGGTGCTGTTGTTTTTATTTTTTGAGGTTTTTCCTTTTTGCTCTGATTCTTCTCGTATAATATGACTAATGCAGAAATGTGTTTGATGTTATTGTATATATATATATATACATATATATATATGTATATATATATATATATATATCCTATATCAGATTACCTGCTGTCTAGGGGAGGGGGGAGGGAGGGGAGGGAGGGAGAAAAATTTGAAATTGGAAACCTTATATAAACAAATGTTGAAAACTATCTCTACATGTAACTGGAAAATAATAAAATACTTTTATTTTTAAAAATTCCATTCATATACCAGTTTGTTCAGTCATTACCAAATCAATAGGCACCCCCAACCAGTTTCTGTTACCACAAAAAAGTGCTTTTGTGATCATTTTAGTACTTATATGATCTCTCCCTGCCCCCCTTTTTAGGATATATGCCCTCAGGAATTGGACCTCTGGGTATTAACTATTTAGTGACTTAAAATATAATCCCAAATTTCTTTCCCAGATGGTAGGTCCATCTGACACTGCAGTAATAGGTAGAGGTTATGATACTGAGAGAATTTGGAAAGTCTGTTTTTTGACTTAAGCCAAAGGTGGGAGAGGTCGGTAAATAGAACCTAAAAGACAGCATTAAGGTCATGAAGGCAGCATTGATACCAAGTCCTAAGATTCTGTGTGAATAGTAGAATTGCTGGTGGTTGTGGTTATTTTATTTTATTTTTTTGGTGAGGCAATTGGGGTTAAGTGACTTGCCCACGGTCACACAGCTAGTTAAGTGTCAAGTGTCTGATGTCATATTTGAACTCAGGTCCTCCTGAATCCAGGGCTGGTGCTTTATCCACTGTGCCATCTAGCTGCCCCCAAGTGGTATTTTTTTTTTTAAAAATATCATTACTGTCATTGAAAAGTATTAATTACATGCTTCTTAAATTTGTTTAGGTGCTGCACAGAGTTACACAGTCAAGTCCTTCTCTTAGTAGCCAATAGCCTCAGCTATAAAGGAGGTACAAATGTGACACTTTGTAAATAGAACATTTGGCGGTTTGGGCTCTGCAGTAGCGGTATGGTAGAGCAATGAAACCTTAGCTTAAAAAGGCCAAGGTGTCCATCTGCATCTGGGGTCATCTCCAGTAGTGCTGACCTATGTCTTGCCACTGGACTCAGATGGCCCTGGAGGAGAGGGTGAGGCAGATGCCTTTGCACAGTCCTGCCTCACTTAAATCCAATTCACTTGCAAGTCAAAACATCATCCTCCTGATGTCATTAGTCCTCTTCAAAAACAAAGGACAAACAAGAACAACAACAATTGTGGAACAAACAGTTCAAATCAGCTCATTAGTAGCCTGGATGTCACTGTATTAATTATCCAGCCAGGAAGTGCAATATCTAAATTGTCCACCAGGTGGTAGCCTTCCTGAGCTACCAACTCAGTAACCACCTCAGTTCTCCTGCACATGCCTCCGGTGTTTTTTCTAAAGGCTTCAATAGCTTTTACTGGCCACCAGGGGGCGCTCAGCCTGCAAATGTTGAGACTTCCCTCTTTTACCTCCCAGTTTCAAGCAGAGATGCTGGCTTGGTTTGGAATTTAACTGGGGGGAGGGGAGGGAGGGATATGGAATAAGAGATACAGAATATTGCTCAAAATATCAGCAACAGGAAATCTATTCCTAGAGCTCCTACTCTGTATCTTGGAATTTCCTCTAAGTCATCAACCCCCCTACATTTATAGGACATAAGTACTCAATATACTGTCTCCACATAGTTTATTGGACATGTTGGAAATGAAAGGAAAAAAGTATTTCTGCATGGATATCTCTACCCCCACCCATTTCCCAAAGCTTTCTCCAATTTGCTGTCCTAGACTTTTTGGATGCAAAGAGGGAAAGCATTTTATTAGAGTCATGGAAAAGACTAAGGGAAAGACTTGCACACCTGGTACAGGCCACTGGACTCAGATGACCCTGGAGGACAGAGTGAGGCAGATGCCTTTGCACAGTCCTGCCTCACTTAAATCCAATTCCCTTGCAAGTGAAAACATCACCCTCCTGATGTCATTAGACCAGTGACTCTACCAAAGGGAAAGCACAGTAGGAGAGGACTCTTTTCTAGTTGTGGCCACTCTGTTCTTGCCTCTGAAGGGTTGACCTCGATGTCTAAGTTTCTGGATGCTGAGGTTTCAGGAGAGCCCTATATTCTTCCTCTTCTGTTCCTGATGACTGGCAGAGTCTCTGGCTTTGGCAGTTTTGTGATTGACTCAATCCCTCAATTCTATTTCCAAAATTTGGCGCCCATTAACTTTATGCCAAACAGGAACTTTCAACCTCAAGGACAGTGGAAGGAAATAGAAGTGTGAATTTCTGGATGCCGGTATCCAGATCTCATTCTCTCTATCATATCTACTGGTTTCTTTTCTTTTCTTTTTCTTTTCTTTTTTTTTTTTTGCAGGGCAATGGGGGTTAAGTGACTTGCCCAGGGTCACACAGCTAGTAAGTGTCAAGTGTCTGAGGCCGGATTTGAACTCAGGTACTCCTGAATCCAGGGCCAGTGCTTTATCCACTGCGCCACCTAGCTGCCACCTAGCTGCCCCTTACTGGTTTCTTGAATGTTGCAATAGTTCAACTGCCTAGAATCTCAGGAAAGAGAAAATGGAAATTCTCAGAAACTGGACTTAAGATGTCTCAAATTCTATTTCTCTCTATGGGAATTTTTAGGGCTCTCTGGTCCCTAGAGAAATGAAATTGTGCTATAGAAAAATCCACTATAGACACTGCAGAATAAAAACATTAAATCAATATCAAACTAGGCTGTGTTTATATAATTCATATAAGAGATAAGTGCATTTATGGATGTGAAGTGGGGGTTGAAGAGGGACAATAGTCATGAAACTTTCAAGTCTAGACAGGAGCTAGGAAAACTGTCAAGTTGTTCAAATTGTGGAATCACTTGGATGAAACAGTATCTCTCTGAGAAATAATTAATATGGGCACTGGAGTTTTAAAGTTTGATATCAGGGCAATGGAGGCATCCCAATAATATAATCATTGTCCTCATGGGTTGATTCCTCAGATCTTTTGTTTTAACTCCAGTTACAAGTGCCATTTCAGAATTTTCCCTTCAAGGCTAAATCAACCTGTATGTACCAAGCATTGTAGTAAGCACTGATGATACAAAAAGGGGAAAAAAACAGTCCCTCCTCTCAAGGAGCTTACAATCTAATGAGGTAGACAACATGTCTATTTATCTATCTCTTTATCTATCTATATCTCAATCTTTAATCCTTGTGAATAGGTCTTATTTCATTTTAGCTTTATCTTTTTCTTTGCTATCCTCTGGACTAGTTCCATGGTCTCTATATCTCAATACTTCAATCAATTCCTCCAGAAATGTAAATCTAAACCTATTCATGCCTTTCATGGCATGGGATTCATCTATGTCCTCTCATAAATTCACCTCAAGGGGTCTACCCAACTCTTGGAGGCCTTCCTTCCTTGAGCTCTCCTGACATACCAGTGAAGTATGTGGGCATGACCCTCACTTTGACTACACAATAATCACAATAAGTTGGCATTGATGTATCACTTAAAGATTTGCAAAGTGATTTACATATGTTGTCTCATTTAGTCACTGGTAGCACATTAATCTAGTGACATCTTTCATGCCACTGTTTCTGTAAAATTCCTCATTTGTAATGACTTGCTCCTGCCCGCTCACATCTACCATGTATTTCTCCATTGCTCTTTGGGTTATCCTCAATTTCACTTCTTTGAAGACAGGAGTATTTAATTACTTGAAGTCACACAAACTCACTGGGATAATGTTGGTGAAAAAAAAAAGATTGATCTTTGAGATTTGGTTTAGAATGACATCTTATATCATATACTATAATAAGTTCCCAATGGACATGCATCTTGAATATTAATGGTCACGTAATTTTTTTTTTAAATTAGAAGAGGATTAGATCAAGTACCTTTCATGGCTAAGGGTAAATTCTTCACCAAAAAAGCAACAGAGTAAAAAGAGAAAATAGATCAAATTTAGATTACATAAAATTGAAAAGCTTTGCAAGAACACAATCAAGGCAACTAGAATAAGCAGAGAAACTTGATTTGGGGGAAATCATTGCATCAAATTATTCTGATAAGAGTCTAATATCCAAGATATACAAAGAATTAACACAAACATATAAGACCAAGAACCATTCCTCAGTATATAAGTGGTCAAAGACTATAAACAAACAGTTCTCATAAAGACTATAAAGATTCTTCTAACTCACTAGTAAAACAAGAAATGCAAATCAAAACAATTCTGAGGTTTCACTTCACACTCAACAAATTGGCAAAGGTGATAAACATTGAGATTAGTTGAGATTAGAAAAGTTGTAGAAAAACAGGAAAACAGATAGACTAAGAAATGGTCCAACCATTCTGGAGATAATTTGGAATATACTAAGAGAGTGACTAAAATGTCCATACTTTTTGATACAGAGATCCCCACTGCTGGCATATACTCCAAAGGAGGTCAAAGACACAAAGAAAGGCTCTATATACATCATAACATTTATAGAAATACTTTTTGTAGTAGCAAAAATCTAGAAACAAAGCAAACACCCATCACTTAGGGGAATGACTAAACAAATTGTAGTAATGAATGTGATAGAATATTACTGTTATAAGAAATTACAATTATGAAGAATAAAGAGAAACATGGAAAGATTTATATGAACTGATGCTGTGTGATGTGAGCAGAACCTGGAAAACCACACACACAATTACTATAGCAACATAAATGGAAAGAACTAAACAAAATTAAACAGCACTATGTAATTATGATGACTGAGCTTGGTTCTGAAGTAGAGATGAGAAGATGTACCTTCCTTCTCTTAAAGAGGTAGGGGGGGCAGCTAGGTGGCACAGTGGATAGAGCACCAGCCCTGGAGTCAGGAGTACCTGAGTTCAAATCCGGCCTCAGACACTTAACACTTAGAAGCTGTGTGACCCTGGGCAAGTCACTTAACCCCAATTGCCTCCCTAAAAAAAAAGAGGTAGGGCAACTATAGGTGTGCAATAGTGTATATACTATCAAACTTAGCTGATATGTTGGTTGGTTTTACTGAATTGTTTCCTCCCCCCGTTTCTTTTATTTATTGTTTTAAATTTAAATTTTATTTTATTTTTTTTTTGTGAGGCAATTGGGGTTAAATGACTTGCCCAGGGTCACACAGCTAGTAAGTGTCAAGTGTCTGACATCGGATTTGAACTCAAGTCCTCCTGACTCCAGGGCCGGTGCTTTATCCCCTGTGCCACCTAGCTGCCCCTTCCCTCCATTTCTTTTAAAGCTTTTGTTAAGATGGCTCTTTGGGTGAAGGAGGAAATAGCGTATATTTAGAAGTGAAGGTGATACAAAACCAAAAGATAGTAATTTTTTTTTTTAATGGGCCATTGTTTAAGGAAAAGCTTAGGGTCATTTAAAGTACCATGCAGGGCAGCTAGGTGGTGCAGTGGATAGAGCACTGGCCCTGGATTCAGGAGTACCTGAGTTCAAATCTGACCTCAGACACTTAACACTTACTAGCTGTGTGACCCTGGGCAAGTCACTTAACCCCAATTGCCTCACCAAAAAAAAAAAAAATTAAAAAAAAAAGTACCGTGCAATTTCCCAAAGGCAATCCTGTCGACTGTCTATCTCCTATTCAATTCTGGTTTCAGCTCATTGTCCATTTGCAACATCTGTTCCTGATACATGCACTGATGGACAAGCTCTTTAGGTGTCCATTCAACTGGATATTGGGTAGATAATAGGCAATCTTCATCCACTTGTTTTTTTCCCATGCTGATAATTAGGTCAAACTCTTTTAAGTGATTATGAATTTCATTTCGGAGACTCTGAAGTGTCACAGGGCTTCATAGAATCAGCACAAAGTTATCCTCAAAGGGGAATGGCTAGAAGCTCTTGCTATCTAGATCCATAATCCTATAGTCTTTTGATCATGGGAATCCTTCAATTTGAAGTCTGCGCTGAACTTCTCCCATGAAAGTGCCTATCAGCTTTGGTAAGCATATGTCTACCTGTTTTTTTAATTCTCAATTGGTATTAATAATTGAAAGGTTATCCAACACATTTAGTTTATTATATCTTTAAAGATGTCTTGTATAAATGCTGACATTTTATAATGCCTATATCGTAGTCTGTGTTTTGTTGTTGTTGTTGTTGGATCGTTTCAGTCGTGTCCAACTTTTTGATGCAATTGTGACCCCATTTGGGGTTTTCTTAGTAAAATACTGGAATGGTCTGCCATTTTCTTCTCCAGCTCATTTTACTGAAGAGGAAACCGAGACAAACAGGGTTAAGTGAATTGCCCAGGGTCACATAGCTAGTAAATGTCTAAGGCTGTATTTGAATTCAGTGTTCCCAATTCCAGATCCAGCACTTCATCCACTGTGCCAACTAGCTGCCCTCATAGTGTGCATATCCTTTAAATGAGGAACCCCTTGAATATTACACAGGGATGTGGTTCATTGTGGTTTAAGGGGCATATGCATGTATGTATACACACATTTATACATATATCTGTATATCTGTACCTATATATATATATATATATGTATGTATGTATGTATATCTGAGAGAGTCAGAAGGGTTTTGCAAAAATAACCACAAAGAATGTCCTGGGGAAGAGGGAGGGACACAAAACATAGGCCTGGTATGAAGCATGACATGAAAAAAAAAGAATACTGAGCTACTGGTCAAACCTTCTGGACTTTACTCCTGGCTCTGTTACTCACAGGTGATGGATGACCTGTGTTACTTTGTACAAATTAGTTCATCTCTATGTACCTTTTTCCTTAACTATAAAATAAAATAGTCTAAACTAGATGATCTTGTGTCATTTCTAGCCTTAAGTTCTATTAAAGAATTTTCTCCAGGACTATTAAGTCCCTTTTGACCCATTTTGGGCACAGGGAAGGAATGCTTTCAGAAAAGTTGGTGTTAATTGGAGATGGAAAGGAGTGGAGAGTTGAAGGTTTGGGTAATGAAATATCATTTCAGGTATAGAATAGTACACACAAGTGTGAGAAGGTCTTGAAGAGGAAATGAAGAATAAGAAAAACCAATTGAGGGGCAGCTAGGTGGTGCAGTGGATAAAGCACCAGTCCTGGATTCAGAAGGACCTGAGTTCAAATATGGCCTCAGACACTTAACACTTACTAGCTGTGTGACCCTGGGCAAGTCACTTAACCCCAATTGCCACCCACCCACACCCACACCCATACACACACACACACACACACACACACACACACACACACACACACACGAAAGAAAAAAAAAAGAAAAACCAATTGATGAATCTTGGAGAAGGACTATGATGAATTAATCCAGCAAAGAATTGAGCAATAACAAGCATTTATTAAACACCTGCTATGTAGCAGGCACTGTGCTGGATGCTGAGGATAGAAAGACAAAAATGAAACAGTCTCTGCCAGCAAGGAACGTACATTCTTCTTTTATTGGTGGAAAACTTCCTAGGATAGTTGGAAAATTATAGGTCATTTAGATTAATCAAATCTAATTTCATGAAATCATAGAATGTCAGAGCTAAAAGTAACTTAGGGGTCACAGTCTAATCCTCTCATGTAAAAGATGAGGGCATCTAGACTTCAAAAGGTGAAGTATCTTGTCCAAAGTCACAGAACTGGCAGAGTTAAGCCTGGAAGCCTAGGATACTGTCTTTTTTCCTCTTTGCATTGCCCAGACTTTCATAATGAGGAACATGGCCTCCTCATTTGCTTTCAGATCCCCATTTCCCAAGATCTGTTTCCCTTGGAGTTTACTACTCCAGAACTTCTCCTACAGTTAGGCTCCATTGCCTTTCTAAAGATCCCTGATATTTAATTGCTATTAGAGGGGCAGCTAGGTGGTGCAGTGGATAGAGCATAGGCCCTGGATTCAGGAGGACCTGAGTTCAAATCTGACCTCAGACACTTGACACTTACTAGCTGTGTGACCCTGGGCAAGTCACTTAACCCCAATTGCCTCACCAAAATATATATATATATATATATATAATTACTATTAGAGGTCTACTACTTGGATGCATCAGACTTACCGAGTAGGTCCTATAGCTAGACTTAGGCCTCTTGAGGTTTTGTTACAGATGTTCCAAGCCATGGGGTGACCTCTTCATTAGAATTAATCTCATACTCTAATGGAGACTTCCTAATTTCACTTTCTCTTATAAAGGAGAAATTCCTCAAAACTAATACTAGGAACATTGGACTTGCCTTCCTTTCCTAGTTAGCAATTCCCTAATTTCGGGATTTATTGGTAGACAAGGTTCTAGATGATATCTTCCAATCCATGTGGTAGATTACTGCTTAGTCTTAAATCCAGCTGCACTAATGTTCACTCTGCAGAAGAGAGACTGTCACTTTGGGACATCACTAACTAGGAAGGAGATAAGGGCCAGTTATAATCTGGGAGAAGTTGGAGACCAACAACAGAATTTGAGAAAGAATGAGAAAAAAGAAGGGAGGAAAGGCAGGGTCATACCATGACAGAAGGCAATCTGGCCTTTGGCTAGAGGCCAATACAGCCAATTATACTTGGTAGCCTGGAATCATGGGATTTTTCCCAGCCTGTTCCAAGATTAATAGATGAAAGAGTCCTAAATAGAGATTTTAAGATGTTTATATTGGACTAGAAGATCAATCAATTAACAAATATTTATTGAACTTCTGCGAAATATCCAACACTGGGCTAGGCACTGTTAGATATACACAAACATCATATATGACTCCTAATGTAGTTGGGGAGATAAGACTAATACAAAGAACGATGAGTAGACAGTGTGTAATAAAGCAATAAATCCTGTGGTAGAAACTAAATATAAGTGATGTAGGAATTCAGAGAAGATCAGTGATGACTAGAATGGTCAGGGAAGGTTTGATGGGAGAGCTGGGACTTGAAGGATGGACAGAATTTATTTTTAAAAAATCATTAATAACTTAATAAATAACAAATAAAATGAGCATTTCCATATGAAAAGTGGAGCAAGTAATGAGGATTAGATATCCAACTGTGAATTTCTATTATATGCTGCTTGCTTTTCTCTTTAAATACATAATAAATTCAATATGTTACTTTTAAAGCTGTCCTGCTCATTCATATTTCATTCTGAACTTTGTTCTACTTACTTCTGAGCATTTTCTTTTAAAAAGATTCAATGACCATTTTTTTCTTTCTTGTAAATACTATTGCTATCCCCCTCTTTCTCCAATCCCCAACTCCACCTCTGGAAAAAATAAAAAGGGAAAACAAAACATTCATAGCAATACTTAGTCAAGGAAAACAAATGCATACATTGGCTTGAAAATATGTTTCATTGTCTCATTCTGCACCTTCAGACCATCACCTTTCTCCCAGGAGGTGGTTAACATTCTTCATCATTGGTCTTCTAGGGTGTGGGTGGCCATTTCATTAATCAAATTTTTTAAGTTTTTCAGAATTGTTTTTCTTTACAATGCTATTATTGTTATACAAATAGTTCCACTTGGTTCTGTTGACTTCACTCTGCATCAGTTCATACAAGTTTTTCCATGATTCCCTGGAACCATACCTTTCATAATTTCTTATAATACAAATATTATATCACATTCATTTATCATAATTTTTTCAGTCATTTCCCAATTGATGGTAACCCCTTCAGTTTTCAGTTCTTTGCTACTACAGAAAGACCTGCTATAAATACTTTTGTGCGGATTTTCATTTTCCTTTGATCTCTTTGGGGTATAGGAATATTAGTGGTATTACTGGGTCAAAAGGTTATATAGATGTTTTACATAATTGTACATGTATAGCCTATATCTGATTGCTTGCTGCCTCAGGGAGGGGGGAGGAGAGGGAGGGAAGGAGGGATGGAATTTGGAACTCAAAACTTTAAATAAAGATGTTTATTATTAAAAAAAATGATGTAGAGTTTAGTTCCTTTTGGGATATAGTTCCAAATTGCTTTCCAGAAAGCTAGACCAATTCACAGTTCTACTAACAGTGCCTGTTTTCCCTCAGCACTTCCAACAATTGTCTCTTTCTTTTTTTGGGGGGGGGGTCACCTTTGCCAATCTCATGGGTTTTGAGGTGGATTTCCAGAGTTGTTTTAATTTGCATTTCTCTAATTATTAGTGAGTTGGGCTTCCCCCGTCCCCCCTCCCCACCATGGTTGCTAATAGCTTGAATTTCTTTCTTTGAGAACTGTCTGTTCATAGTGTTGACCTATTAGGGAATAGTTTTTGCCCTTATATATTTGAATCAGATCAATGGATGGGATTTATATAGGAGGAGGGGAGGGAGCATTCCACATTAAAGAACAGAGTGGAGAGACTGTGCTGACCTATGAATACAGAAATAAAAGTTAAGAACAGTGGGGACCATTATCAAAGGCCTTGAACTTTAAGGAAAAGAATTTAGAGTTGAGACCTAGAAATGGCAAGGCAGACCTAGCAAATGGATTCAAGGTGACTTAGTTCTAAGCCCTGTGAGATGATGACGATGAATAGCATTGTCCTTGGTTCTACTAAGTATTCTTTGTAAATGTCACAATGTTGTGATGAATTATAATTTATTGTTTTCCTTAGAGGGCAATGCACTCTCTTGACTTGTTTGGGCCTCTGAAGGAGCTCCATCTCCCTCAACTATCCTCTAGCTTATTATCTGAAAAGAGAAAAAAATAATAACAGTTAAGGAAAAGTTGGGGGAGATGAGGAGGAAAATGAACCCTGATGAAGGAGCATAGTTCAGCTCCCTAGGAACCTAACTTCTAACTCTTTTTTTTTCCAGGCTGGGGTTAGGATCAGGGATATTCTAAGTTATAAATTTAGAAACAAAACCAAAAAAACAACAAAGGAACGAGAAGCTAAGGAGGGAAAGATTTCACTAGGAATGAGATGAGAATAATTCAGGTTTGGGAGTAATGGCCACACAGCAACCTGGGCAAATTTCTCCTACGCCATTCCATCGATCCTCTCCTCACCACCCCTCTGAAGGGTATTTAAAAAAAAAAAAGAAAGAAAAAGATACCAGTCTCCCTCTAGGGGGAATAATCCCAATAGGATAGTACATGATATATATCCAGAACAGTCTAGTGAGAGCCTTAGAGAAAGCCAGCTAGTCTATGGAAAAGAGCAGCCTTGTGACCACGTCTTGTACCCTGTCCTACTTAGGAAGAGAGACACTCAGTCCCACGACCTTTGCGGAGAAGGGTGGGATTAAAATGGAAGCGGAGATCTTCCTGGGACCGGGGGATGACTAATCACCCGAGAAAGAACCCTTCGGGCGGGCGGTGGTTGCAGCCCCCCACCCTTCAAACCTTTGCCCCACAGCATTTCCGACCTCCTTTCTGCGGAGGCCGTGCATTCGGGTGACTGCTGCCCATTATCTATCCCAGGTAGAGGCCAGCGTCCTCCCCGCACCCCCTTCCCAGAAATTGGACGGACGCCAGGTCTCCTGCTTCCTAGTTTCGCTTCTGCTCCCCTGGAACCCTGGTGTCCCAGTTCCCTGAATCTCCGGGGCTCTAGGGGGCCTTGGGGGCAGCATTCCCAGCGCCAGCTTCTCCTCGCTGCTTCCATCTCCCTGGAATTTTCCACTGCAGCTGCCTCAGCTCCCAGACACCCCTCCCTGGGCAAAAATCCCAGCCCCCTCCGCCCCTTCCCCAATCACACCCCATTCCCATTCCCGCCCCGGGGGCCTGGCCCACACCCTACAGCTCCCACAGACAGCCACAGTTGGAGAGATGGCCACTAAATCCCCTTATGGGGGACCGAGAGGAGGGGTCCTTAATCAAGGGTCTGTGTTGGGGCGGTAAGAGGCGGGTAATTGGGGGCCAAAGCCCCCAAAGGGTTGGAATGAAGGGGGAGGGGGACTGGCCCCGCTCACATACCCATATAAGGCAGGGCAAGCGGATGGGTACTAGGATTGGCTGATTCAAATGAGCATTCCACCTGGCAACAGTGTTCCCATTGGCTCTTGGGAAAAATTGGAGGAAGGTGGATGGAGGGTGGTGGAAGGTGGTGGGAGGGCGGGGGGGCGGGAGAGATAGGGTGGAGGTGACCAGAGTGTGTGTGGGGGGGGTGGTTACCCGGGCAACCGGGGTAAGAACCCAGCAGGGTGTCCGAGACAGCAGGCGGGGCTGGGAGGCGGGGAAGGGGGACAGGAGGCGGGCGGCAGGAGGGAGAGGAAAGGAGACTGACGGGGAGAGGCTGAGACAAACTGGGAGACAAGGAGAACGAGATGGAAAGGGAAGCAGAGAGGCAGAGTGATGGATTCAGGGAGAGAAAGAAAGAGGGAAAGAGAAACACGGTGAGAATAGGAAGAAATGAAGAGAAAAGATGGAAAAAAAGCTTAGAAGAAAGATGGCCAAAGATAAGCAGAGCTAGACAGACAGACAGACATCGTATGGGCAAAGAGAGATCAGAGGGAGGCTGGCGTAGGTGAAGATGAGAGACACGGAAGGAAAGAGGGAGAAAAGGGGAGCCCAAAGGTGAAATTAGGGAGGAATAGGATAGAGATAGACCCAAGGATGATTTATTTCCCTACTCAATAAATATTAAGGAGTATTAATATTTATTAGCATTAATAATATGGTGGTTATTATTAATTATAATATTAGGGTGTTTATTCAAATGAAAATTATTTTAAAATTCTGAGGAAAAATAATGGTAGAAAAATATAAGAATAAATAAACACCTTAAACTTCCTGCCCCAAACCCCAGTGCGTGAACCTTTTCTCCCCTCTATAAGCATACTTTCTCAGCTTCTTCTCCCACCTAAATTGCTAAGAAAGCTCGAACTTGAGCTTGAGCAAACTTTCCTAGTCCAAGATATACTGATGAGACCGGGCTGAGGTGAAGGGGAAAGGATGACTGAGGTGGGGTGAGCTTAGAATCCAAGAACTACGAAAGAGTGATGGGGAGATAGAGAAAGAATGAAGGAGAAACGAGGTGAGAATATGAAGTTAAGATGGTAGAAAGGAAGGGGAGGTATTTGGGAAGAGAGGATTTGAAGACAGACTAATTTTATCCAGTGAGATATTTATGAAGAACTTAGCAGAGTTCCTGGTACATAGTAGGCACTCAATCAATAAAGGGAACCTTGAAGTGGAGGAGGGGGAAGGAAAAGGTAAGAAAGAAACTAAGCAGAAAGGAGGAAAATAGCTAAGATTGGGAAGTTTTAGGTCAGAGGCCGGATAGGCAGAAGGCAGGTAAGAGAGCTGCTTGGGTAAGGCAAAAGTAGGTAAAGAGAGAATTGAAAAAATAAAGAGAAGAGGTGGCTAGAATAAGGAGCAAATGAAAAGATGACAGAAATGGTCAGGTGATGACAAGATACAAAAGGATGAAGAGAAGGTGAAATGGAACTACAAGTCAAGTTTCAAGGGAGACTAGGGGATATAGGAAAAACATAATGGTAATTAGAGAGTAGCTGGGGGGCGAAAAAGAAGAGGTGAGTACAAAGAACTAGACAAAGAAGAAGAAAATGTATTGAGAAGAGTTAGGAGATGGGATGATGGGAGAAAGCAGAGGATCATGGAAAAGAGGCTCTGGAAGTTCCTCCGAGCAAGGGTGAAGTAAATAGAACTAGGATAACAAATTCCAGTCACTCCGAAGATAAAAGGGTTGGACCCTCCTTCCCTTTACCTCCATTCCCCAAAGGTACTAAGAAGAGAGGGTGGATATAGGGAGGGGAGGCCAGGCTCAGGAAATGAAGTTTGGGAGCAGGGCTTTCCTCCTCTTCTGTTCTCAGGCCTTTGATCCCTTGCCATTGCCGTCAAATACGTGCCTCGTCCTTCTCACCTGCCCCCACCCAGCTTGACTCCCAAGGCCTCTCTTCTAAAGCTTTTTGGGTGCAAATAATAAGAACAACAATGACAACTCACGCATCGATGTGAGCACTTCAAGGTCTGCAAGGCACTTTACATATATTACCTCATTTGAGAATGTATTTATTTGAATAATTTTTTCAAATGATTGAAAATTGAAAATGTTTTAATAATTAACATTTGATAAATATATTTGAAATGTAGGAGTTGTCACGTCCTCTGGCCTTCTTTCCTAGCCCATCCCTAAAGAACTGCTTCCGAATTCCAAATCCGAAATCTGGAGAGAGCCCACCTAACAAGAGCCCCACCCCTTCCCACTCCACTCCTTTTTCTCCTTTGCCTTCATCCCTTCGGTCTCATCCTTTCTCCAATTTCAGTCTCTTCTCGCTCTCCCTGTTTGACTTTTGACTCTTTGTCTCTCTCTGTCTTCTCCTTTTATCATTCTCTCCCACTTCCCTCTATCTTCGGTCTCTTCTTTCCCCGTGCGTCTGTCTTCTCTCTCGTTCTCTTCTTTCTGGGTCTCTGTTTCTTCTTTCTCTCCCCTCTCCTCCTCCCCTCATTTCCATCCTCCTATCCCCACCTCTCCAACCTCCTCTTTCATCCCCCTCCCCTCCCCTTTCCTTTCCTAGCCTTGCCTTCCCTTTCCTCCCCTCTCCTCCCAGCTCCCGCCTGCCCCACCCCTGGGAAGCCCCTCCCGTCGGGCAGCGCCGCCTTATAAGCGGGTTCCCTGGCCGTGGGCGGCAGCGGCTGGTCGGCGGCGGCTCTGCTGGTGCGGGGGGCGACGAGCCTAGGGACCTGGGGACCGAAAGCCGTGCACCTGCGGGCTGAAGGAAGGACAGCTCTCTGCGGGTCTCAGCTCCAGACCCTCCCCCGCCCCACCCCACTCTCCGTCCTCGTTCGGGGGGTCGGAGCTTGCAGAGCGCGCAGCCGCCGCCACCGGACCCCCCCAGCCGTCCAGGGGCACCCTCCTCCCGGGCTCCGGGACCCCGGCTCCGTGCCCGCCCCGGCCCCGGCACCATGTCGGAGAAGAGCGTGGAGACAGCGCCTGAGCTCAGCGCCAAGGTACGGGGGGCGCGGGGAGCCGAGCCCTGTGCCCTCGGGGTCCGCGGATCCACTGCCTCCAAGCGCCCCGCGCCGCCCTCTCCCTGTCTCCGCACCTCTCGCTGCCTCTCCCCTCGCTCCTTCCCCGACTCCCCTCGGCTCCCCAACAGCTTCTGGATTGTGCCATGGGCACCCTCCCCCGCCGCCCGCTCGGGAGCCTGGCTCTCCATACCCCCGGTCCCCTCAGCTCCCGCCAGCGCCCTCTAGCTTTCCCGTCCGCCGCCACTACGGCTCCTTTGCCTGCCGAAGACCCCAAAGTCCTCCCTTGTGTCCCCCGGTCGTCCCTCCTTGACCTGGTCATTCTCTCCGCCGTGCCCCCTGTCTTTCTGCTCACTTTTCTTTTGCCTCGCGTCCCGCTCCTTAGCCTCTACTCTTCTTCGTCCGACCTCACCTTGACTCCCGGTAAGCAGTTTGAGATCCACGAGTGGAAAGGGAGCCTCGAGGGGCTGCTTCTCCCCTGGCCCCCCTTTCTCCTCTGCCCCGACCCTCTCTCCCTTCCCTCCAGAGGTTAAAGCCACTGCCAGTCCGTTTTCGGTCTTCCTTGTGTTCCCTTCCGTCTATATCCATTTGGTCCCCCCAAGTGGCTCCTGAGCGTTCTCTTCTCTCCATCGAACCCGTCCCCATTTCTAAAGGATGTGGATACCTCAGGCAAAAAGGGAAGAAGGAGGGAGAGGTTAAATCTGGGCACGCCATCCCTGTGCCCCTGCCTTGCATTCCGTTACAACTTCCTCTTTTCTAGTCTTCCTTTCCTTCTCTCATCCGAGCTTGCCGAGTCCTGTCAGAGGGCCGATTTGGAAATTAATGGGGCCAAGGTTTAGAGGCTGGAAGCCAAGAGCTGGGGACCTGGGAGCCTGAAGAGCTGGGGGTGGAGGCCTCCCTGAGGCTTGGCAAAGAAAAGGAGGCAGAACCAATGGGATTAAAGACAGTGGGGGAGGGAGGGAAGAGTGTGTGTTCCTGTCCTTGGTCTCTTAGATTCTTATGCTCGAATGTTCATGGGAGCCTAACAAAGTATACTATGTGTGATGGCATGTGACGAAGTTAGGTGTTACTGTATGTAAAACTAGCCGTGGCTGCGTACCTCTGAGTGGAGTGATCGTGGGACTGAGTGTATCAGCATGTGAACGTGTGATAGGACACATCAAAGGCAGCTTGTTATAGTGGAAAGCACTCTGAACTAGGAATTAGGAGATCAGAGTTCTGGTCTAGTCTTCACTCACTACCTAGTTGGGTGACCTTGGCCAAGTTGTTTCTGCTCTCCGAGTCTCAGTTTTCTCTGTTAAATGAAGAAGTTGGAGTAGACCTAAAGGGCCTTCTAAACTCTAAGTGTGTGATTCTAGAGCCATGATGGGGCTGGGGGCGGGGGAGGAGGAGAAGAGGTCATGAATGCACAGTGTCTTTGTTGTGCTGTTTGTGGTCTTGGTGCATATCGTGTTAAGATGTCCAAACACCAGGCCATGTGTCTCTGTGTATACTATAGCTTGGGTACTTCTCTTTGGTTCTGTGTGTGCATTTGAATCAGTGTCTGTCTGTGTCAGTGTTTGGGTAGAAGTGTGTAAATGAGGCCAGAGAATGCTTGGCACAGAGAAGCCTTAGTAGCACTAGGGCCTTGTGCCCCTCTTAGGGGAGGAAAAAAGAAAAACAGGGACAGACAGTGACCAAGCCAGGCAGGGGTGACAGGAGGAGAGGACTCATTCCCCTGGACTTTGGCCTGCTCTGGCACTCAGTAGCTCTCTCCCCCTTTCTCCCTCCCTTATCTCCCCTGACCCAGATGGGAAACTCAGACCATAGCCTAAAGAGGCTTGGGGCCTCCCAGTGAGATAGGACCGAGTGTGGACCAGAATCTCAGTTTTTGGACGCTAGGATGAGAGACCATCCCTGTCCCTAGGGAGAAGAACAAGAGGTGGAGGAAATGACCTAGGAACCATGTGCTTGGGAAATGGAGGTAGAGGAGCAGGACATTAGGGAGCCAGACTAGAGGAGAGAAGGAAAGAGAGTAGGTGCTTCCTCATGAAGAGGGAAGAGAGTCTCTGTAGACCAATCAAATGTAACACACTCTCACTCTCTCACTAGCCCCCCCCACCCCAATCTTCCTTCAGAATGGGGACATACTGAGTGACCTACTCACAGACAGAATAAAGTAAACATGTGTGGAATCGGAGGCACAGAGTAGTGCACACACATCTGAACTGATCACACAGAAAATTAAAGAGATGCAAAAAAAATATACCTTCTTAGTGTTAAGGAGGAGGGAGAGGGAGGAGCTTTAATGAGTATTAGCTCTTACTCTCCTGCTGAGAGGAGTCCCTCACAGGGGACCTCTACCACTTGGAGTGAGGATCGGGTAAGAAGAATGCTGAGCCTCTTGGGGTAAAGAAGAAGACAGTAGGTGCTGGAGGAGTGAGCCTAAGCTAGGTTCCCTCCCGCCCCCATCTGCCTTCTCAGACCACCCCAGATTTGTTCCCTGGCCTTGGGCCATAAGCTACCTATCTTTTTAAAAAAATTGTGCTATGTCTTCTCTCCATCCTGTTCTTCATTCTTTCCCACCTCCTCTTCCCCCCCCTCCACTACACATCCCCCACCTGACCTCCTACCCTAGCAATGACTGCTTCCCCCTTCCCTCAAGAACCTTGCAGAAGGGAGGGAGGGCGCTGGAGTCAGGGGAAGGCACTTGACCTTGTGACCCACTTGGGGACCTAGTATAGGAAGAGATGGGGTCCAAGGAGGGCACTAGTGGAGGGCTGCTTCTGTTCGGGTAGAATGTCTTGCAGAATACCCAGCATGCAAGGGAGACCCAGAGACAGAGACTGAGAGAGACAAAGGAGGAGACCAAAAGGGAGAGAAGGTGGGGGAGGCTGTGAGGTGTGTGTGTGTGTGTGTGTGTGTGTGTGTGTGTGTGTGTGTGAGAAGGATGCTCAAGAGAAAACATGCAGATAGAGGCCCCAGAGGTAGACAAAAGGCAGAGGGGTGGGCAGTGGGAGGGGGCCTGGCAGAGGAGGAGGGACATTGGGAGGGGGTGGGGCATTAAGGGCCAGAGCAGATGGAAGGGATTTGCTTTGCTGAGCTGAGCTTTTCAGCCACTCAAAGGGGGGTGTTCAGGGAGGTGGGAATCAGCAAGCCGCCAAGGTGATGGTTCTTCTCAATCCCTTCCCCACCTACCGCCTACAGGGAGGAGTTCATTTAAAGTAAAACTTGGCACCTTTCCTGTCCCACATGAAGAGGCATGGGTACTTTGGGAAGATGTCCTAATCCCCTCCCATCTTCCAGGCAGCTGCTTGAGGATGGAGGCAAGGAGCAAGGGGAGAACAGGACAGTGAGATAAAAAGGCAATTTGCTCTTTGTGATAAGAAACAGATGACCTATTCGTTCCCTTTCCCCAGGACCTGAAGGAGAAGAAAGAAAAAGTAGAGGAGAAGACCAGTCGGAAAGAGAGGAAGAAAGACGTGGTAGAGGTACTGAGGGGAAGAGAGGGTAGTGGATCATGATGAGAGCCCAACACCCTGGGGATCTATTGCCTGAGATCTCTTCCTCTGCCCCTTGGGACTAATCTATTTGGTACATGCCCAGACCAACCTAATCTTGTTTTCTGGTACTCTTAGGAGGAGGAGAATGGAGCAGAAGAGGAGGAAGAGGAGACTGCAGAGGATGGAGAAGATGATGATGAGGGTGAGGAGGAAGGTGAGATGAAAGAGTATCGGGGATGGTGGGGGACTGGAAGTAGACTCAAGTCAGAGTTGAAGAAATGAAACAAGGGTCAGGGGCTACTCTCTGGAGATGACCTTTGCCCCTCCACAGTGACCAATTTCTGGCTTCACAGATGAGGAAGAGGAGGAAGATGATGACGAAGGGCCTGCACTGAAGAGAGCTGCTGAGGATGAGGTTGGGACTGGGTCCAGGGATTGGAGGGGATGTCCGGGGGAGATCCTGGGGCTCCTTTTGAGTCTGAACCAAGATCCTTGGGAGTATGGGCCACAGCTGGGACTAGGAGGAGATCTTGCTTCTGTTGTGCATTCATGTAGATGCTCTTTCCCTCTGCAGGATGAAGCCGATCCCAAAAGGCAGAAGACAGAAAATGGGGCATCGGTGTGAGCCTCAGCCATCTGGGCTGAGGGTGGGGAGGACCCCATGGGGCCTGGAAGTGAGATGGGGAGGGATAAGTGCAGCGGCCTTTCACCTGGCTCCCTGCTCTGGATTCCTCCCCAGAGCTGTCCCCCTCCTATTCTCCCCAGCCTTCTTACTGTTCCCTCTCCAGATATCCCAGTTTTTACCTCTCCATTCCTTCACCTCTTGAACTTTCCCTATCCCTGAGCTCCCCAGCTGATCCCCAGACTACTCTTCTTTTCCATATCCTCATATCTCCTCCCATCCCCCAGTTGATTCTTCAAAATCCATTTCTGCCCCTTTCCATATTCTGAGATTTCCCCTTCTGCCTTCTCTCCCACTCTCCCTGCCTGATCCCTGGATCTCCCTCAGATTCCCCACCCCCTTACAGCACCAGGCTGGGGTTGGGGCTGAGCCCCACAGCTGCCCCCTCTCCCCTTTATCCTTTTTGTATAATTTAATAAAGAAATGGTCGCGCTTCTGTTTTTAACCTGCCTCCTGCTTACCCCAGCTGACCAGTGCAGTGTGTGTGGGGGGTGGAAAAAGGGTACAATTTCAGTCTTCTGGGGATCTTCCCCTCGTCAGGGACAATGAAAAAACAATCCTGCTTCCCCCAATTATCTCCCACCTGACTGAGAGCCATCCCTATACCCGGAGAACACAAGACTGACCAAACACAGGAGCTGGGTGTCCACACAGTGGGAAGGGAGAAGGGGGATTTATAGGAAATCTCTTGTACGTTGCCGTTTGCCAAGTTTCCCATCCTTTCTTCCTTTACCTCCTGATCAAAGGAAGAACTTTCGGCCAGGATCAGGGCTGACATACCTGGGTTCTCTTCACTCCCTGAGAGGAAGTAGATCTGAAGATTTCTTGGGTGTGCCCTCTGTACTCCCCCTCCCATGCCTTTTCTTCCTCTCCTGATTCCCTCATGTACCTGCGCATACATTGGCATACACGTTCACAAAGACATAATGCTGAATGGAGCATAAAGCTACTGAGACTGGCAATTTTGCTGACCCAGGCAAAAAGGCTGAAGACAGGAAGCTCTAAGGGTAGAGGGGAATACTGTGCCGATTACCACAGGGAAAAGGGGTGTGGGCCAAGGATGAGAGCTACGCACTGGGATCCCTAAAGTTTATGGACCTAACCTAAACAGCCCAAAGTTTGGGTGTCTTCCTTTGGTGTTATTCCATCTCCCTAGAGCCTGTGGTGCAGTGGAAGGATTCCCTCCACTCAGAGTTAGGAGATGGGGTTTTGAGTCCCAGTTCTTAGTTGCCTCTCAAAACCTCAGTTTGCTCATGGGTGAAATGAGAGTGATAATACTTGCAGCTGGAGCTTATTAAAAGAGCAAATGAAGTAACGTGCATAGAGTCCTCAGCATATGTGAATGACTATTATTACAATTAATTATTAATATCATTTTTATCAGAAAAGGGAAGGATTCCCCAGCCTAGACTCCCGTGTGTGTGTGTGTGTGTGTGTGTGTGTGTGTGTACACACACACAACCTTTGTGGCTGTCTTGGATTGGGGGAGAAGAATAGGAAAAATAATTGGGAAGGCTTCTTCCTTGCTCTTCAAATGTTCCTTCTTTCTGTCCTTCTATGAAATCGATCTTTTCTTGTCTATCTCTTTCTCTTAGTTTTCTCCCTCTGCATCTATTTCATCCCCTCTTTCTGTCTTACGCTTAGTCTCCGTTCTCCTCTCGGTTCAGGACCAGCCTAAGATGAAAGCTGAGGCATTAGGAAGGGTGGTAAAAAAGGCATTTTTGACTCATCAGGCTTCGTCTTTCAACTCAAGGTCTTTCCTCATTTCACTGGCCTCCCCTAGCACTCTAGGCATGCATCAGCATGGTGCATTAAACAGAGCATCAGTTTTGGAGGCAGAGAATACGGGTTCAAATTCCAGCTGCTACTTGCTACTACTAATCTTGGTCGAAGCACTTTAAAATCTCTGGGCTTGGGGCGGCTAGGTGGCGCAGTAGATAAAGCACTGGCCCTGGAGTCAGGAGTACCTGAGTTCAAATCCGACCTCAGACACTTAACACTTACTAGCTGTGTGACCCTGGGCAAGTCACTTAACCCCAATTGCCTCACTGAAAAAAAAAAAAAAAACAAAAAAAAATCTCTGGGCTTGGGGGCAGCTAGGCGGCACAGTAGATAAAGCAACGGCCCTGGATTCAGGAGGACCTGAGTTCAAATACGGCCTCAGACACTTAACACTTACTAGCTGTGTGACCCTGGGCTAGTCACTTAACCCTCATTCTCCGCCCCCCCCCCAAAGAAATAGATGAAGAGGCAAAAGGTGTGAAGAAAAGGACTGGTAACCAAGGAAGGGTCTTCCACGGGGTGTGTGTGTGTGTGTGTGTGTGTGTGTGTGAGAGAGAGAGAGAGAGAATCAATCGTTTAATCCATCAGCAAATATTTATTAAGCACCTGTTATGTGTCAGGCACTGTGCTGGGCACCAGAGATGTATATACAAGGAATGAAACAATCCCTTTTCTCAAGATTACATTCTAATAGGGAAAACTGTAGACGATGACCAGGTTTGGAATACCTTTGGGTGGGGGAGTGAAGGGCAGAGAGAAGCCTTGGGGTTAGGGAGGGAGGAGAACCCAAGCCAGAAAGAAGTAAACAAGGGGAGAATAACAGTAGGGGCGGGGATTGGTGTTGCTGGGAATCAGCCCCCTCATACTTTCCGATGTGAATCGAAACAGTGAGCCCCAGAGGTGGTAGGAGGGGGGCAATTGGGAGGGGAAGTGGGGACTGTGGGGAGAAAGAGGAGGAGGTGAGGGGGTAGGGTGCCCAGAGGAGTTATCATTGCTACTGGGAAGACCGGACATCAGAGAAGTACCTCATCCATTCCAGCACTCGCCGCTCCCTTTTGTTCTTTGGCCTTTATTCCTTCCATTTTCTCTGAATTCTTCTCACCTGATTTCTCCCTCTATTCATCTTGTCTCCTTATTTCCTGCTCTCTACCATCTACATCCTGCCACCTGGTCTCTGGGTCTATCTTCCTCCTGGCATCCTCTTCCTCCCTACACCACCCTCCCATCATCTCTACCCTGTTCTTCTCCGGAGGCCCCTATTCAGGTCTCCTTGAAGGAGAGATGGTGTGGGAGGTGAGATCCCTAGCCCAACTGCTGCTTTTGTTGCTGGTTGACAGAGGTAAGCTGTGTAGAGGGGAGGGTTTCTGTATACCTGGGATTGGGTGGATGGAATTCTCTCCAAGATTTCTTGAAGACTGCCACATCTTGTCTGAGAGTTTTCCTCAGGTAGATTCACTTGTAGCTGGAGTTCTGAGCCACTCTCCCCAGTTTCTACCTCATTTTCCTCAGCCCCTCTCTTTATGTGGCAGGGACTCAAACACCCACGAAAGAAGTCCAGGTGGTATGGGCCAAAGAGGGTTCCCCTGTTCAGCTCCCCTGCATCCTCTCGAGCAACCAGCCAAAACTGCTTGGCTTTCTTCAGAAGGTGACTGTCACCTGGCAGCACTGGCAAGACAGGTATGGACCCCAGATGCCTAAATCCCAATGTCAGAACCCCAAATGTCTAAACCCTAACTTTGTTCAAATTGTGCCAATACCTCTTTCTACCTCAAACCCTACTTCTCATCCCTGTCCACCACAGTTTACTCCTGCTTCTGGGTCCTTTGTTCTCCCCAAACTTTCCCATCACCTAGAAGCCTCATCATCTCCTCCCTCTTAACTCTTCAGCCTGGCCTGGCCTGTTTTTAATCCCTCCCATCTCACACTTTCCGCTGAGATGTTCTAGCTTTCCTACCTCGGATTCTACTATTCTACTACCCTGCCATTGTAGCATCCTATGGGATGCTTTTTCTGTTTGATGACAGCCTAATCGCTGCTCTTAGGGTCTCTTGTTCCCTATCATCCCCCTCCCCCAATACTGTAATGGATAGAGAACTGGAATGGGTGTGGTGGTTCTGACATTTCCCTTTTGCATTTTAGTTTTCTCATCTGTGAAATGAGAGGAATGGGCTAGATTACCTTTTAGGGATCCCAGCTCCAAGCTGCTGAAGTTCCTTCTTCCTCTCTCTTCCATCCCATCACCCTTGTCTCTACAATTTAGGTATCATCCCTCCTCTCTCATTCCAGACAATTTATCTCTTTCTTTCTTGCTCCTCTCTCCTTTTCCTCTTCCACAGGACTCCCCAAGCCAAATGGTACACAGTGTTCAGGGTGGAGCCAGGTGGTTTGCAGAGTGTTGGGCTTCCCCTTCAGTCTAGGCTGCAACTGGGAGAGCTTGGCTTCCACAAGGGAGATTTCTCATTATGGCTCCACCCAGCCTGGCTCACAGATGCTGGGGAGTACAGAGTTTGGGCCAACTTTGAGACCAGTCATTTGATATGTCACCTCCGCCTCCACTTTGGCCACGCCTCTGGTAGGTAAGGGGGAGGCAATGAGTTGGGGCAGCTGGGGCCAGGAAAAGAGGAATGAGGAGGTGACAACATCCTCTGAGGTTGTCCAGAGAGAGAACCTTGGGGTTAGGGCCTTTCAGGAAAGGGCAGGACAAATCATTATTTTAGAGCTATCAGGGTCCTTAGGGGTGATCCTGGCCAGCCCTCTCATTTTACACATTAGGAAACTGAGGACCAGAGAAGTAACTTGCCCAGGGTGACATAGGTAAAAAAAAGTCATGAATAATAAAGAAAATGAACCAGAAGTATTAACAGGAGGTAAATCTGATCTCTCAGATATTACTGGGCCTTCATGAGATGTGACTCATGACTATGATCCAGAGCAATATTGAAACAGGTAGGGGAGGGGCAGCTAGGTGGCACTGTGGATAGAGCACTGGCCCTGGATTCAGAAGGACCTGAGTTCAAATCCAGCCTCAGACACTTAATACTTACTAGCTGTGTGACCCTGGGCAAGCCACTTAACCCCAATTGCCTCACCAAAAAACCCAAAAACAAACAAAAGAAACAGGTAGGGGGTAATAAGAGGCCCAGGGGGTGGGGTGGCAGGAGAGACAGGAAACAGGATCAGGGAAAGAGCCCTGGATTTGGAGACTCATCATCTGATAAACAAATCCCCATCTCTGCCACTTTATTAGCTGTGATGGTTTTAGGCAAGCCATTTAACTTCTCTCAATGTCCCTTACCTCGGAATTGGACTCGATGACTTCCCAACGCTAACTTTTAATTCGACAGTCTATTGATGGGCCTTCTTTGTCAGCATCACCTCTCCCCACCCCTACCCCACCAGTCTTGCAACCACATCATAGCCACACACACACACACACACACACACACACACACACACACACACTCAGTTCTGGGGGAGAGGAAGAAGCGGGTGGGGTCAGGGGTGAGCTAAATTAAGAGAGGAGTAGTAATGAAGACTTTGTATCATTGTCCACTTCCTACTCATAGTGAGCATGAGGGACTTAAGACTCCTTGTCCAGAATGAGGGACCAGAATGTGATTCATTCACACTTTGCAGCAGGAGGCCAGGGATGGGAGGATCCTAGGGGTGGGCTTGGCGAGTGGGATGGGGTAAGAAAGATGATTCAATCCATTCAGCAGATACGAATTAAATACCTGCAAGGACAATTAAACACTGTGCAAGGACAGTGCTAGGTGCTGGCTGGGTGGTTCAGAGTATGATACTTGAGCCTTGCCATCAGGGAATTTACAACGTAATCGTGGAAATATTCTGGGAGTGATCGCATCTTTTCTCTCTCCTTCTAGTGACTGCCAGCCCTCCAGGGCCCATTGTGACCTCAGATCCGGTCCTTCTGAACTGTTCTTTCAACCGTCCTGACCCCCCAGAAGCTGTGCTCTGGTCTCGAGGCCGGGTACCCATAATCCCATCTTCCCAGCATTTTCCAGTTGGGGGCCTGCTCTTCTTGGCCCATGTCACTCTCTCAGATGCTGGGCCCTGGGACTGCTGCATTATCTACCCAGATGGACTCAATGTCTCTCTTACCTACCACCTCAGTGTCCTGGGTAACTCACAGCCTCCTCTTTGCTCCTTCGGAATTCCTGTTCCCTTTCCCACTACACTTCCTATTTCTTTTATTCTCTACTCCTCCTTTATGTCCATTGGCGACAAAAACAGCTTCTCTCCCCTCCCTGCATTCATCCCTCTAGACTTATTGGCATCATCTTTTCCTGGCCTTAGCAAACCTCTTTCTGGCTCACCTCACTAGGCTTTTCCTCCATGAGCCTTCTCCTTTGTAATCATGATCCCCTGAGTCCCACTCCCGCTGGTAAATGTTTTCATCCTTTTCTTCACCCAATAAGAAGCCAGAATTGGTTGAAGGTTCCCAGAAGCTTCTCCTTGTAGCCTTCAGCTCCTCCTACTTCCTGCTCCATCTTTCTCCTTCCTTTTTATTATGAGGCCAGCTGCCAAACTTCTCAGTAGTGGCATCCCCCTCTGTCCACTGGAGCCTGTCTCCCCTCTCCGGAGGTATTAAGGCCTGACTGGGATAGCCTTCTCTCTCTCTCTCTCTCTCTCTCTCTTGCCCCATCAATCCACCTCTCTTCTGCAAGGCCAGTCTTCACACATAGACCTCTGCACACCCTCCCCCTTGCGTCTTTGTACTGCCTTTCCTAGCCCCTGTTGTTGGCCTTTGAGCTGAATTCTGCCCTCTTTCTAGGTCTGGAGCCCCTAACCCAGAAGACGGTGTATGTGGGAGAAGGATCAAATGTGGAGCTTCCCTGCCATCTCAGCCCTGGGCTAGGAACTATGCCAGGGCTAATTGCCCAGTGGACCTTACCTTGGGGCAGAGGCAGCTTCCGTGTGTCGGGAAATGACAAGAGAAGCTTTGCCCTGAGGCTGGAGCATGTGAGCAGAGCCCAAGCAGGGACCTATAACTGCAGCCTCAGTTTTCAAGGGTATCAGCTCAGTGCAGCAGTCACCTTAGCTGTCATTACAGGTCAGAGAACAGCGAAGAGGCCCAGGCTGGGCATGGATATGGAAGTTAGAGAAGGCGGGGCAGTGGATAGGAAGTTAGAGAAGGCGGGGCAGTGGATAGGATAGTCAATAATAAATTAATTTAATAATTATTCTCCTGAAATGCCAGGCTGCTGGACAGGGTGTTCAGGGGCTCAGATCACTTCTGCTTACTTCCCACCTCTTATAAAGCACAAAAAGTGTTAGCTGCCCCACAGACCCCTGGGAAAATCTTATCTTTCCTGCTAGGTGATTCTCTCAGTCTTTGGCTAGGGAAGAGGAATGGACTTTAAGAATTTCTAGAAATAAGACATGGAGGTTGTAAGGAAGTGATTGTCGGGAGGGATAGTAAAGGCTAGACTGATTTACTGAGGGAGGTGGAATATATTCTATAACCCTCCTCTTGATGAGGACCTATGCCAGGATGAACTATCTGTGAAAGAATAACAACTTTCTATATTGATCCAGTGATCAAAGATCACAGTACTCCACAGTCTCCATTCCAACATGTATTTGTGATTAGTTTGGGGGAATACTAAATAATAAAAAAAGGAAAAACCCTAGGATCACTTGAATTTTTTTCCTATGTTAAATATTCCTGGATCTGACCACCCCTTAGTAGCCTAAACACCTGTTCTTTCAGTCCTCTCCCACATTCCCCCCTTTACTGTTCTTGGTTTGTTCTGCTATCTGGCCATCCTTCCATCTAGGACTAGCTGGAACCTCTGTTGAGGTTTGAGGAGAGGGAAATTTTTTTAGGGGGAACAAGCATTTATTAAGCACCTACCATATACCAGGCACCGTGCTACTAATTGCTTTAATTAAAAATTTTTTTTTTCCTAATTGCTTTACAAATATTATCTCATTTAATTCTCACAACTCTGGGAAGTAGGTGCTATTATTATCTCCCTTTTACTGGAGAAATAGAGGTAGAAAGTGGTTAAGTGACTTGCCCACGGTCACACAGCTAGTACATGTCTGAGGCTGGATTTGAACTCAGGGCTTCCTGCTTCCAGGCCCAGTACTCTATCTACTATACCACCTCACTGCCTCAGTGCAGTAGTCTCTTTGAGGTGTTTATTTACAGAAGAGGGTTTTTTATTTATAGAAAAAGAGGAAGCTATAAGGGAAGGAGTGTTAAAACAATCAGGGCACTAAAAAGCTATCTGACCAGTGACAATTGGCAGGCCTTAAAATTCCTGCTTTCAAACTATTGATCCTGAAATTCCATCAGGTTGGCCCAGGAAACTGGGCTGCCATTTTTGGCTGGGAGAGTTGCTCAGACTCCTCCTATCTCCCAAGTTGCTCCAAGAGGACTTGGCTTTACTCTACTTTTCCAGGGAAGAATCACTGAAAACTGCCCTCTTCCCTTGTAATCATATGCTATAATTGCACATTGGCAGAAATTTCCTTCATTCATGCATGTATTTGTTCATTCCTTCTTTCATTCATTGGAAGGAATAGCAGAAATGATTATGTAAGGCTGATATACTTTAAAGGTGTCACTCTAATGTCTACAAAAGACCCTCCCCCCTTTTACAGTGTTTCTAGCCAATATTTGATGAGTGGTTGAGGCATTGTGCCATCAGGGACACCAAAAAGTATTAGGTGGTCCCTGCTCTATAAGAGGTTGAATTCTATTTGCAGAGATGACATATGCACTGATAAGATATTTCAATACTTAGAGGAGGTATAATTTATTAATGAGGGTACTCCTGTCCCTTATAAAGCTTGCAATACCCTTTATCCTAGTAGATGGTCTTTGAGAATGACTGTGATTGATGATGGGCATCTCCAAACGTTGTTAAGCTGGTCCTTGAACAACAGACAGTTCATCGAAGCCATACTCTAAGACTATGGTCTTTAAGAACTCAAGGGTATCTCCATCCCATAAGGAGTAGTGGTTTAGCATAAAAATGTTGATTGAGGGGCAGCTAGATGGCGCAGTGGATAAAGCACCAGCCCTGGAGTCAGGAGTACCTGAGTTCAAATCTGGCCTCAGACACTTAACACTTACTAGCTGTGTGACCCTGGGCTAGTCACTTAACCACTTTCTACCTCTATTTCCCCAGTAAAAGGGAGATAATAATAGCACCTACTTCCCAGAGTTGTGAGAATTAAATGAGATAATATTTATAAAGCAATTAGGAAAAAAATTTTTAATTACAGCAATTAGTAGCACGGTGCCTGGTATATGGTAGGTGCTTAATAAATGCTTGTTCCCCCTAAAAATAATAAATAATAAATAATAAATTTAAAAAATAAAAGTAAAAATAATGATATTAATTGGTTAAAAAAATGTCAATTGAAAACTAACAATACAAGGCATGATGAGTTATCTTTAGCTGTGATGTCTCTTCTGACCTTCGGTCTGGTATCACTGGCTGCCTATTGGACATATCCTAGATGTCCTGTTTTTAACCTCCAACTTCATATACCTAAAAATAGATTCTTCTTTTTCCCCCAAACCAATTCCCTGCCTAGACTTCTTGTCTATTTCTGTGAATGGCTTAAACCTTCCTCCTGTCCATCTGATCCTTGGGGAGTATAAGATAATTAGAGAGTGGTGAGATTGAGGGAACATGGGGGTGGGGAGGAATGAGAATAGAATGAGTTCCGGGTCCCCAAATGATCCTTCTCCCAATTTCCCACAGTGACTGATAAATCCTTTGGGTCCTCAAGATCCCGAAAAGGGCTGCTTTGTGAGGTGACCCCAATGTTAAAGCAAGAGGCGCATCCTGTGGACTCCGTTGGACAATCAGACTCTGGAAAACCCACCAGGGCCCTGGTTGGAGCTGGGACATGAGGAGCTACAGGTCGATCAGTGGCAGTGCAAAGTGTGTCAAGGGACACAACAATGCGGAGCTGTAGTTTATGACTTGGGGCTTCAGGGCACAGGTCTGAGATTCCCTACCCTGTTCCTTCCCCAAATTCTTTTCTCCAATCTGCCTCTCCTGGCCTATCTATCCCTCCTCCAATCACCATAACCTTCCCCTTCTCGTCTTCCCCCTCTCTGCCTTGTCTTATAGGTGTCCGGCTGTCTGGGAGGAACCCAAAAGCCCAGAAGGGAGAGACCCAGCTCTCTCTTTTCCTGATCCTTAGTGCATTACTGGTTCTCTTCCTTGGAGTAGGAGCTGCTCTGCTTTTCTTACGACGAAGCCAGGTAAGCTCTGGAATAGGCGCTTTCACCTCCAGCCCCAAGGCTCCCCCCTCCTAAGAGAACCCTGTGCTCGCTCAGAGATCCTCTCCTAGAACCTTGCCCGCTCCCCCACGATTACAAACCCTGCCTGGGGAAGGAGTGCATTCAGAAATCTGCTCCCGGGGTTTAGAAGGGAAGAGGTGGAGAGGGATAACCAGGACAGGGAGGGGCTGGTTCTGTCGCTTGAGGACAGTTGAAGTCACTCTCCACTCCTTTTCCCTTTAAGCTGCTGGGAGTGTTTCTGCCCTGGAAGATGCGGCTTCCGAGCCCCAGGGACAAAACAAGGCAGAGAAATGGAGCCCAGAGTACCAATTTTAGAGCGTGGAGCGTGGAGCGTGTCCCGGACATAGAGATGGGGCCGGAGATGCCTTGGAGAAGCAGCTCCTTCCTCGAATCTCGCCTTGCACACCACCTAAACCCCACTCCCTCGGCAGGATGGCCTGTGGTTCCTCCGTAGCCTATGTCAACTCTATCTTTGGCTTCCCTGGAAGAGGAACCTTCCCGGCTCCTCACCGGCTTCCTCGCATTTCTGTGGTCCTTGAGGTGGACGGCGCAAATATGATCTGGTCTCCATTTTACGGAGGAGGCCCAGAAAAATCGAACGATTTACCTTTGGTCTTCCCTGCTCTCCATTTTTCTATTTCTGCCTCTGTCTGGTTTATCAGTCACCGTCTCTTCCTCTAATCTTGGCCTCGTCCTTTTTTTTTCTGAGGCTCTAAACATGTCCCTAGTCTAACTCCTATCTTCTCCCTATACCCATGCCTTCCTAGTTTAAAACACTTTTGAATATGTATTTTCTTTTTGTTGTTGTTATTAACTTGACAAGCATAAAAATAAATAAACATGTCTTCATACAAAGAATGAAAAAAAAAGAGGGTTACCCTGGTACCAATACTTTTTCTGCTTGTCTGTTAACCATTTAAACCTCCTCCTGCTTTCTTTCGGGTATTTTAAACTCCATTGATGTTCTTTTTCTCCCTTTAAAATGAAAAAAAAAATAACTGACTATACACCTATGTGCATTCTTGTCATTTACATCGGACTATACAGTTCATAAAGTTTTGAGATACACTTTCATTTCCCTTCCAACAGCCCTAAGATAACTACTATAGGTTTTACCCCCAGTTTTACACTTTGGCAGATAAAGAAACAGGCTGAGAGATTAAGCAATTTGCCCATGTTCACGGAGCTACTGTCTGAGAAAGGCTATGAAATGACTTCTCTTGAGCTTCTAAGTCAAGCACCTTTTTCTTTCTTTTAAAAATATTTTACTGTTATTTTACCTTTTTTTCATCACCGTGGTCATATCCCCCCCCCCCCAGATCCTCCTTTATAACAAAGAAAAATCAACTCACTACTTTGGACAACGTTCCCTACCTGTAGCCCACTCCCTCTCTACCAAGGGAAGAGAAATGGATCTCATCATTGGTCTCCAGTCCTCTTCCTGCTTCACTGTCCTTCCTTTCTGTATTTTCCCTCTATTCCCTACTCTTCATTTCCCAAATGCAGTGTCTGCCCACTGTGTCTCCTCTGCATTCATCACCTGTCCTAGGTTCCTGACTGCACTGCTGCCCCAAGGTCTCCCCTCCTCCACCTGCAATATACTGAATAAACATCCCACACCAGGGAGAGGGAGAGACTTCTTAGCACCAGGAGAGATGCCAACTCATGTCTCCTGGTAGGCTTGTGGCTTTAGAGGAAGACACCTCCCTGAACACCCCCCCCAACCCCCATCCATCTTCCCAGGCATGAGAACATACTGCCACCCTGAGGCCAATTCACATAACACAGAGTAAAGAGAGGCCAGGGTGCACCCTCCAGCAACCACAACAGAGACATAATATGTTGCAACACACAATGAAAGCCAGTGCATGTAATCTGGTGTGCACACAATGTACAGATATGCAACCATGCAGTACCCCTAATACATATTGGGCATGTGATGCAGCTCATCTTTTAATAGGCATTCCCCAAGAGTTTGGATCTGTGCCCAGTGCTCTGGGGAAAGGAATAGATCGATGAATACAAAAAGAGACAGAGTCCCTGACCTTGGAGAGTTATAATCTGTCAAACAAGGTGGCTGCTACAAGGACTGTTTACACCAATAGTCAGTTTAGCACAAGAATGACTGTCTGGAGGTCTGATACAGCTCAGGCTACCGCTCAAAGCCAACATAGAAGATACACTTTGTATGTGTAAATGCCTCATGCTCTATCATACTAAGTATTACATGTTCATGCACATGCAACCCTACAAACACAGCATCATCACCAGGGGCCAGGAACATTATCCAAGCATCACCTGTCTGCACACAACACAACACAACATACCCTCTACCCACCCCCTGCTCTTCCATTCATATCTGTTTGGCATATCAATATTTCAACTAGCAATGTGTGCAGAACCCTGGACTTTGGCTACAGTGCAGAAGCCGTCCTCTGCCAAGGAACTTTGATCCTTTGCAGGAGAAAAAACCCCAAGGCCTCTATAAACACACAAAGTCACATGGGCTGCATAGGCCCTGA